>NW_027533280.1:157400-311233 GCF_008692635.1 Crocuta crocuta | reverse complement strand
GCGGGGGGGGGGGGCAGACTCTGGGGACGCAGAGCGCCGCAGGGCTGAGGCAGGGCAGGAGCGGGGGCTGTCGCGCAGGCGCTCGGGAGGTGGTCCCCCCCTCCCGATCTCAGGTGTTTCCAGAGTGGGAACGAACCTGGGCCGAACCTGGGACCGGGCGATCGGCGAGAGGGCTGGCCGCCCCGGGAGCGCCCGTGCGGGGCTGGTCCGGCCGGGATGGGGGGATCCCGCCGGGGGCGGCGGGGCGCGGGGAGCAAGCCTGGAGGGCCCTGAGAGTCCGGGCGCCGCCCCGGAGTTGGGGAGGGGGCGTGCGGAGGGGAAAGTCCCGCTGGTTGTCCCCACTGGCTTCGTGTGCCCCCGGGTCAGACTGCGGTTCTGCGGCTGGGCGTCCCAGCCCTGAACTGGGGGGCCCTGCCCTGCCCCCAGCCCCGTACATCAGCGGCTACAGATGGTGGCGCGGACCGCCCCCTAGTGGGGCTCCACGCCCCTCTGGCGGTTCGGGATGAGGAAACAGGGTTTTGCGCCCTCTCGTTCCCAAACAGGAGGTCCCCGAGAGCCGATCCCGGCCCACGAAGGAAGGCACGCCCACAGTGCTGGGATCTCTCCGCGGGCACCTGAGATTGATCTCCAGGGAATTTGGGGTTCCTGGTGGAGACTGTGGGACCCGGGCTGGCGTCTGGGGGAGGTGGGTGCGAGTGCTCCTGGACAGAATTGAACTTCCGCCTCTCCATAGCAGAAATGCACAGACTCTTGCAGTGGAGGGAATTTAATTAGCACCTAATGTTATGCCCAGATCGCGATCTCCCCAAAATCCCAAGACCACCAAGGAGTCCGAGTCACGGACGCAAAAGCAAAGGGAGTTTATTCGGGCTCGAGCTCGGGCTCCCGGACCTCACCAACGCAGTGGATCCGAGCTGAGAGCCCCAAGCAAAGGCACAGTAGGGTTTTTATGGGGTTTGTGACGGGGGAGTTACAGAAATTGTGGCAGGGGAACAGTGATCCAATCATAATTATTCGACATCATTGACAGCAGGTTTAACCGTACACATTATCTAGAGTATTCGTTACTTTTGGCGGGATCCACTTACAACATCTAAAGTACCTTTAAATTCAGCCAATCACAGAGCGAGCTTAGGGTCTTGTTGGGCGACTAACGGGTTAACCTTAACATTAGGTAACAGGGTCCTATCTCTAGTTTCTATCTCCAGGCCTCTCCCTTAGTAATGTGGAGGGGCCTGCCTTGGGCGATGTGTAACTGCCTGATAGTTTCCAGGAAGCTGAAACTTAGGCCTTCTAGTTTAGAGGGGAAACTTAAAGCCTGTCATGGAGTCAGTTTGGTTTAGACTTGTATACTTACACTAGCACAGCTTCTAGAAGGTTCCAGAGGAGCTCAGCTGCTATTATCTTGCTCTTTTTATTCTGCGCAAGTGGCGTCGGGTGGCCGCATGGATTCGGCGACTGCGGAGCAGCGAGAGGATGGAGGGGAGGGTCAGCCTCGGAGTCCTCGGAGCTGTGGGCATCGGGAGCCCTTCCCGCAGCACCCAGGCTCCTGGGGATTCTTGGGTCCGGCCAATTTCCAGGGAGAATGGTGCCCACGTTGGGTTGAAGGATGCGCAAGTGGCACTTCTGAGCGCCCGGGACCCTGGTGGCCAACTCCATTCTGCAGGTGCCTCCCGCCCCCTCGCAGGCAGCTGCTCGGTTCCCTTTTACAGGATGTGCTGACTTCTGAAAATCAAGGGCACACCCTAAGAACCACTTCTTTCCATGAGCCTTTCCACCTAAAGCTGGCTTCTAAATGCAATGGAAGGGGCATTGCTAAATGACATTTAAAAGTGGGCTTGGGGGGCACTTCGGTGGCTCAGTCATTTAAGCGTTTGACTTCAGCTCAGGTCATGATCTCAAGGTTGGTGAGTTTGACTGCGAGTCAGGCTCTAGGCTGACAGCTGGGGGCCTGGAGCTGCTTCAGATTCTGTGTCTCCCTCTCTCTCTGCCCCTCCCCTGCTCATGCTCTGTCTTTCGCTCTGTCTCTCAAAAATGAATAAACATTAAACATAATACTTGGTTTTGCTTTCCCAAGTCACTCACTACGCAGAGCCAGAAATTCCCCGGAAGTCCCTCTTCTTTGAAGCTGCATGTTCTCACACTAACAACACCCCGTTTTTCACAAACATTCTCTCTACTGTTTAAAAATAGCCCCCTTTCTCCTGGGAGCCCCAGGTACTCCCCGGTGGGGTGGGGGTGTGGGTGAAGGTATATTTCCTTTCTGTGAACTTGACTAGGCAAACCAGGTCCCCAGGGCCAGTGCAGAAGGTTGGTGGGTCAGTGAATAGTGACGGAGCGTGGGCTCTTTTAGGCGGGGCGGTCCTGGAGGTCTTTGGGGAGGCGGACTTCGGAATAGGAACAGGACTGAGGAGGAGGAGAGATGGGTACTGGGAGGACCTGTTCGGTGGGGGCACAGCTAGAGAAAGGGAATCAACCTGCTGCCTGGAGGAACACGAAGAGGGGCAGGTGGTGGAGAGGAAGGTCAGGGGTCAGGGGAAGTGAGAGCTGGAAGTGGGCACGGGAGCCCCACAGATCTGATGGACACCTGAGGCTGGGGTCCCCCCCTGGAATCCATTCTCCCTTGACCTTCCTCACTGTAGAAACGCTGGAAAGCTCAGCACAGTAACTACTGTATTTTCTAACTTCTTTGCATCCGATAGGGATGAGCCTATGAGTAACTTATGTGTCGCCGTTTGTGGTGCCTGAAATTTTCTTGGTGTGTTTTTAATGGAAGGAGATGTGCCTTGCTATTTTCTGGTGGCCAGGACACGGACATAATGGCTGGAACCCCCACATCTGTCTTGGACCATGAGGTGACCTCAAGAAGGGAAGCTTCACACAGTAGAGCAACCAGAGGTCTCTGACGCAAGTCCTGGGCTGATCGCCTCTACGCTTCCCTGCTGCGACCAAGAAATACNGCTGAACTTTATCCTGTGTGATAAAGCAAGACAAAAAGGAAGCCTTCACATTCTATTCTGATGTAGAGGAAGGGTTTGGAGGGTTTTAAGACAAGGGATGGCATGGCTTACTTCGTTTTTTTAAAGGCTCTCTCTGGCTGCTTGCAGAGATTAGATAGTAAGCTTCCAAGAGGAGAAGTGGAGCAGCGGGTTGAGGGCTCTGGCTACCCAGCAGAAGACACCGGTTGGGGTAGCTGATGGCGAAAGTAGTGTAGGTGATACTTGGGGTGGATTTATGCTCCGTGTACATTGCTTTATCAGATGTACGGATTTTTTAAAATTTAGCTTTTTGGAGAAATACTTTATATGCAGTAAAGCACACTCATGTTCAATGTATAGTTAGAATCATTTCAATAAATATAAATACCTATGTGACAGTCAAGATATAGAGGGGCACCTGGGTGGCTCAGTTGTTGAGGCGTCCGACTCTTGATTTCAGCTCAGGTCATAGTCTCACAGTTGGGGAGCCTGAGCCCCGCGTCAGGCTCTGCACTGACAGTGCAGAGCCTGCTTGGGATTCTCTTTCTCTCCCTTTCTCTTTCCGTCTCTCAAAATACATAAATAAAAATTTTGAAAAAGATCTAGAACATTCCAAAAAAAGATCTAGAACATTCATCAAAATTTGTTCTTCTTCCTTCCTAGTCTGTGCATGCAGGAACTGTGTGCCCAGGCAAACACTAGTTTTTGGTTGCGTTGTGTTCTCATTAGAAACTGGATGTGTCCTTTCTAGAATATTCTATCAGTATTTTCATGCATCACGATGGGTCTGGTTTCTTGCAAATGCCATGAGATTCACACATGACTACACGACCCTGTAGTCTAGTCCTTTTTTTTTTTTTTTTAGTGCTGAGTGGTATTTTATTGCTGGGATGGATATACCTCCACTTGTCTATTTCCTCAGCGATGACTGATGCTGGGATTGTTTCCAGGCTTTGACTATTGTGGGCAAAGCTGCTACCAACATTCGTGTGCAGGCCTCTTTGCTAAGAGCAGAATTGCTGGGTGTTTGCTAAGTGTAGGTTTAAGCTATAAGGAGGTACAAGGCTTTTTGGCAAGTTGGTCTCACTGTTTTACATTCCCGCTGATGATCTTTGAGACATCTTGCTCCTCATTCTCACCAACCCTTTGTATTATGAGTCTTCTAAATTCTGCCCCTGACTTACGGAGCCCTGACTGGGTTCCCCCAGCTGACGTGCGTGGAGGAAAAGCCACGTTTGCCAGCAGACTGGGAGGCCCCGCACCGAGGCTCGATGTGCAGGGAGGGGCTCTTGAGCGAGATTTCCGGGGAAGCCTTTAAATTGGACATGGTCTCCTCTCCCCAAGAAGGAAGCACAGGAGAGTGTCCCCCGTGGGAGAGGCATCACCTCAGCTACACAGCATGTGAGTGGCTCCACCCCTGCCCTCCCCCCTCCCCCACTACGGGATGGGCTTCCCACCATCCTGGTGATTTGAAGTCCTCTGTAGATGTCGCCGGTGGCTCCTGGGTTCTTGGGGTCCTCAGCTTCGTGGTTCATTTTCAGAGCACACCTTCTTTCTCTCTTTTTAAATTTTTTGGGGCACCTGGGTGGCTCAGTCGGGTAAGCATCCGACTTCGGCTCAGGTCATAATCTCGTGGTTCGTGGTTCAAGCCCCGCGTGGGGCTCTGTGCTGACGGCTCAGCCTGGAGCCTGCTTCAGATTCGGTGTCTCCCCCTCTCTCTGACCCTCCCCTGCTCATGCTGTCTCTCTCTCTCTCTCTCAGAAATAAATAAAACATTAAAAAAAATAAAAACAATTGTTTTAAGTTTATTTATTTTGAGAGAGAGAGCACAGGCAGGAGAGGGGCAGAGAGAGGAGAGAGAATCCCAAGCAGGCTCTGCACCGGCAGCACAGAGCCTGACGTGGGGCTTGAACTCACAAACTGTGACATCATGACTTGAGACGAAATCAAGAGTCAGATTCCTAACCGACTGCGCTTTACTTTTTTTGTGTTTCATTTTCATTTTTTGAAGTTCCCCATGAAGGTCTGGGAATGAATTCCTTTGGAGCAGGTAGCCGATCTTGCTCTAAGATTTTTTGTAGTAAGGTTTTGGTGGATCCTGCGGCCACAGCCCCAAGGTTCAGATGCCTTAGCCTGATTTATCGAGTCATGGCGAAGAAGACCTGAGAACAGAAAAGGTCCCCTGTGCGACCTGAGTCGTGGTGGCTCAGAGGAAGCAAAGTGAGTGTCAGAGGAGGGAATAGAAATCCATCTAAATGCACCACAAATTATCATCAAACAAATAACACCTTAAACACACTTGTGGCTTGCCAGATTTCCACAGAGATAATTTATATATGGATCTTGTAATTTGGTGGCAGTTCCCAGAAGGAATGTGGCATTTCAAACCGAAGGAAGTTCAGAATTGATGTAGTTCATTGGTAAACCACTTGTTTCCCTGACTCAGTTTCCAAGCGTTCCATTCATAATTTTGTCTTTTTTCTTTTTCTTCCTTTCCGCTTTCGGGGTGGAGAGCCAGAGGGTCGACAGACAGAGACTTTACTCACCACAACCATAGCTACCTGGGACCCTTCCTGTAAGATGCACAGAAACTTAGATCAGGGGTCCTTTTCTTAGATCAGGGATCGGAAAACTACAGCTGTGCCAAATCCGGCCCATCATCTGTTTTGTAAATAAAGTTTTATCAAAACACAGCCACACATTTTCATTTAGTATCTTCTACAGCTGCTTTCCTGCTGTGTTTATGACAGAGTCTTCACGTTCTTTTTCTTCTTTTTCAATCTTTAAAGGATTTGGGTTCTTTGGTGATAAGCACACAGTAAGTGCTGATGAGTACTTGTTTAATGAGAGAATCTGAGAGTGTGTGAGCGCGGGAGAAATTGGCTGGAACATCACCCGTGGGGGGTTGTGCAATGAGGGCTCTGTTCTTGCCGACACCAACAAATCTGGTCTGCGGCTGTGTTCCGTCTGCCTTAGAAGATCTCTCCCAGTGAGTAAGTGACTGAGGTTCAGTGGTCAAAACTTTCTAAGTAGATAGCCACTGGTCAAGAACTAGATCATTCCAAATTCAATATTTTCTTTTTTTTTTAATTTTTTTTAATGTTTTATTTATTTCTAGGAGAGAGAGACAGCGTGAGCAGGGGAGGGTCAGAGAGAGAGGAAGTCACAGACTGAAACAGGCTCCAGGCTCCGAGCTGGCAGTCAGCACAGAGCCCGACGCGGGGCTCGAACCCACGAACCGCGAGATCACGACCTAAGCGAAAGTCGGACGCTTAACCGACTAAGCCACCCAGGCGCCCCCCAAATTCAATATTTTCATTCTCAGTCGCAATGCTCCATCACCGTCACTGAGAAGGGATTTCCTCATACAACCTTGTTATACACAAGGACTTTTGGAAACCTGCCCAGTCCCGGTGAACATCCCCGAAGCCTCAGTCGCAAAACCATGGAGAAGGCACGAGATTTGTGTCCCATTTGGGATGGCATCAGCTGCAGTTAGTAGAATGCCACCCGAAAGTGGCTGAAATGGTAGGACTTAATTCTGTTTCATAACAGAAGTTCCGGAAGTGGTTGGACCCTTGGTCTGTTAGTCCGGTGGTGCAGCAGAGTCCTCCAGAATGTTCCTGTTTCCCACTCCACGGTACGCAGGCCACCGGCTGTCATTCTCCAGCTTTGTTTCCTCGTGATCACAAGAGAGCTGCGTCTCCTCCAGACGTCACAGACTCGCCCAGCTCATCCGAAGGCGGGCAGGGAGATGTTCCTCGTCATGCCTGTCTCCACCAGGGAAGACCACCTTTCCACAAACCCTTCATCAGTCTTCCCCTCAGGTCCCGGCTGATCCACCGTGGGTCCTGGCTTCAGAGGGTTTTGGTCAGGTGCGTATTTGACATTTTTAGGACTCCGAGCTGGGAGCGCTGGGAGCAGGCAGTGTTGCTGAGGACGGGGTGTGAGTGACTGCTGGGCAGGTAGCCAATAGTCTTCCTCTTTCCAGAGGTTGTTTCAGTTTGGTTCCCCATATGTCACTGGGGCCCTGTGTGTTTGTGTCCCCAGTGGAAGACTCCCTGTGGGGTGCTGGGGCGCTGGCCAGGCGGGCTCTGTCCAGTGGCTGCCACTCGGGCTGCGCTATGGAGCTCAAGCAAAGGAGGGACTTGGGCTCTTGTGCAGATGGAGACGTGCCGGGGGCTGGTATGAGGGACGTCGGGATGCAGGTGCCTGAGCAGCGTCCTTGGCAACCTGTCCCTTGTCTTCCCTGGCATCACCTCCAGCAGGATCTTCCCTCCTGGTGACAAGCTGGCCGTCAGCAGCTCCCCATGTCCCTCCCGCCTTTGCAGTCACTTCNGCAGCGTCCTTGGCAACCTGTCCCCCGTCTTCCCTCTGGGTTGACATCACCTCCAGCAGGATCTTCCCTGTGGGTGGCAAGTTGGCCACGACCAGCCCCCCACGTCCATGCCATTGCGGTCACTTCAGGGAGGACGCGGCTCTTCCCCGTCAGGGCCACTTGCTCTGTTTGGCCTGCCCGGCATCACGGACCCACCAGAGCCCATCACTGGCCAGCCCACCCCAACAACACAGGCGTAGAGGGTGGGAGGGGTTCTGGGGGATGGATGCTGGGATGGGGGGGGGAGAAACGAGAGAGGCCAGACCATCACCATAGTCTTTCTGTCCCAGATATTGTGCCTCAGGAGTCCACGTGAGGTTTTCTTTCTCTGCGCCCTCAGGAAGTACTGTCTGCGTCCACGATAATACAGTCTGGATTTTGCATAGGGCATATATTTTCTTCAACTATTTGATCAAGTGGTGATGTTTTCAAACCCAAAGAACAACACAGATGGTGTTTGTCACATTTGTGAGGATAATTCTGCGTTCTTTTTTGAGAAGATTGGAAAGATCGCACGAGAAAAAAAGGCATTATACAACCACAGTTACATCGTGAGGAGGAAAAGTTCTCACATGTCCCGCCTCTTCCTCCTCTCTTGCCTTTCTCCCCGGTTCCTCTTTTCGTCTTGCTGGCGGTGCTGGAAACGCAGAAATGTTTGCTTTGGGACGACAGCACGTGCCTGTCCAATACCCCTGGCAAATCCATTCCATAATATTAATAAATATTGCTCCTTTTATCCCCTTTGTCGAATTATGCTATCAAATGAGATGTTAAATGCAGGCTCATGGGATGTGTTTGATGGTTGACAAAATGAATATATGAATATATTCCTAAAGAAAAAAACCATCCTGCAGAAGCTGTAATCTCTGAATTGCAACAACCTTGGGTAGAATCGTCTTAATAGAACGTAACACACAAACTGCCTGAAATACTGTGATAAGAATTTTTGAAGCTGTTAAATGCAAAGACCCAGTGCACAGGGTTAGAAAGGCAGAAAAAGGCTTCATTTGAAATATTTTAATGAACACGCATTGTGAGGAAATGTGAGTAAATGAAGATGAAAACCACATGATTATAAAGAAAAATAAGCAAAAGAAAAAAAAAAGAAAAGAAAAGAAAAAGAAGCAATAAAAAAAAAATAAGTGTTCTAACAGCTAATCCCAGGGAAATGGAAGTCAGCGAACAGATTCCCTTGCATGGGAACTAGATACGTCCGGAGAGCTTGGCAGTGGAGTTTTCCCTTAAATGACCACTGCTGTACTCATTTTACACGTACACTTGGGTATACCTAGGGATGGCGTTCCTTAAGTGTATGTGGATCTTGAGCTGCTCCGCAGATGCACAGACCTGCAGTTTCAAGGACTGCCCCAGCTCTCATGCAGACTAGCGAGCATCACAAGAAATGCTTGTGATTTACTTCTGCCATTGCTTGGGGTGATGTGTTAGTCAGCGATAGCTAACCGACACCCCTACCTGGAGCTCTACCTTCTCTTCAGTCATTTGACCTTTCACTATAGATACTAAATATTTAGAAACAGCTTACATATTACGTCATCCTGTTTCCTAGCTTCATTAGTATATGATTTAAATCCACATCACTAATAACTTGGAAGATATAAAAAGTCTCAAGTCAAATGATAAGGATCAGAAACACAATGAGTGGGATGAAAAGGCCACTGGATGACTTTAATGGCAAAGTAGATACTGGTGGGGGGCGCCTGGGGGGCTCAGCTGGTTGAGCGTCCAACTTCGGCTCAGGTCATGGTCTCACGGTTCTTGAGTTCGAGCCCCGCATCGGGCTCTGTGCCGACAGCTCAGAGCCTGGAGCTGCTTCGGATTCTGTGTCTCCCTCCCTCTCCATCCCTCCTCCACTCGCACTCTGTGTCTCTCTCTCACAAAGATAAATAAACATTTAAAAAATCAAAAAAAGATACTAGTAAATTTGAACACATGGTGATAGAAAGTATTGAAAATAAAACAAAGCATGTATATGTATAAAATGTTTTATATATAGATTTATATTTTACATATATATTTTATACACATACACTTTTTCTGTCTTATTTGGGTTTATATACACATATATGCGTGCGTGCGCGCATATATATGTATGTAAATGTTCTATATATAAACTAAGTTATGCAACTCTGGAGAACTTCCTGAATATGATTACCGTCAGTACAGTCGTGCTTTCTTTCTCTGGACGAAAGGCATGAATAACTGTAGTTCGCCATCAACAGCTTGTGTCATCCAAACTGGATGTCCGTGATGGCGGGATGCTTTCTGGAGCTCTCTGCATCTTCCTGTCTGAAACCCCGTGCCCTTTGTTGTTTAACTAACTAGCCAAGGTCAGGAGTGGTATTTGTGTTTCAGAATTGGGTTTTTCCTCTATAAAGCTAATTGCCCCGCATGGGGATCTCAGCATGTTCCTCCCGCCTTAAAGATAGTAAGGTGAGAACTTAGCTCTTCTATACTGAGAATGGCAGAATGTAATTGAATTATTATTATCAGTTAAAGAAAGCATCTGTTTGATGGCTCTTTCAAACCTACTGTGAGCCGGAAGAGTTGACTCACATCTCACTTGGGTAACAAGTGGGTTTTCATTGGTGGAAGAGTATTTTTTTTAATGTATATTCACCGTCCACCAATGTTCATGACACTTGTAGTCTGAGTGGCTGCATTTGCTCATCAATATTACCATCATGGGAATAGATGGTAATGGGGTGTGTTTCTAATATGATGGGCATCTCAGAACCCTGTTCCTGTCCCTTTTTAATATTTTTAATGTTTATTTATTTTTGAGAGGCAGAGACAGAGCATGAGCAGGGGAGGGGCAGAGAAAGAGACACAGAATCTGAAACAGGCTCCAGGCTCTGAGCTAACTGTCAGCACAGAGCCCGACACGGGGCTCGAACCCATGAACCGTGAGATCATGACCTGAGCTGAAGTCGGACGCCCAACCGACTGAGCCACCCATGCGCGCCTCCTGTCCCTTTTTTAAAGACAAGGACTCTCTTGATTGTTTATTGATGGTCCTTTCTTCCACCTGAGTATATGTCACATTTCTGATGATCAGTCTTCTCTGTGCGTTATTGTGATTAACTGGTCTTGGGGGACCCATGACTGTGATTTCATGGGATAACCAACAGGAGAGATGCTCAGTTCCTCTAGGCAGAAACACTAACATCTCAGCTATTCCTTATCAGAAAGAAAAATTTTAGTCACAACCTGCCTAAAACTTCTGGAGGGATGTAGTAGAAGGGATAATGAATCCAAGGCTGTTTATCTCTTTCTCCTTTGGTCACAGATAAACACTCATTAGTACCCATTCATTAAAATGTCCCAGTGTTCATGGTAAATCATATTACCCAGAAAGAAAGTGTGCTCCTCTGCCGGCACTGGTGATCTCCTGGCCTGATCTCAGAAAGCCTTGCACAGAAGAGAGACCAGAGCTGGTGGTGTTAGGTTTGCGCCTAAAACTTTCTTTGACTCATCTAACAGGCTGTCTTCCAGATCTGTGGTCAGGTCACCTTTATTTTTTTAAGTAAAAAATTGTATATATTTAAGGTGTACAACATGATTACATATTATATATACGTATTATATTTGTAGTGAGCTGGTTACTACAGTTGAGCTAATTGATGCATCTCCTGATATCGTTTCCCATTTTCTATGTGTGTTGAGGCCATCTGCAGTCTACCCTCTAGAAAACTCCGTGTTCAATGCAGTATTGCTAACTATAGTCATCATGCTACACATTAGCTCTCTAGGCTTATTCGTCTTTGAGGTACCGAATGGGTCAAGGGCTAGATTTGACTTCCTTTGTGTGTGCGGTATCTCCTTTAAATAGTGGAGTCAAATTTTCTTTTAGGCTCAGATACCACATTTTGTGATAGTAATGTGTCTTTGAGTTTTGACCCTTTTAAAAACCTTATAAGTGGGGCGCCTGGGTGGCTTAGTCGGTTAAGCGTCCGACTTTCGCTTAGGTCATGATCTCGCGGTTCGTGGGTTCGAGCCCCGCGTCGGGCTCTGTGCTGACTGCCAGCTCAGAGCCTGGAGCCTGTTTCAGTCTGTGACTCCCTCTCTCTCTGGCCCTCCCCTGCTCACGCTGTCTCTCTCTCTCCTAGAAATAAATAAAAAACATTAAAAAAAAAAAAAAACCTTATAAGTAAGCTCTGCCTTGTGGACCCATGCCACCCATAAAGCCTGTGTTCCTCACAGGCCTGATATGTTGGTGTTATTTAGTCACTGTGTGTTGAATTAAAAGCATTATGCTGTTCATTATCAGCAACAGTCGGAGCATATATCAGTTGTCAGTTTGCTGTGTGACCTCAAGTTCACCAGCAGTGTTGCTGGGGCACAACTGCGTTCTTGTAGGAGGCAGTCAATTGCCCTGAGCATGGTCTTGGACATCAGATTATCAAGTTCACTTCCAGGCAAGACTGCGAGAGTGTTAGCTCAATGCACCCAATTAGTAATACGTCTCAAGGGCATGGTGTAATTACTTATTTTCCTAAATAACACAGACATGCTCCGACTTAATTACAATAGTTTCACTGCGAAATAGAATTGTGGTAATTTCCAAGTTAGTAGATCTCATTAATGAGATTTGCTAAGTCTTATTGGCATTTCTGTGAAATGCCTTTATGTTTCAAATCATTTTCTAAATTGCTAATGTCATCTGTAGAAGAAGAAAACATTTCCAGATTTTCTCCTGGAGGTGAAATCTGTGTGCTGCAGAACAGTCTCTGGTTGAACCATCCAAGGGGCAAAGCTTTCCTGAGCAAACAAAAGAAAGCAAGAAATAAGTATAATCTTTCCCAGGTGTGTTTGACATCCACCATTAAACATCCATACAGTAGGAATATTTTTCACCAGGAGTCTGGAAAGCAGAACCTACCAAGATCCAAGAGTCTTAAATTTGAGATCTAGCTCTGGCCCTGGGGATGTCCATAACCTTAGACGAGTTACTTCATTGCTTTTTTCCAGCTTGCTCACCTGTAAGATAAATGTGCCATTCATTTACTGAGTAACTACTATGTGCCAAGCACTGTACTACACTTTAGGAAAACAGCAGCTCATGTGGGAGGCAAGATTCCTAATTTTTGGGTTGTTCTATTCTAGCAGAAAAGACAACAGACGCAGATGAATAAATAAACAAGTAATTAAGCTAAGGATAATTTGACGATGCAAACAATTGGATAATGTAATTGAAGTAGCCTGGAGGAAGTGAGGTAGCTTTGAGAAGGTCAGGGAGAGCTTCTCTTGAGTGGCAATTTGAATAGCACAGAGTTAGCTATACAAATTTTGGAGTAAGAACATAGCAGGCAGGCAGAGTGGCATAACTCCCTGAGGTGGAAACTTACTGATTCTTAAACACCATTAGCCATAAATTGCAGTGATTTCTGCTCTTTCCACTTCCAGTAAGCAGTATGTGGTATCCAGTGTTCTTTACTCTCATTGGCTGGATTTAATTGTCCTCATTTAATTGAGCTTTACCTTTCGCTCAAGGTATCTCATCATTCACTGAATATGTCTAACTAATTACACATTTCTCTGACCCCTCCCCAGATTCCTGGAACATATTTCCACCATCCCTAGTCCAAAGTACCCCTCTTCCTTGCTCCCCAATGTGACCAGCCAGTTGACAGGAAAGCATGGAGGAACAAGAAAGTCCTGCGGCTCAGACCTCATGGATTGCTATATGTAGATGCTCTTGGGTCACCAGCAGTCGTCTGGAAAACATCCAGTTTAAATTTTGTCATTCATCTAGTACTTGCAGCAAGGTATGGCCATGAAATGCCCCAGCACTTCTTGAATGCTACTAGCATCTTCGGATGAAGATGACTAGAACAAAGCAGACAATGCCTATAGCACACGCTGATCAGGTGAAGCCTTGGCTCTGATGGAATGCAGGAAGTGATGAGGGGTCTTCCTAGTATCTAGACAAACATCCACCAGTGACTATGCCCATTTCAAGTCTGTGCACTCCTAAGCAGTCAGCTAGAACTAGGCACGGCTTCTGGTTGTCATCACTCTGTACCAAGTGCCAGCAGGTCCATGATTTAAAAAAAAAAAAATGCTTCTGTGGCAAGACAGTTACTATGGGTTGACCTTGAAAAAGGCATCTCAACTTTGTGGACCTCTCAAAATAGGAGTCCATAACAGAATCTACTCTGCAGGGTTTTAAGATTCAGATGCAGCGTGCCAAGTGGTGAACACAGCCCCAACAGAGGACACCTGTGGTCATCACCAATGTCATTGTCATCATGCACATCAGTTGTCACCTCCACTGGCACCTTTTCAGTAAAGCGTTCTGTGATCACCCTATTTATAATAACAACCCTCGTCTTCACTCTTTATCCCTCCTTCCTTCTTTATGTGGCTTCTTTGCATTTATTACCATCTTGCATGTTGTCTATTTATTTGATTAATGGTCTGTTTCACTTTTAAAAAAATAAGATGCGTGCTCATAGGGACCTCGTTTTCCTCTAGGAAGTGCTTGTGTCCAGGCAAGTGCCTGGCATCCAGTTGGTTCTCAGTGAGTACTGGCTGATTAAACAAAGCAACCTTCTCCCAGGCTGTTGTGCCTGCAGCATGTGGCTACGGTTGAGCTTTACGGACTGGCCATGGGTTGGGTCAATAACGCAGAGAATCTTTAGCTCTTCTCAGCATGTCCTCAGCTGCAGAATGAGCTGAAAAGGAATTTGGATCACTATTTTAGACTACCATCTCATGGACAAGCCAGCTTCCACCTTTTTTTATTATTATTATTCTGAGAGAGAGATCGAGAGAAAGAGAGTGTGAGCAGCGGAGGGTCAGAGAGAGAGAGGGAGACACAGAATCTGAAACCGGCTCCAGGCTCTGAGCTGTCAGCACAGAGCCTGACGCAGGGCTCGGACCCACGATCCTGGGTTCAGATCATGACCTGAGCTGAAGCTGGATGCTTAACCAACTGAGCCACTCAGGCACCCTTGCTTCCACCTTTTTTTTTTTTTCTTTTTTTATAGCACCATATGGAAAGTCCTTCCGATGGCTAAGCACTCTGTAGATGGAGGGTATTACGTTATTGCATGACAGGACCTGGAGCACCACACTGTGACATCAGGGCGGTCTGCCACCTCCTTGGTCTCTGCTGAGCTCAGATTAAGCAAAAACCGTAGCAGACGCAGGCAGGAGAGATGCAGCCTTTGTGAGATAATGAACTTCCTCTATTCCACGCGAAGGGGGATGTTAGGAATCACCTAGAATCTTGAATTCCGCTCAGGGGTTGATAAATCATCATTGAAAATGGAAAAAGAACAGCCAGGTGATGGATTGAAGCGGTGTTTAATGAGAGTTTTGGAAGCCTTGGTATGCGAATCACTAATCTGTGTCCTAAAGAGGGTGATTAATCAAAATCAAAAGCAATTAAAAACAATACTAAGTTTCTGGGTTTAATTTAATAATCATTTGCTGAATTTTGCCTGGTCCTGGATTCTCATTTGGAAGCCTTTTGTTTTTCTTACTTCAATCCATGAAATACACTGTCTTCTGAAGCCTGAGTTTATTTTCTTATAAATGACCTATTAGAAGGCAACAAAAAATGAAATAAGCCTAATTAATTTAACTTTTAGAAAGTAATGTTTTTACGGAGTAGCTGAGGGGAGTATTATCTAACACATTCACACGAATTTGTGTCTGTTGTGAGCTTCACGAGTATTAAGTGACTAGGTTCATGTTCCCTAGGCGGATTAATACTTGTGTTTTAATGGAAAACAGAGTTAATCAGAAAATTCCCTCCAGCAGCAAGGGATGTGTAGGTCACAGGAGACTGTCTTTGTAGATAATTAAAGTTCAGGTTCAGCCTTTTTTTCCCCCAGAAATGTCTGATTGGATCATTTTTAATTTACAGTAAATATCAAAAGACTTGGCACCTGGGCTTCCCTCTTCTTTCCTGCTCTGTTTGCATGGGAGCTTTGTGGGCTTCTGGCTTCGTTACGCAACCCGAGGGACGTGAGCAATAATAACGCTAGTCATTATATAGAACCCTTCTGCTGTTCCATCTATATGTGACATCATGGAACATTTGTAGTGGATTGGGCACTGTGCTAAGGGCTTCATGGGGGCCATGCAGGCTTTCCAGTACCCATTTTATGGATGAATAAGCTGAGGCACTGAAAGACGAAGTTACACAGGCTGAGAGCTAGCAAGTAGCTGGGCTAGAGTTTATACTGGCAATAATAAACCATTAGACCTATTTACTGCGAGTAGGCACAGTAGGGGTGGATAGCGAAGGGCTATTTGATAAAACCCCAGGCAGCAGAATTCAGACTCCTTGACCAAAAGAGAACAGAACGGTTTTTCCAGGTGCTACGGGATTCCAGGTAGAAGCTGTTCTGCAGCTGGTGCCTTGTGGCCATTGTTTCCAGCGCCTTATTGTGTCTTTGGATCCAGATGCTCAAGGGCTGTGCCAGGTGTCAGCGGCACGTGGACGGATACACAGTAAGGAGAGCACCTGAGCGGGAACCCGGCCGTGTCACAGACGCTGGAGAGAAGGTCAGTGAGTAATTTGTTTCCTGCTCTGCTGCTCTGGGGCAGCGTGTTTGGAGGCCACCGTCAGCGTCTGGGCGCTTACCTTCTGCAGCGTGGCAATCCCCATAGAAGGAGAAGGCTCAGAACGCTCCCCTCATCAGCCCATAATGCAGGATGGGATCCTTTGCTGTGAGGACATGGTTGTGACATTTGAAAGTACGTGAATGAAGTTTGACTTTTTAAAGATCAGTAATGTGTAGATGTGGAACTTCCTGATGTTGATGGCTGTTTTGAGGCTTTGTTGATTTTGTTCTTGGTGGAGGAAATACACACTTAGGTAATTGAAAGGGATGAGGCATCAGATTGGCAATTTGCTGTCATTTAGTTGAGGGGAAAAATAACTTCCTTTTTTAAAGTTAATTATTTAAATTGAGAGAGACAGAGGCAGCATGAGTGGGGGAGGGACAGAGAGAGAAGGAGAGAGAGAATTCCAAGCGGACTGCAGCGCAGAACCCGATATGGGGCCTGAACCCATGAAATCGTGAGATTGTGACCCAAGCCAAAACCAAGAGTCTAACGCTTAACCCACTGAGCTACCCAGGCGGGCGTCCCTGATTTCTTGAGCTATACTTATATCTGTTGTATGACTTTGCGATTGTTTCAAACCTCCAAAAAAAGATGTATTCAAATTGCTCATTTAACTTCCCTCCAACATGTGTGAGTGGCTGAGCTCCTGCTGGAAATGCTCTCCTCCACACGTCTGTCCTTGTCCCTGGCACCAACGGGCTGCATAATCACACGCTTCTCCGGGCAATGGCAGAGGCTCTCAGGAGCCCAGCAGAGTGAGAACACCCACAGTTTTCTTTCTTTCCTTTCTTTTTTTCATGAGACAACATAAGATAGAAATGAGTGTGGGTCTACTAAGAAATCTGAGGCTCAGATGTGGGTCACCAACACTTATGTCTCTTTCTTTTGGCCGAAGCAAGGCTCATGGTTGAATTCCAAGTCAAAAGGGCCTTTGATGGGACGAATGGCGTCTTCCCATGACAGCAGGTATACGTGTGGAGGCTAATGATGCAATCCATCACGATGCTATAATTAGAGAGAGATGGGGTGCATAGGGCCGCCAGAAAGATGGCCACACCCCTGACCAACAGATACAGGGGAGAAGCTCATTAAATGAGGTTAAGTGTGCCCAATGCCCAGCACGATGTTTGATCCATACTTAGCAACTAATATGTTAGTTCCTTTATTTTAATAACTTCCAATCACCAAAATGCATATTTCTTTCAGGAGCTGTTGGACCAAGAAGAAAGTCTGAAAAAATATCTTAATTCTCCCTATCCCATTCCTTGCGATGATGAGAAAAAATTAATTTTTGTGTGTGTCTGTGCCAAGCAGATGGTTGGAGTTAAATGTCCCCAGAGCATGATGGTGTTGTTTGCATCATTAATTAAAGTTTACTCAATAGCGCCTTCATAAATCTTGAGTATAGCGTAACTGCGAGGTGGCTTGGCTCTATGTTTGAGTTTTGGTATGGAAAAGTGCCATCTATCTGCCTACCTTCTAATTCAACCACAACGCATTTGAGTTAGGGTTTGAGAAGGTGAGTAATAAAAGTGGAGTGGAGAAATATGATAATATGAGTCTATTTTTAAAAAGCAAAAAAAGAAAGGACTCGTATTTGAAAGTAGTTGCAAAAATTGATAGCTGGCTAATGCAGGCCTCGAAGCGAGTGGAGAGCTCTCCCTCCTAGGTGCCTCTGCTGTTTATAGCGCGATTTTTTTCACACTGGCCCTGTTGATAGAGAGGAATCTGAGAAGTCAATCTAATTACATGCACCGTTTTAGGACTTGGAAATGATCTGTATGCAATGTAATAAAATTTAATCTTCTTCAGCCAAATTTATAGTTGCTGGTGGATGGGAGCTTGTCTTATGTGGAGGACTGGGTATATTTCAGAAGACAAGGCCTGCCCACTTACAATGGGACTCAAGAAACCATGACTTTAACTCCAATTTCCCACCTGGTCTATCCAAAACCCTCTGCAGCCAGCAGATGCTAATTTACGGCCTGACGGCCTGACCCCCTTATTGCCCATTGAGTTTGGAGTCAACCGTGAATTGACAACCAGCTTTTTAGAATTATATACATATCCATATTATATATAAATATANTGATGTATTATGTATATTTGTCTTATCTATCTATCTATGTTAAATGATGTAAGAAACAAAGGAAAAAGGAAAAAGTCAATTTCCCTACTACTACGGCCCATTGACAAGTCCTTAAAACCGGCAGAATGATCTAGGAGCTCGGCTTCCTCAATGATGACACTTTGCTAAGGGCAAAAGGCAATCTTCCCTTACCATTCTCCCAACCTCCAGGATCCCATGAGTCTACTTTATCATATAAAAATTCCTCTGGAAATCTCCTTTACGTCTACACCCCAAAATAAATGTTAGCAATCATCCTCCAAGCGAATGGTCCCTGATATACATCTGAAGGGTCTCATGGCTGAGGATTCACTGAACAGTGATAACTGACCTTTCCCTAACAACAGCCAGCCCCCTCAGGGTCCTGGATACCTGTGGTGTCCGTAATCCCCTCCCAGCTTGGAAGTATGTAATCAACCACCGTCTCACAACCCCTGCCATGGGCCCTCTCCCCATTAATAAAACCACCTTTTTGCACCCAAGATATCTCAAGAAATCTTTCTTGGCCATCGTCTCTCAACCCCAACATTTCCGCATTAATAAATATATAGAATTATATATACATTAGCAATTATATGGAACTATATAGAGTTCTGTAGAACATAAATATATGTATATAGCTATCATTTACAGGTGGCTGACTGTATTATAAAATGTTTTAAGTGTAATAAATGATGTTCCAATTTTAAAAAAAATTTTCGGGAAAACTGAGCCACCGAGATAGTGAAATAATGCAATTATTCTGATTTATGGGGTGTATTGTCTCTAACTCACCCAATCCAATCTCTTACCTTCTGCGGGAGAATTCTGAAAAATTATTTTGCTAAAATAAGTAACTCTCTAGTTCACCTGATTTATGTTTCTCAATAAAACCCATATATTTTTCTACTAGGACCTGAATTTATTATTTCTTTCACTGAGACAAAATTTATTTGGGGGCCTTAAATTTCCTCAGCTTACGTTAGTGTTGGTCAGCTTCTGAACATTGGGTGAAAATTCCAGCATAATCATCAGGGCACCCTGGATTTTTTATTTGCTTCCGTTCACAGTGAATATGATGGTAACTCGCTCTCGTGGATTTATGTTGAATGGGGAGTCAGGCTAGGACGTTTGTGCTGGTGGAGACTGGGGCCGATCCTTGGGAAGAGTTGAGAAGGATCCATGCTACCTAGAGGGTGGAGGGGCAGCTTCTCCCGAGCCCACCCAAGGAGAAACAGCCCAATACCACAAACACACCACATTAAAGCGTCCAAAAGGAAAGAGAAATCTCTCTCTGTGATCCACGTCTGAAAGAGAAATGGAGCAGCACAAAGTTACAAGGAAGGCAGAAGAATCATCCAGAGGCTCCCAGTTTTGGGGAGTTTGGAGCCCGTGGTTTAGGACAGCAGCCCGCTCCCTCCCCACACCCCTGCAATTTCCTTCAGCACATTTGTCAGACGGGTGATCTGCCAGTTCAGAGAGAGTGACGGCAGCTCAGCCTTCTGTCTCCAACATCCGCTCCAAAGGCTCCCCTTTAAACTTGTGTTAGCCTGTTCTTTGCCGCATCCTCCAAATACCGCTTCCCGGCTCTCAGGGGGCACCTGAGACACGTCTGGTGTTGGCAGCCAGTGTGTGAATCCCTCTTTCCAAACCCATCTCCCCCCCTTGCGACACGGGCCAGGGCTTGAGCTGGAGGCAGAGGTGATTGGCGCCTACCTGTCTGGCTTTAGACTTGGCTGGGGTCTGTTCACTGTTTTGAGTGTGAAGCACTCCATTCAGGGACCTGCAGGGGATGGGACCCTCGAGGTCAGAGACTTGCTGGAGGCGTGTTAAGTCTGTAGGGACGGAGCGATATCATTTGCTCAGCTACTGGGGGAGCATTTACTGGGACAGGGCACAGGGCAGTCTTCACAGGAGGAAGGGACTCCTTGTCCCCAAATGCTGACCACCTCTGACTGCTCTCTGAGGAGAGGAAGGACTGAGATGACTTAGTCTGTGATTTTGCTTGTGGTTTTTTTTTTTTTTTAATGGAATCAAGTCACTATGGACTGAATTGTGTTCCCCTGTCCCCAAATCCATAGGTTTAAATCCTAACCCCAGTGTTAGGGCAGAGCCCCATCTGACAGAATTATAAGAAGAGACACGAGCGTGTGTGCTTTCTCAGTCTCTCTCTGTCTCCCCCCACCCCCACGTCAGAACTTGGGAAGAAGGCAGCCCTCTTCAAGCCAGGAAGTGGTCTCACCAAGACCTGCTACCTGTCAGCACCTTGATCTTGGACTGCCGCCTCCAGAACTGTGAGTACATTTCTGCTGTTCAAGCAGCCCAGTCTGTGGGTTTTTTTTTTTTTTTTATAATAACCAGAACAGACTCAGACACAGAAAGGACATGTCCGAATAGAGAGCTGGAAAGTACATCTGTGAGAAAGACGTGTGGCCTTTGGCAAGTCAGATTCAGTCTCTAGGCCTGGGTTCCCATCTTTCACGTGAAAAGATCAGACCATTGGTTAGTCCGTCCATCCATCCATCCATCCATCCACCCCCCAACCCATCCATCCATCCATCCACACACCCACACATCCATCCAACCATCCATCTATCCATCCAATCACCCACACATCCAACCACCCACACATCCATCTGTCCATCTATCCATCCATCCATCCATCCATCCATCCATCCATCCATTTTCTCTACAAATCACATTTAATCCCCCAGTAAATACTGGTCAGAGTTAGTTACTGAGTATACTGACTATTGTATACTGCGTATCGCAGAAATTCAGACTCATCAGTTTTAATACCTTTTCATGGTGATCAAGAACAGTAAAGATTTACACTAGGTGGTATGGTTAGTTCCTATTTATTAGAACAAGAAACAGGTTCTTCTATCTTCAAAAGTTATCTTTGATTAACTCTTACCTCATAAGCTTTTGTAGGTCTTGATCCCAAAGTAAATGTATAGGTATTTGTTTGAGCCTGTCACCCCACGAGGGTCTAGTATGGCTGTTGGTTTCCAGAATAAACCTGGGGCAAGTTGGCCTTCATGCTTTGGCATAAGCTAGAGTGAGCAGGCCCTCTGTAAGCACTGAGGACATGGGGTCCCAGGAGAGTGGGGGCCTCACTGCCAGCATGCCCCACGCCAGCCCCCTGCCCACATCTGCGCCTCCCCATAGCCAGGAATGCCAACGAGCATCGTGACAGCACCTGCCACGGTGGCCCGATGACGGGATTTAGATGCAAAGTCATTTCCTCGGACACACTCAGAAACAAAGAAATACAAAATGATTGATCCCAGGGAGCAGACTGGAGCCAGCTTAATGCACAAGAAGAGGGAAAATCAACTCAAAAGGTATTTGGTTCCATTGACCCACATCTTTTCAGGATGACCTTCACAGATGTGCAGTTTCTTAAGGTGAAGTGAAAAACGTAGACCCAGATAAACAAGCCCATAAGAAAAATGGCTGTTCGTCAGCTGGGAACAGAATTCTGGGTGTTTCTGGGGCAAACAGGACATGACAAGTTCTTAAAGTTTCTGCCACGATCTCTAATATTTGTGATCCACTTCAAAAGCAGCTACTGAGGCCACATGTGCCACAGGCTGGGTGACTGCACTTGTTCTGTACTGTTAGTGGTGAGGGACGAGGGAGACAGGGTGGGAAGGGCTGAGCTCCTGGTTCATACCTCCTCACGGGCCGTGATGTCCGTTCCGGGTGCTGCATTCTCAGACAGTGACCTGCTGTTTGAAGAAATAAGCCCGTCACTGTGGATAGGAGGCCCAGTAATTCACCACGACGGGAAGTCCTGACTACCAAGTCCACTAAGGGAAAACTCTTTCCAGAATCTTCCACCTTCGTGTCCTCGGAGTCCAAGATGCCTGCTTGAAAATGCTCGCGCTACCTCTGCCTCCGTGCTGGTGCACACAGCTGACCCATGGAGCTCAGCGTTCATGTTGTAATTCATTCATGCCCTTGGAGCCATTATACTAATACGTTCAGACTCCCTGAGTTCAAATCCCAGTTCTCCATTTATTACCAGTGGGACCCGGAAGCGTGTCTTAGGATTATGTGAACTTAATGTTTTTATCTATAAAGGGGTAAACTAATTTCCACCAGAAACATCTCATGGGAGCACATTGAAGAGGACAATATATACTAATAAATCCTATAAAATAGAAATATAATTATCAAATATAAACAAAATAATATAAAAATAATAAAACGCTTATCCTATAGTAAGCAAGTGAAAATTCATAATACAAATCATTTTAGGTCTGTATGCTTTATTTTTTTTTAAATGTTTTTATTTATTTCTGAGAGAGGAGAGAGAGAGAGAGAGACAGCGTGAGCAGGGGAGGCTCAGAGAGAGGGAGACACAGAATCTGAAGCAGGCTCCAGGCTNCCACCCAGGCGCCCCTAGGTCTGTATGCTTTAAAATAAAACACAGAGGAGAGAGGAGAAGGGAGAGAGTTCAAAAGTTTAGCAGAAGCAAGCCATGAGCCCCGACCAGTTCTAGGCGTGTAGTCCAGCGGTCACCATGCCCGTGGCTGCCTGGGACACAGGGCTACAGCCCTTCCTGCACAGGACGGTCCTGATTGTAGTGCTTTTAATGGCTTTTATTTTACCTCCTCTCAAGATGACATTTTTAAAAAATATTTTTATTTAGTTTTGAGAGAGAGAGAGAAAGAGAGCGTGAGCAAGAGAGGGTCAGAGAGGAAGGGAGATCCAGCACAGAGCCCAACGCGGGGCTCGAACTCACGAACCATGAGATCACAGCCTGAGCCAAAGTTGGTTGCTCAACCGGCTGAGCTCCCCAGGCACCCCAAAATCTCCTTTCGAGAGCTCCTTAGAGGTGTGGGCAGTGACGGGTAGGTGCCAGCTTGTAGGCAAAATGTTTGCCCGCCTCCGTCTGCCAACGCCCCGTCGTGTTTTGGTTACGACTTCAGTTTTTATTTTAAAAGATGCTTATTCTAGAAAAGTCAGGCAACGTAGGCACTTGAAAACAAAAAAGAAAAAAAAGCACCTCAAACCCTAAGATCCTAAATCTTGCATTTTTCATCTCGGAAGACTGTCATTTCTTCAGTCCTAACCCAACAGCGTGGCTATAAATGGATCACCGAATGAATGGCGACGATGTGCTATAAAAGCGCACCAGCACGCGGCATGCCATTTTTGAAAAAATGTGCCAAATTTATTTTCACGTTTTTAACAGGAGAGGAAGGATCCAAACTAACATTGATGAACTCCAAACCTTTCCTCCTTTGAAAGATGGATCGGGCCTTTTGTGAGGAGGCCTCAAAGGTCACAGAGTGTAACTTCTACCACGGCCACACATCTGCCCGAGATCAAGGGCAGGAGACATGCCCTTCGCTGCAGGATGGTGAGAGCCCCGAGTCACAGTGAGATAACGTAGACGGCATCGTTGCAGGCATTTTTGGTAAATGCAATCCGTCGTGCGTCTTACCCACAATTAAGGAGCACGCTTACAACACTAATACCCTTGAGGGAAGTAACCTGTTCAAGATTAGGTGAAAGAAGCTGCCAGGTTTTTACCTGGGAGCAGAGAGGGAGCAGGAAAGCTTTGCAAGACCTCCGCCCACTTGGCTGCCTTTCCTGGTCCTCCCCAGAACGATCTCTGCCTCTGGAAGATATTCACCTTCGGCCGAGGAGGCAGCCCATTCGTGGACGGGGATGGCGAGGCCCCATCCCTCTCCGGGGGAGGACGGCTTGCAGATGGAGCTGGTTAGTGCGCACAGCAATGAGCTGCCCAGGCCGCAGGAAACCTAATGGGACAGAACAGCGTCTCATTTTCTGGGAGAGCCAGACAGCCTCCCTGCCATTTTACATCCAATAAGAGTTCCCATCTGGGGCTCCCTTTCGGGCTGTTCGGATCTCCCGTTTCAGAGGCAGCTCTGTAAAACCAGGCTCGCCTTGGCAGGAGCCGGGCTGCGTCTGGGCAGGTGAGGCTGCCTGCTCGTGAGATACCAGCTTCGCCCCGGCTGCTGTCCCGCTGACTTGCCAAGGAGGGAAGGCACCCGGTGCCCCAGACAGGGTCCCACACAGCCGGTGGAGGCCTCTGTCACAGGCGATGCCGGAGTGCGGCAGACGGTGAGGTGCAGACAGGAAATACATACGACGTACTCCCAGCAGACCCGCCTCGCCCAAGAATGACAACAGCGAGCGTTCTCGGGCCTAACGCACGGCTTGGGGGATGGAGAATGGCTACGGTGAGGCGGATTTGCTTCTGGACACCCTCTTCCGTGCTCTTTGGTTATTTCCTTTCTCACCTGCGTCTATGGCTTAGTAAATGGTTTGAAATTGAAAAAATAAATCCCAAGAAGGGACAACATGACAGTAGCATAAGTTCTTCGACGCGAAAGTAGATCAACAAAGTCAACGCCAAAAATGTACTTTGCCAAACTACACATTGGCTGAAATGTGATTTGAACCCAAGTGTCTCCAGAACCAGGTCGGCGTTACCTCCACTGCCTCCTGCTGCATCGGTGATGAGCCCACGTGCTTAATTGTTGGCCAGCGGCCTTCCAAAGGTCCTGGGGCACATACCCTGCCCCTCAGCGGCCCCCCGTGATTGGGCATCCAAGTCTCATGTAGGCCAATCAGTGTATTCTCTCCATCTGGTTCGGTCCATAACCATGAGTCCAAGTCCGCTTATGAGAGAGATGGAGACCGAAGGAGACGGTACAAAGTCCTCGATTCTCAGAGCCCTGAGGACCCCCCGTGGGGCGAGCAAACCCTGACATGGTCGGTGCCTACCTGGGGCAAGAATACTGATGAGGACAGAAAACCGTAAGCTGACAGCACCGGGAATATTTTGAGCCAGGCTGCAATGTTTAAATTGAATGCGATTTCTAAACATAGCACATCGATGTACCCAAACCAAAACGGCCCCATCTGTAGCAGAGACAGCAACTTCTACTTAATGATGCTCAAGCAGGAGCGCAGCCAGAATGAGCTGCCTCGAGCCCACAGCCGCTTCGTCGCTGGCCGCTTCCAAGCACGCACGGCAAGCAGAGGGTGGACGAGGGAAGCAGCAGACCCTGCTGCCTGGGGTGATGTCTGAAAACCCGGCTGTTCGGTCCTGAATGGAGACATCCGGTCCAGTGTGCATTTGATCATGATCTGCCCCCGGGAAGGGGGGTTTGAGGAGGTGGATGCTCGAGGCCGGGCTGGAGGAGACGGGCCGGCGCATAGTGTGCACAGTGTTCCTGGTGTGGGCAGAGCTGGGTTCAAATCCCTGCGTTACCGCTGCCCGGCTGTGTGACCTGGGCCAAACCTCCGAACCTCTCTGAGCCTGTTTCCCCAGCTGCCCAGCGGAGGTGACTTTGCTGGGAGCATAAAGGGGTAGTGGAGGCCTGCATTTACTCATCGCGGGATAGTTAGTTACGGGGCCGCAGCCAAGGTCACACTAGGGGATTAAAGCCGCGCGTGTGCCTCGTTCCCGAAAACGTGTAATTGCAATCTGTAGGCTGGACAGATGTGGTATGTTGGGCCCCCCAATATTTTTACATTTTTTGTACTTAATTTTAAAGATTTGCGTTTAGGAATTTTCCTTAAAGTCGAGGTTTTTGGCTTATCCGAGGGGGAAGAAAAGGAAGATCTGGCTGAAGTGGACCCACATCATCCTCTGGGAAAAACTAACGGAGTCCCAGCCGCCGCCGCCCCCTGCAGACGCGCCCGTGCCCCCCGGGTCCCCCTGGTGATGGCTCCTGGTGAGCAGGCGCCGCGGTGGTCCCGTCTGCGACCCGGGCGCCGAGGCTCGGAGTTTAAACGCCTTGCCAAGGTCAGAGAGCGAGTCAGCAGAGGTCGTACGGCGGCCGCGTCCCCGCCGCGCGGTGGTCCCTGCGCGGCAGCCAGACCGCGTGCCCCCCTGACCTCCCAACGCCCCTCCACCCCAGCCCCCGCCGTCTCCAGCGGCTGCAGTTCACAGACTGTATCTGATTGGGATGGACACCATCTAAGCAATTGTAGCCTCCGGGTCCTGGGTCATTATCTCGCTCTTCCCGGAGTTGGGAGGGGATTTGCGGGCGTCACTCAGCCAGCCAGGGGCTGAGCGGCCGGGTCGCCCCTGTCGCCAGGGTCCTGGCTCTTCCTGCCTCACACTTGCCTCCCAGCAGGAAGGAGGCGACCTCTGTGAGGAGGTCTTCACTGTGTTTAGTGCCGTGGGCAGTCGACCTCACACACAGGACACACACCTCGTTGTCGGTGGCTGAGCTCGGTCACCTCGCAGGAGGAACAATTATGCCTCGTTTGGACGGCAGCCACTTGCATTTTCTCCAGAAGGCTTATTCTCATTTTACTGCCAATACGTTCAGCTCTCTGCTCCCAGGCGGCGGCTGATGGCTCTGTCGCTTCGACGTGAGTTCCAGCTGGAAGAACGTCGTTTGCGGCTCTGATGGCAAACGGCTAATGTAGGAAAATGGACGGATGGCGGGGGGAGGCGTGAACAATCATGGTCAACAGTGGAAATTAAAGCTGCAGGGAGATACCGTTACACACTCATCAGAATGGATATAATTTAAGAAAAAAAATCACCTTTTCAAGTGTAGGAGAGGATGTGGAGAAACCAGAACTTTCTTCTAGTGGGGAGTAAAATGGGGGCCACTTTAGTTTTTTGAAGTTTATTTATTTGTTTTTGAGAGAGAGAGAGAGAGAGAGAGCATGAGTGGGGCAGAGGCAGAGAGAGAGGGAGGGACATTCCAAGCAGGATTTGCCTTGTCAGCACAGATCCCCATGTGAGGCTTGAACTCCTGAACCATGAGATCATGACCTGAGCCGAAATCAAGAGTCGGGCGCTTAACTAACCGAGCCACCCAGGTGCCCCCAGATGGCCGCTTTATAAAACAGTTGACTTAAAATAAAAGTTAAACCTATCCCTTCCCCGTGACCCAGGCTTTCTACTTCGTGGTATCCAGCAGTTTTCACTAGCCTGGCTCCTGAACGTCGGTGGATGTCTCATTTGCACTAACCCAGGCCTGGAAGGGGACGAATGTCCATCAGCAGATGAATGGACGGCCATGTGTCCATAGAAGGAAATAGCACCAAGCAGTCAAAGGAACCTGATTACTGATACATGTTTCAACATTGATGGATCTGAAAATAATTGCGCCCAATGAAAGAAACCACACAGAACACGGCTGGTTCTGTTCATAGCAAATCACAGTACATCTAGGCAGCAAACCTACAGCGTCAGAAGTCAGACCAGTGCTTGTGTGCAGATTGGGCTGGGGGCCCGGGGCGGGGGGTTGGGGAGGGATGAGAATCGTTCTGCTTTCGGTCTGGGTTTCCCAGACTAATACATAGGTCAAAACTTAGAAAGTATTCTGTTTTAAGTACATGCATTCTGTTTTATAGCATGTGTACGTCAATAAAGTTCTTTACAGTCATGCTTGGCACAGGGTAGACATCTGACAAATACACGTGGCAAGGAAATCGCACTAGAATCGGGGCCGGGAGAATGACTTCACTCCCCTCCAGCGTTTGTGCCTCTTCTCTTTCCCTTTTGCTCTCAAAGGATAGGAACCCTCAGGAGGTCGGGGCTTCTACGACATTTGTCAGGCACCAGGTGTCCGGCCACAAAAGGGGAGAAAGGTCCTGGCGCCACTCACTGTATTTTCTCAGACATCCTACTTTTTTTTTCAATTTTTTCATTTTTTTTAAATTTATTTTTGAGAGAAAGAGGGACAGAGAATGAGCAAGGGAGGGGCAGAGAGGAAGGGAGACACGGAATCTGAAGCAGCCCCAGGCTCCGAGCTGTCAGCACAGAGCCCGACGCGGGGCTCGAACCCACAAACCGCGAGATCATGACCTGAGCCGAAATCAAGTGTGGGACATTTAACAGACTGAGCCACCCAGGTGCCCCCAATTTTTTTTTATATTATAAGCAATGTTACAGGAAATGTTTTCTTATATGTCTTTGTCCAGTTCTTTTGTTATTTCTTCAGATTGTTTCTTAAAATGAAATGATTAATATAATATATATTTATATATAATATAATATTTATATTTTTAACAACTATTTTTAAGGTTGCTGCTACCTATTGCCACCATGTTTTGCAGAGATGTTGTCAGATTGCTTTCCCATTAACAGCGTGAGAAATGTTGACCCATTCTGACACTGAGCACTGTCGATTGGGTTTTAAAACATACTTGCTAATTTGACAGAGAAAATGTCACATTGTTTTTATTTGCCCTTCTTTCATAGCTTGTAAGGGAGAAATTTTTGTGCTGATTGATTTGTGATATTTATGTATTCGATTGGTAAGTGGGACACATATTATCATCACTTTGAGCTTTTTAGAAATGACATGTGCGTAAAGGCCGCCTGGTTAGCAATTCTATTATGTCTCATTAATGCATTCGAGAAATAGTTACTGAGAGCCTCCTGTATATGGCAGGCATGATTCTAGGCGCTGATGATTTCGTAATGATCAAAACATTAAAATCTCTGTTCTCTGGGCACCTGGGTGGCTCAGTCTGTTGAGCAGCTGACCCTTGATTTTGGTTCAGGTCAAGATCTCATGGTTCGTGAGATCGAGCCCCAGGTCGGGTTCCGTGCTGGCAGCAGAGAGCCTGTTTGGGATCCTCTCTCTCTCGCTCTCTCTCTGCCCCTCCCACCACCCTCAAATAAACAAATAAACTTAAAATTAAAAAAAAAAAATCTCTGTTCTCATGGGACTTAGCGTCTTCCAGGGCAGAGATACAAGACATGAGTAAATATACGTGGTATGTTGGGTCATGAAAAGTGTTCAGAAAAGAAAGACCAGGAATGGCGTCCACAGGGGTAACAGGAAGGCTGCTCTTCCCCGTGCGCCTCCCCCACGCGGCCGCTGTCCCCCACCGGGTGCGGCCTTGGCTGCCAAGCCAGGCAATATTGATCGCAGACAAGAGGTGTGGGTCGGGCATCGGCGGTCCTGGGTTCTAGTTCTGACACTTACGGCGTTTGCTAAATGACTCCGGACGAGCCCCTTCCCTCCTCGGGGCCCTTCTGATTAGACGGAGTCATTTCGGTAAGATGCGTGTTTGTCCAGGCGCGACACGGTTATCACCGACGGGTTTTAATAGCACAGGTGAGGGCGTGCGTGTATGTGCTTGAGTGTGTGTGTGTGTGTGTGTGTACACGTGTGCAGCTTGTATGTGTGCTGCTATAAGTAAAATGCATTAGGAGGAAGTAAGGCAACGCTGGCCCACGGACGGTACTTGGCAAAGCCTATTGCTAACGCGAGGCTTGAGCATAGGGCTGGGCTGGTTTAAAGGAATGTATCAAGCTGGTAATAGTTGGAAGAGACAGGGATATAGTACAAGGTGTGATGGCAGGTGTGGGGGGGGCTCTCTGTGCCTCCTTCAGACGCGAGGCCGAGCCCACCCGCTCCCACGGCCCCGTGGCGTGAGCGCGTGTGTGCGGGAGGAGTAGGTCAGGGTCTCGGAGGCGAACCCCGAATCCCACGGGGGACGCTGTGCAGGGAGGCCCCCCAAGGGGAGAGGACGGCCCGAGTCTCAGGCTTCGGGGTTCCTCGTGTGACCCCACTCCAAACACACACCTTCTCCTCGTCATCAATGTATTTCATCTTCAGCCACCCAGACAGCGGGATTTGTCACTTACAGAAGCAAAGGTGGCAGCATTTTGGTCGAAGGTGACGAAGCCATTAAAACAGGTACCTTCGGGTTCCTGAGCCGCTGGAAGATGAGGAGGAAAGTGCGCCTTTGTTGTGGAAACTATCTCTTTTAACTTTTACAAAAAAGGAGGGAAGAAAGCAATTAGCACAGTCCTTTGAAGAATTAAGCAGCAGCGATGCTAGCGGCTGAGAGAGAGGAGAGAGAGAGAGAGCAAGAGCAAAGAACTGCTTTATGAATTACATTCAAGCTGAGACGCCCATGCCCATGGAGGTCGCATCAAGTGATAACTTGCCGAGTATCATTTCCTGTGCATTTCTTTAAAATCTGGGGCGCCCTGGGGAAGTTCTGGTGGGGGGGGTGGAAGGGATGCGGATCCACACAAGATAAGATGCCGTGCAGCTGTGAACAGGGAAGGTTTAGATTAACCCATAAAACAATCGCACCCTGCGGCTGTGGCTTTCTGCTATCAACAGTGCATCTGGATCTGGGGGAGACATAGAGGCTTAATCTAAGTGCGTGAAGGTCCATGTTAACTCCCGATGCAGAGGCTGTACAATTCGGTGTTTGCATCGTGTGAGGTCTTCTCGCTCCGCACAGTAAACGTGTTCCCTCCTTTCCCACGGATCCAGAGAGCGCCAAGAATGAGCTTCTCTGGTCAGTTTTCTTGCGGCCTCCCCCCTTCCCTACTTTTTCCCTGCCTTTCACAGACAGCTAAGGTCCCATTGGTCTTTTGTGTTTATTTTTTCCTGCCTCGGGCTTCCCCTGAGCTATTGGGAGGGATGGCTGTTAGATATGCTTTTGTCTGCGAGCAACAGAATAGCTGAGTCATGGTAACTCAATAGAGCAAAACAAAATAGAATAGGGGCTCATTTATCTCCAGGGCAAGAGGTCTGGAAGCTTCTGTTTTGGCTCCAGGGCTCTGTGATATCTGGATCAGAGTTTTTGAGATTCTTTAGATCCTTTCCCCATACCTGTTGCCTCATGGTGCCAAAATGGCTGCTGGAACTCCCTGGATGGGGCTCCGCCTCACTTCCCCTGGCAGGAACTTTCCATAGGATAATAGGCTGGTGACTATACTTCTCATTACGAAGAGGACCCAAAAATGATTGCTTGGCAACTTGAGAGTTCTTTGGGGGAAATAAAAGGAAATCAAATGGTTTTCCCCAAACTACTGAGGTATGTTTTAGGGGATGAAGAAGATTTTCTCTGGATGAAGGCAAGGGCTGCCATGCTTCTTTTGTGTTCTTCTAGCAAGATCATCACCAGACTGTTTAGTGTGAGCCCTGCTTCCTGTAGCCTTAAGAAATGGGGCCCCTGGGGCCCCTGGGTGGCTCAGTTGGTTAAGCGGCAGACTTCAGCTCAAGTCATGATCTCACGGTTCGTGGGTTGAGCTCTGCATCAGGCTCTGTGCTGACTGCTTGANGGACGCTTAACCGACTAAGCCACCCAGGCGCCCCGCCTGCTTCCGATTCTGTGTCTCCCTCTCTCTCCCCCTTCCTGATCACAATCTATCTCCCTCATTCTCAAAAATAAACATTAAAAAGCTGAAATAAAGAAAGGAGCCCTTGGTGTGCTCCAAGACGTAGGCAAAGACATGACAGCTGACTTCGATGTAACACTGGGAATCGAAGATAACCTTGCCCCAGTGGACCGACGCGTACGCATCTGTGCTCCGGCCTAGCGCTCAGAAGCGCCGGGCAGCACGTCAGAATTGCTTTGGATGATCATAATTTAGCAAATCATCTAACTTGTATATTAGGCTGGCTCAGTAAATACGTCCTTGCTATTTCATCTGAAGGAAAAAAATCATGGTGAATGATTCTCACAAACAGAAAAAAGTCACCCCGTCTGCTGTTCAAATGGCACATACGAAGGACGGCTTCTCCAAGACCCCCTCCGAGGACACCTGCTTCCCCCCGGGCGGGGAAGGGGCTCGGCGTGGAGGCCATCAGCAGAACACGTGATGTGGTTTCCAGAGAATTTGGCTTATTGCTACCCTCTTGCAACCTTCCTGAAAGATAGCAATTCCAACGGCTTTACGGAAAAAGATGACAGTTTTCTATCAGATATGCCCATGCTGACACACAAACTGCTTTTCTTTATGCCTAGGAATTTCCTCCAAAAATGTCTTAACGAATCAAACTCTCCAGAGATGAGTTTTGCTTCTTGGCGAGGGGGAGGGGGCGGAGACAGGCTCAGGGTCAAGGCGGGAGGGGCATTCACAATCTCCGCCGCGAGTGGCCCCCACATTTCTCATTTCCCCAGCTCACCTGCCTTCTGTCCACTCCGCACACCTTCCCCGCCCACCGTTCTCGATCCGTCCACCGCGCACTGTCTCTGCTTCAGGTCCTAACCCGGGTTCTAGGCACAAAACAGTCAAATGATACCCACCCCTTACCTTCGGGATTTGTACCGTAAGGCTGAGAGACAGGTATGTGAGCTACATTCCTATGTGCTAAGAGGCGACATGGCTCCAGATTTGAAGAGACGGCTGGTTCTTCCAAGAGGGAAACATGTCACCTGGTAAGGCTTGAAAGTAAAGACAATATCAGAACGGGGTTTTGAAGGATATGTAGGAGTTTGCCAGCAAGAATGATGAGCTGTGAGTAATGAAATCAGTAGTTACTGTTAAGAGCACTAACTGTGCCCCACACATGCCCCCTTTTTACATGGTTTAATTGCCTTGTCACTGTCGGCCATTCAGCAGTGTGAGAGAGAGGAAACGTTCACTGTGTCCATCTTACAGATGAGACAACAGAGGGTGTGGACTCTCCAGACTACAGGCGGGGCTTTCGGCCATCACACCACACCGGTGGGCGGTGCTGAAGAAAGTGCATCGGGAAAGAGAGAGAAGACACTGAAGCACGGATGCTTAAAGGAAGTGGATGTATCTCATCTGCTCAAGGACTGGACGGTGTGTGACTCCCCAGCTGTGTGACTCGGGGACAGATGACTGAGCCCTGCTGAACCTTCACAAAACATGGTGGACCAGTGGAATCACTTACAGGGCTTTGTGAGACGCCCCCTTTCCAGGGGCTCCTCTCTTTGCTTAGGCCTCCCTCTCCTCCGTCCCTGCCCACATGGGTCTGCTGAGCATGCACTACGTGCCAGGGGCCTCCATAAGCACTGGGGATGCAGCTTAAATGGGGACCGGGTGAGGCTGGGCCCTCATGCTGGGGCCGGGGTGACACCTCAGTTACCGGTGTGAGGGCGTCCGGAACACTGTAGTTACAGCTGTGGGAAGGGACAGGCAAGGAGGGCCGCACGCATCCCTGAGTCAGAGGTCGCCTGGCCTCCCTTCCCTATCTCTCTTTGACGCTGTCTCTGTGTCTCTTTGTCTTGCCCACTGTCGGCTCTGTTAGCTTTCATCTCTCTGTCCTTGGCTGTCTACCTCTGTCTTGGATTTCCTATTGTCTTTTTACCAGTCTGGCTTCCTCGTTGCTTCTCTCTCTCTCTCTCTCTCTCTCTACACCCCCCCCACCCCCCCCGCAGGTCATTCTGTTACTCAGTTTGCATCCATACTTGTAGATTCTGCCCGGCCCTCGGCTCCTGTCTTAGACTCCATTCAACACGTAGGGTCTTTTTCTCCACCCCCTCCTCTCCATCTGCCTTCTCCCTGTCCCTTCCCGTCGCCTGACTCCGGCCGCGTCCCCCCCGCTGACCCGACCTGCCTGTGTGCATTCGGCAGGAGCCACGGACCAGGGGGCCCTCGCTCTTCAGCGAAGCCGCCGCCGGGGCCTGGGCTTGTAGCCTTCCTTCCAGAGCTCTTCTCCCCCAGCTGCTGTCTCATCGGGGTTGGGTGTTCGTTCAGTGGCCGATGTGTGCATGCTAGCTCTGTGGCAACTGGTGTCCTATTTAATTTTCATCCGGCCGACGGCGGAGAGGAAGGCGCCTTCAGCCGACAGACGGTTGCACTCACAGGTTACAGACGTCGTCAGGCAGAGCTTGACTGAACTGCTAATAGATTCACAGGCGCCGGGAAGGAGGTAGAGATAAACACGGATTATTCAGTGCTGGCGCTGGGGTGTGCGGAAGAGCGGGACCCACCTGCGTGATGGGGACCCGGGCGTAGAGATGCTCCGGTGTAGCTGGGCGCGCTCGACCTTGACCGCCAGGCTCTGCCGTGTCCCCACACGCCTGTCGTTCCCTCTTCCGCTCGTCTCTCTGCTGGATGAGCGTGTCCTTTCCTGTGGTCGCTGTTAACAAAGGACCATAACAGTCATCTGCTTAAAATAGCAGAAACGTGCCCTCTCAGTATCCCAGGGGGCGAAAGTCTAAAATCAGCGTAAACTGGGTCCGCAGGGGGCGCACTCTCCGCGGGCCCTGGGGCTGCCCCCTCCCCACCTCTTCTGGTGGCCCCTGGCGTCCCTTGGCTTGCGGCCACCTCCTGAGGCCCTGCCCCGCTGGGCACACGGCCTTTTACTCTTCCTTCCTCTCCCTGCCCCTTTGAGGACACAGGCAGGTGTGTGCAGGGCTCGGCCGGATAATCGAGGACAGCCTCCTCTCCTCGAGACCTTGAACTTCCTCACCTCCGTGAATCCCTTTTCGGCCATTAGGAGGACACTGACGTGTCCTCGGGATCAGGTGGTGACTCCAGTACCGAACCAGAAGTTCATTTACTTTTCCAACCGACGAAACAGATAGGAGCCCCCCCTCCTGAGCCGCATGTCCTGCTCGGACCCCTGAAGACACAGGCCAGACCCTGTGGCAGCCCTTCCCTCCACCCACCCCACAGGCCTAAGGGGCCACGACGCGTCACGCCTTCTGGTCGCCTTCTCCCAACACGGTGATCCAGCCCCACCTACGGCCTCCGGGACTGTAGCAATCTCTTCACAGGAGGGTCTCTGTCAAGCAGCTCCAGGCGTCAGTCAAGACCTTGCCCTTGAAGCCGGGCATCTGAGTTCCCCGACCTGCTGGTGGTGGATGTTGGACCTGGGCGCACCAGCCTCAGTTTCCTGTCTTGTGAAACGGGCGTGACGCCGGCCCTGCCCGGGGTGGGGGTGGGGCATCAGCTGATCATTACTCAGCATCGGTGTGTGGGGAGGGGGTGCGGGTAAGCGGGGCCAGCTGCCCAGGCAGAGAGCACAGCCCGAGGTCGGGACATGCATACACTCTGCATTTCTCCTTCCCTCGTGGGCCTCGTTCCTGTGACTCCGTCTGTCTGAAAGCCTCTGTGCCCATGTCTGTACTTCTCCGTCCGTCTCGCGGTCTCCGGCTACGTGGACGCTGTGTGTGCTGCGCTCTCTCTGTTGTCTTTGAGCATGAGGATTCTTTGACGTTCTCTTTCTGCCTCAGTTTCCTTCCCTTCTCTGCCTGTGTGCCTGTCTCTCGTTCCTGTCCCTGCCCCTCACTCAGACGAGGGTTCTGTTCACAGGGGCCTCTGCGGTCTCTCGTTGGCGCGGCACCAGGAGATCACTCGTCACCTTCGCTGCCCACAGACGCCTGACAGACACCTGTGACCCAGTTCAGATGCCGCAGACGGAGCGCAGCCCTGAGCGATAAGAGAACATCAAAGCTTCGATTCGCCTGTTCTTCCTTATCCACCAAATGCAGAGGGAGAATCAGCTGCGGATTGAATCCCCTTCGCTTCTCATGGTTTTTATTCACCGTGACACGGTACAACTCTGCTCAGCCACCGACACAGAAAACAGCACACGTCACCCCTACCTGGGTCACAGAGCCGCCACGGGACCCCGTCTCTGAGCCTCAGCTCCTCCTTCGTAAGATGTGTGTCCCCAAACTTCCCCCGGTGGGAGGCATTCGGTGTCGTTCTGTCCTCTCCATCCCCATGTCGACGTTTGGAGGTCTTTGTCTCGGGGACGCTTACTCTTTCCAGGGTCCCAGCTGACCTTTCCTCTGCTTGTCACTATAATAATTCTCTCTCCTCCCTCCCCTCCTTCCCTTTCTCATCATTGCCCGGCCACTGTCCATCCTTGGGAACCGCGACCGGATAGACTAGGGCTCCCAGCTTTGCAGACGAGGAAGTGGACAGAGGCCCCTGCTGGCTTGGGTCACCCTGAAAACTTGCAGCACAGAGGAGGCGAACCCTCACCCGTGACCCTCAGTGCACAGCCTCTTCTACTGACTCTTCTTCCCGCCCCTGCAGCAAGGCCAGGGTTGTGTGGCTGGCAGTGTAGGAGCCGGCATCTGTCTCTGATGGTGGGAAGGCCTTACGTGCTTTAGGATGATGGGGAAAACGTAGAGACTGTAGGCCAGCAACCCCCACAGCTCACTCACCATGGAGAGGGCATCGGTGTTTGTTGCTATGGTGACAGAGTGCCTCCCAGACACCAAGGGCAAGAGACTCACCCCTGCCCCCACCCCCACCCCATCTTGCCTCAGGATGACTTGGAACCGGCCCTCGAGCTCTAATTTCTGCTTCTTTCTACAAAAGTGCTTCCTTATTGCTCTTTCTATAGGGCTGCTTTCTCTGCTTTTCATCTCGGTGGCATGAAGCGGCCACCAGCTGCTCCCAGGTTTATGTCCCTCCGTCTCAAGAAAAGAGCTAAGGCAGAGGCTTAACCCCTCAATCCCATGGCTGTTTCCTCAAGACCCAGTTTGGGTCAAGTTCACCAATAGAGCAATCGGTGGTGGCCAGGGTGGGTGGGTCATGCTTCCTGGCTTCCCAGAATGGCTTTGTGGGTCTCTGTGGCTGTTGCCAAGCAGAAGGACATCAGGAGGGAGAGACTCCAAATGAGAGTTTAGAACAGCACCGTTTCACATTTATTTAACAAACATGAGGCGGCCACTCATTCCCCATGTTCCAGACATGAAAGTTGGTCTTTAGCTCTCACCGGCTTTCTGGTCCCTTCGATTTTTCTTGGTTCAGATGCCCCCACTGTCTACAGAAGGGGCATCTGTCTTGATGTTTGCCTTCCCAGCTTCAAGATTTCCATGCAGAGGTGAGAAACTCACCTGTTTCATATTCTGCCAACAAGTAGTATAGATGGATTTAATGGAGAAAACTTGGTGAAAGATACATAAAGCCCAGTGGCCAGTCGCTTCCTCACAGTGACCCCGGGGGGCAGGTAGGTGGATGCTATTATCTAGTTAGTCTTGGCTACTGATGGACATTCTTCATCCACAGGGTCGGTGATAATGGGAATTTCCTCCAGCTTTGCCGTCTCCCTGTATTAGCTATTACCCGCTGGACACAGCAAGTGTGCTTTGAGCCGAGCTGAATTTTTATTGAATTTTTCTCTAAGTGCTATCTTATTTGAAATGTCTTTCCTCATTTTCTTTAGGGACCAACAGGTAGCTGGATTTTGAAAGTGTATACCACCAGGATAGCCTATTATCAGAGGCCACAAAAATAGAGTGTAAATGATAGGCCAGGCAGACTTCAGAGTTATCTGATGCCCACCACGGGCATTGAAAATCATGATTTACGTTGTAGCAAAACCCGAGGTTTTCTCTGCCAGAAGTTTATAGCTGTCTCAAAGTTTTATAAATCATAACTCAAGGCATGTGAGGGCAGAGGGAGAAAAATGGAATGAAGTCATCTTCAGAGGCTGGCACGGCATCTCAGGGTTTGCTGCCTCTCTTGGGACTTTCTGGATGTAGACGGATTGAGTATATAATAAACCACAAGCTGGGTGGCCAATATGCATGAGCCTTGGGGCTCCTTCAATATTTCTCTACTGGCAGACCTTCACATTGTGCAAAACACAATTAGTTATCGTTGGGTTTGCTTTCTCGTTTGTCTTCACCAAAGTTTTAGGAGTTCAGTGTTTACCCTCAAAGGTCCGTTTTTCATTAGGTAAGATGACACTGTAACTGCGTTTGTTGGAGGAGGTGACTTGGCTGAGGAGATACCACAGTGGCTCTGTAGGACAGTGGGTGCTGATTCCAGGTGCCTCACTTCCGATCTCGGCTCTGCCACCGGGCAGCCGCTGTGTTAACCGGACCAGCCAGCTGGTAAGGAATGCAAACCGCGGCACACACGTCTCCTAAGAGAGACACCGCACAGAATTGGTCCGCACCGCGGTGGGGCCGGCAGGCACGTCAGAAACCCACAGCGCGCCCGTCAGGATTCAGGACAGGAAAGCTGGACAGCAGCCAAGACTTCCGTACACACGTGGGATTCTTCTTTCTTCAGGGAAACCTCAGTTCTGCTTCTAAGAACATCTCTCCACATCAGTACTTTGGTCCAAACTATAATAGCGTCTTTTTTCCCCCAATTCCTCAGGGCTTTCCTTGTGGATATCTTATTTATTTGTGTTTGTTTACTCTTTCTTGTGAGCATGGATTCTTCTAAGGGGGGGTGGGGAATCTGTACCATTTGATTGTTTGTTTGTTTATTGATCATCTTGATGTACAAAATAGAAAAATGACAGAAGTATGTGTTCAGGTAAGTCTTGGTGTGCAAATGGATGAATGGATGAATGAATAGATGGATGAGTGGATGAATGGATGAGTGAGTGAATGAATGAATGTGTGAATGATTGGATGAATGGATGAATGAGTGGATGGATGAGTGGATGAATGGATGAGTGAATGAGTGAATGGATGGATAGATACATAAGTGAATGAATGGATGTGTGAGTGGATGAGTGAATGATTATTCAAGTGGATGAATGGATGAGTGAGTGGATGGATGAGTGAGTGAATGAGTGAATGAATGGATGAGTGAATGGATGGACTAGTGAATGGATGAATGAGTGAGTAAATGAATGGATGTATGAATGGGTGGATGTATGAACGGAAGGATGATTGGTTATAATTCTATCTAGAAGGAGAAAAAAGCCCCACACATTTATAACATGCCAATGCTTCACCTTCCTTAGCTCCATTACCATATTTTCAAATTTTCACTACAAATTTTCTGTGTTCTTGCCCAGGAGTTGTTAGTTCCAAATTTTTATCAAATAAAAACACATCCTCTCTATGTAGAAGAGAAGAAAAATAGAGCTTACCATATGCATGTTTGAGAAAGTCAAGTTGAGCCCCATGATGGCATGTGCCACGTCCCTTCGCACCTGTTCTTTCTAAACCCTATGCCCTGGTACCTATCAGGAGTGGACTATGAAAAGATTGGATAAGCAGGACCAGAATTTCAAGAAAGAACTGTGCCCCTTTGGAAATAAAGAATGTGCCTAAATAATTCATTGGCAAAATAAGCATTCTCTCTGTCAAAAATATCCAGTCTAAGACCCATGGAATTAGACTCCACGTTTGCTTTTGGTTTTGCCCATCTGGGAGTAAATTTGCGTGTCCCTTTAGGAAGTGGATTTGTGTGCAGGAATGTCTATATAATTTTTAACCTCCATTGACTGAAAGCTCCATAGGGTAAGAACTCTATCTTATTCACCAATGTTTATCACACAGAGGTACTCACGTGTATGTAGGATGGATGGATATTAGGGAAATCTGTACGAGTCGGCTAGAGCTGACATAACAAAATACCATGGGCTGGGGGGCTGAAACAATAGAAATTCAATTTCTCAGCAAGGTCCAAAAGCAAGACGCTCTCAGGGGTGGTGTCTGGTGAGGCCTCTCTCGCTGGCTTGCACATAGCTGCCTCCTGGCCGCGTCCTCGGGTGGCCTTTCCTCTGTGCACACGTTCAGAGGAGGAGGTCCCTGGTGTCTGTCCCTTTTCTTGTAAGGACACCGCTTCTGTTGCTTTGTGGCCTAATCACCACGTCCCCCCTAGAGGCCTTCTCTCCAAACAGTCCACCTGCGAATTTGGGGAGACACAGTTCAGTCCAGAGCTCTGTCCCAAGATGCAGCGAGCTCCTCTCCCTGTGGGCGCATAGTCTTTGCCAGAACATCACCGGGGAAGGCCCTGCTGTTGGAAATCTTTAAAGAGGAGCGGACTGGTGTCTGGAGCACCCTTGTTGGAGTGATCTGACTTGGGCTTGAGACCTTGGGGGCCGTGGTCCAAGCGTGACTTTGCTTCGTGGAACTGATGGTCCGCCGTGAGCACAGGCGGCGGCGCGCAGCGGGCTTGGCGGGCTTCCTACCGGATGGGGTACGGCTGCGAGTCCTGCCCGCGCAGGGCGGTAGCCAGCTTAGGGGAAGAACTAGTTGACGCTTTCTGGAGCTCTCACTGTGCGAAGCACTATGGTAAGCAAGTTGCATGTACTCACTCACTTAACTCACACACGTTTCTGAGGTAGGTAATACTATTTATCAAGTGATGTTATAGATACATAACCAGAGGGGCAGGGCCGTTAGGTAACTCACCCCAGGTCGCCGAGCGGGCTGGTACTTACGGATGCTTGCAGGTGCGGGAGGTGCCCCTCACCACCCTGGGCATTACTGAATTTTCAGTGTGCAAGTGTAGACAGAGGCCATTCTCAGAAACTAGTGGCAAAGTACCATTCCTGCTAACTCCCCATCAAAGGCATCTGTTAGTCACAGTGAGCTTTTTTGAGTTTTCAAAAACACTTCTGTGTTTAACCACATCACCTCTAAGCCTGGTATTATTTTTTGTTTTGTTTTTCCTTTTTTTTCCGTTTCTTTGAAGCTCTCTTCAGGAAGGAAGAAAAATGTGATTTCCAGGGTGTGACTATAGTGTAAGTTTTGAGAATCTATCTTTCTGACTGGAGGCGGGGCTCCTGTTTTTCCGTTACTGGTAACTGTATTGTTTGCCAATTAACCTTGGCTTCCGGAACACCAGAAGCCAGCCCCACATCAGCAGCAAGGGGCCAGATTCTTTTTTCCATTCTTGGGGAGAAGTAGTTAAAACCACTATTGCTGCTGTGGAAGGTAGAGCCTCCCGACTTACTCCATAATAAAGTTTTCAGGTTCCCAATATCTACTGGACTGAACACTAATGAGATGCCAAAAGACTCCCAAAAAGTCACATTAGCATTTTAAAGGCTTTCCTGCCCCAGGGAGGTGTCTTTTTTTTCAAACTTAGTTTACAATGGGTAAGGTAAGGCTTCCTGATAGATGTGCTGTCAGAGGAAATCTGAACATTACCTGCTGTTTGCTCAGAAATGCAAAGAAAATCTGTCAGTACGGAGAAGACATACTGGATGTCAGACATCCAGAAGCTGATGTCATCTCTGGAGATCATCGGCAGCCTGCAATTCCTAAGTCCAAATGAGCTCTCCTACCAAGGTCTCCTTAAATGATTTCCTTCAATGGTTAACCAATGGGCGAAGTTAGAGGAAGGATTAAGCCATCAGTTATATGCTTCTTGAATGCAGACCTATCGAGGGGCTTGCTTGAGCCTTACTAAGGTAGGTGAAGACCTTATGGAAAATTCTGCCTGGAGGGACGTGCGCCCAGGTGATAGGCAGTGGCTACTGCCAAGTCCACCATAGTTCTTAGGTTAATTATGGTATTTTGGTTGCCCTTGGTAGAAATGCAATCACACCGGCTCAAGAGTGCTCTCTTCGCAGAAGAAGTATCCTAGCTTATATGGCTGAAAACATGATGGCTCTCAAGACGTTGGGTCAAGGGCCTCTCTGGTGGAACCAGATTTTTTCTAGAACTTTTCATTCCTGAGAGAGGCCCTATGTACGTGGGGACAGCTGGTCCCCAGCTGACTCAGGGCCCCTGCTCTACCTAGGCTTTTCCTCCTGACCTCTCTCACTCCACAGCTGCTGCCCCGTACAGGGATCAGCCTGTTGGCTTCCTACTGGTTTTATGAGGCTATGCTGTGTGGGACAGGTTGGTCCCTCCCTGAGATTCCAGCTTCCTGAAGGCAGGGACCACGTCTTACTTACCTCTGCATCGTTGAGGTCTATATTGATGGGGCTTTGGAGTGGTGTGGAGTCCAGAGCTGATGATCAAGAAAGAATTTTTGAGACATCTCTGGTACAAAAGGGTGGTTTTATTGAAGCACAGGGACAGGACCCTTGGGCAGAAAGAGATGCCCTGGGGTTGTGACAAGTGACTGGTTATATACTATGGAGTTGGGGGGGGGCGGGGTAAAGACAAAAGAGACGCCTCGCAAGGACTCTGATACACTAAAGAGGACTCAGGAGATACTAGAGGCCTTACTATTTCAGGCTAAGGCTGTTTTCCCTCTAGTAAGGCATTAACACAAGGACAGTAGGGGGGTCCTGGGGAATGTTACTCTGTATTTGCCTCAAGTGTTTGGCAGTGGGCTGCGGGTTATGAGGAAATTTCATTTTACCTGCCGTTTCCTTCTTGCCTTTGTTCCCACATCCCTGTGGGGGGGAGGGCGAGGGCAGTGGGGGGTCCTGGGGAAAGTCACTCTGTATTTGCCTCAAGTGTTTGGCAGTGGGCTGCGGGTGATGAGGAAATTTCATTTTACCTGCCGTTTCCTTCTTGCCTTTGTTCCCACATCCCTGTGGAGGGGAGGGCGATGCTGGGGCTCCGGGGAAACGGAGTCTACCGGTTTCTGGAGGTTAGACTGTGGATAAGACGGCCTCTTCTTGTAATTTACTAAGACATTTGTAAACTGATGGAGACTCGCATCCTGCATGACTGTGATCTTGTCAGTTAAACATTTGTTTTCCCCTTTCCCTTGTTCTTAGGCCGCCAGGGGTGCCTGAGGAACGTCACACGCACATCCCGCCTGAGGGAAGGGGGTGTTGTTAGCTGGTGCCTTGCCCTCAGCCTGCCTTATGCTCCCTCATCAATGTTACTACTACTACTGTTAACAATAATCGGATTATTACTACAGCTAGGACCTCATTCTTGGTCAAAGAAGCATCTTGATATGCAGACAGCAGACTCACGTGTATACAGAGTGCACGCATATGGAAAATTTCTTTTCAAAATGGCGACCATAGGACGTCAGCACTGGTTTGAGCCTTGGCTGTGGAAGGGCAGAAAATTAAGTACCTGGTTCTTAACTGGGCTTGAGAAGCAAGACGCATGGGCAACACTTCCTGCAAATTACTGGGCATGCATTTCCTTCCCATCGGCCATCCCCAGCAGCCAAGAAGTTAAATATAAACTGTCCAGAGGTTCAGAGTTCTTGCCCAGCTTGGTTTTCCCTTCTGTTAGTAATGTCGCCATCTGTCATTCCTTTCTGGTTGGAGACAGGGCATCTATTTCCTGGTTTCTGGACTGGAGAGAACACCTTGTTCTTAACCTTCTGCTCCTGCTGTGCAGATTATGATTTCAATATTAATTAGGCAGGGTTTTTTTTTTCCCCACTACTGTTTTGACGAGCTCCACTAAGAACACACATTCTTCAATCCTTTAATGTGGCACCTCGAAGCTGTCGGTTCCCCAGCCTCTCTGCCGGCCCAGAACGTTGCCGCAACTTCTCCCTCCTTCCGGGGCGAAGCCTCCCAGGGCCATCTCAGCCCCTGCAGCCACCTGCAGCCTCAGGAACATGGGCCTCTCAGAGCTTTGGGGCCCGTCGTGGGCCGCAGGTCTAGACGCTGCTTCACCCTGGCTCTTACTGCCTTGTTCCTTTTGGAGATGCATTCATTTTGTGCTCAATGAGAGAAAAGAACACCTTCATTTCTGTGGCATGTGGGTGGGTGAGTGTCTGACTTTGACTGTTAGCTCAGGTCGTAATCCCAGGGTCGTGAGATCGAGTCCGACATCTGGCTCCATGCTCACCCTGTGGAGCCTGCTTGGGATACTCTCTCTCTCCCAACTCTCTCTTTCTTTCTCCCCCCCTCTCTCTCTGCCCCTCCTCTGCTCATGCCCAGCACGCAGGGAATTTCATTTTCCGAAGAGTTTCAGCAAAAGCCCTGGGATTGACTTGATGGAGCAATTCACCCCACGTCCTGTCCCCAGCCTGGCCACCGCGCTCAGGGGACGAGAACGTGAGGACTCACGCCTGTGTCACCGGCCACTTCGGGATCCAGCTCTCCGCGGTCGGCACAAATCGAGCATGGGGAATTGAGGTCTCCCCAGGGAAAATCAGAGCTCTGTCACTCAGAGAAGCAGGAACGACTATCAGTCCGTCAACAATAATAACAAAGTTCCACTCCGACTTGCCTGGCCTCTTAGAAATGCCGCCCAGCACGGGATAAACAGCATTCGAGCAATGACAGTGGCTAATATCGATGTGATGCCGATTATGGACTAGCTGCTCTTCTAAGGAACTCCTGCGTCTAGTTCACATATGGCTCTGTAGTTCTGAGGGATGTTACTTCACCAACCCCACTTTACAGAGGGGGAAACTGAGACAGCAAAGGTAAGTAACGGCCAAGACTTTACAAGTCATAGTAGGGGCCTGGACTTGAACCCAGGCCTGTGCCATTCTCCCGTTCCGCCCATAACCACCAGTCTATTTTCCCCACTGCAGAACACCAACGTTCCTCTCCTGGCTACTGACTGTGAGGCTCAGCAAGTCAGTTCAACTCCAAGAACCTCAGTGTCTTCCTCTTTACAGAAAAAAATAAACTCAAGCCTCCTTCCCAGCCCTGGATGCAAATATGATACACTATTGTTATTCATTAGTCAATCAACAAACATCAGTGTTTCCAGGTGCTTCTGGACTCAAAACGGGCAGCAGCAGTGAGTAAGGCATTTCCTATCTTTGATAATTTGTACAATGCACTTCATGAAACAAAGTTCATTATTACCATGACTGCCGCTCCTGGGAATAAGTCAGTGGGCTTGTGGGTTGTGACTCTGCAAGTTAAAACAATATTTTTTACTGTTTATTTATTTTTGAGAGAGAGAGAGAGAGACAGAATGCAAGTGTGGGAGGGGCAGAAAGATGGACACACAGGATCCAAAGCAGGCTCAAGTCTCCGAGCTGTCAGCACAGAGCCTGACGTGGGGCTCAATCCCACAGACCATGAGATCATGACCTGAGCCGAAGTCGGACACTTAACCGACTGAGCCACCCAGGCGCCCCTGTCTCTGCAAACTTAAAGCCTTAAGTGTGAGCATTTTCCAGGCGTGCTGACGGTGGTAGGTGGTAGAAACCTCATCTCAGCTGTGTTCAGCCCTTGGTGGAGGCCTTTTACTCAACTTTATAAGACGCTATTAGTCATAGCACTGAGGCTGTCAGATCCTCCCTTTGTGACCATTGTTGTAATACGAAGTGACACGGAGGAGCCCGCTAGGCCAGGGACAGGCAGACACTTGGGTAACACCTGTCAGCCCAGCCTCACCCGTGGCAGACGACGCCAGCTGGTCCCAGGGGTCACCTGCTTCCATTCCTCCCTTGGCTCCACTTCGCAAAGCCGATCTTTCCACTAAAAGACTTCACGGTGGAGTGTTTGCCTTTGCAAAAGAGAGCACAAGGTGCATGGAGAGCTGCGTGCCGCAAGCTGGCGCCTCCCTGCCTGAGAAGCCCCTGCCCCAGGTGACCCTGAGCAAAGCAGTGGCCTGGCCCTTTGCTCAGTGTGGCTGAGGGATGTACAGACTCATCAGGTGACTGCAGCGCCTGGGCACATGGCCTGAGAGCCACGGGGCACACTTCCACTCCCGGAAAGTTCCAGGAGGGCCCCGAGCCCTCCTCTGCTTTGCTTGCTCAGCTGGGGCCCCGGGGACCACACTCACCCCTACTGCCCTTGCGACTGCCTCTTATGTCAGGCTGTGTAGGCTTCCAAAGCCTGCCTCCCACGGTCTGTCCACTGCCCTTCCCCCGTCTCTCTGTTTCTTTCCTGGCTCTGTGCCCATATGCGAACCTCACCATTGAAATAAAATGCTCCCTTCCTTTCTATTCCATGCTGCTTGTGATGCATTTCAGACAGTCTTTACAATCATGATGGTATGTGGGTAGGTATTCTGCATAGACGTCTATACTGCAGGGTGCAGGGCCTGGGCCACAGGGCATTGGTTTGGGTCCCGGTGCTATTACACCTGACATTATCTCAGGCAAGGTGTTCCACACTTCCAAGCCCAGCTTTGTAATCTTCTCCCAATACCCACATCCTACTCAATACGAGCATCTTCTTGTTGGTTTCACGATCAGTATGAGAAGATTTTTCCATTTGTCCCAAGTTTCCCCAGATTTGACTTTCTTTACGGCAACCAAGAAAGTAGAGAACAGAGAACCATTTTACTTGCTTTTTAAAACTGCATTGATGGGGGCACCTGGGTGGCTCAGTCAGTTAAACATCCAACTTCGGCTCAGGTCATGATCTCACGGTTTGTGGGTTCGAGCCCCACATCGGGCTCTGTGCTAACAGCTCGGAGCCGGAAGCCTCCTTGGCATTCTGTGTCTCCCTCTCTCTCTGCCCCTCCCCCACCCCCACTCTGTGTCTCTCTCTCTCTCTCTAGATAATAAATAAACACGAAAAAGATTTTTAATTATTGATTAATTTGGGAAATGATTCTCAGGTGCCTGGTTCTCTCCTCTAGTCCCTTTCACTGGTTCCTTAAAGTGGTGGATCCAATAGGCTTTTAAGATATATATATATAATATACATTATTATTATATTATATATTATATATAAAATTATTATTATATTATGTATTATATATATTATATATATAATTAAAAGATAATATATATCATATACAAGTGATATAGTCCCTGTTGCACTATAACTAAGGCTCTGGGAAGTGTACGTGCCCACATCATTTGGGTACCAAACACCCAAGATGAGGTTTAAGTCCCGATTTGTCCTACTCCAGAGCCTGTGTTTGGTCAGCTCTGAGCCACACCCAGGATGATACAAACTCAGAAACACTTGGTGAATCTCCTGGGTTTTCCCACAGGGTGGAGTATTTGTGAGGGGCCCCGTGGATCGGGACAGCACACCAGCGTAACAGCAGCTGCTGAAGGATTCTGCTGGGCAAGGGAAGAACAGTCAGAGTCTTGGACCCTCTGGGGAAGCACTTGGAAAAGCCAATGCTTCTGCACGGAACCGGGCTGATGGTATTCCCGCAGGGTGGCATGGTAAGGGATACAGCAAAATGGGGCAAAAATGAAACAAAACAGGAATACGATCTAATGGGAAACGTTTAGAGAGGACCTTTCTCTGTAAAGAGGGCATCCCTCAAGACTGAATCAATGCACTGCTCTCATATTCTGCATTATCCACAGGTTCATTAAAAAATCAGTGGCCTCACCGATCAATGCAACTTCAGGGACTGAGAGACCTGTCAGCATAGAGGCCACAAATTGCAGAGAAGTAGACATCTACTCTGGGAAGAAGGAGTTCTTTCAGGCCCAATCAATAGGCAACATCTGCAGCCTGCATAATCCATGGAATGCTGATAGAGCTGTTTGAAAAAGCCAGGGCTAATCACTTCTGTTGTTACTTGATTTAACTTCAAGAATTGCCCTGTTTCATTGATGGAAAAGGAGCAAGATCAAGAGGGAAAGGGAAGTGCTTTTCGTATGCGATCCAGGAAAGCCAATGTGCAAAAGGAAATAGATTATTTTAACCTGGGAACACCCCCATTTTAGGATGAGGGGAGCGGTTTGGGGGTTGACTTGCCACAAGTAGCTTCAAACTCATATCTGTGCAACTCTACAATAAGGAAGGGAAAGAATCTTTTCCAATCAAGTTCAGCTCAAAAGCTCCTGTGAAGGGCTCTGGTCCAGCTTGGGTAACACATCTGACTGCAAGTGACTTCTGAGCGGTCTGTGTTGGGAGAGAGCTGAGGCATTCTGTCGGCTCACATGCTCTCTTGTTGGGCAGGCCTCCTGCCAAAGAGAAAGGAGGAAGCTTTCTCATTGGTTCATTCATTCATTTGTTGATTCATTCACTCATTCATCCACCTGTCTGTCCATCCATCCATCCATCCATCCGTCTACCCATCCATCCATCCATCCATCCATCCATCCATCCATCCATCCATCCATTTTCCGTCCATGCTAGTGCCATTCCTTGTCCTGTGTGTGGAGGATATGAAGGTGAATAGAATACTTGTATTCTGCCTCTGATAGGTTTCCAGTCAGCTTTTCCTACATGTTCAGCTAAAACTGAGACAGAGAACTAAGTTATCTCAACAGGTGGTGACAGTACACTCTTTGGTGATTTGGGGAATGACTGAAAATGGTTTGGAAATAGATACAGGAGGTCAGAGGGAGCAGAAGGAATCTCATTAGGAAGACAATGACAAATAAGGCATTCTCAGCACTGAAAAAGCATCTGCTAATTATTGTTGGATTTTAATGCCTGATGCGCTTGGGCAAATGGGGAGTTATCGGTTTTCTTGAAGCACAGAGAGCGGGAGAGGTTCTGGGGCTTTCGTGCATGAGTTGAGCAAAGGAGTTTGGAGTTTACCCCCTGGTCAGAGGGGAGCCACAGGACAATGGCCATTAGGTGCTCGTTTTTGAAAACGAGCTTTGGAATTAATGAAATTCGATCAGGTAGGGGGTGGGTAGGAGAGAGGGAGAGTATGTCTGAAGTTCTCTTCAAGGATCGAAACAGTGCTCTGGAGGGCTTGAGAGGAGACCAGAGAGAAACCCTGGTGATGACTGTGTTGAAGGTTAAAGACTCTGAGCACAAAGAGCCATAATATCCTCAAACCTCTCTTCCCTCCATGCCATGACCATGACCGCAAGGCCCTGCCCAGCCACTACATTCCTTGACCCCTTTGGCTTCCTTTACAGAATCTACCTCTAGCTGGCCTTCTCCTTTTCCTTCAGCTGGTTGATTTGCCTGGTGCCGTCTGTCTCCCACAACAGAACGTGCCCCTTGCGAACTCTCACGTGACTCTGGTGTCCGAGGCTGCCTCGACATCTAGCACAGCATCTGGCCCCACTGGGGTGTTCAGTAAATATTCACTGAGCTGGTTCACCCATCCATCTATTTTTCATTCATCCAGTCATTAGTCAATCATGCACATATCCAGTCACGTGTTCAATGCACCATTTAATGAGTGCCTTCTCCAGCTGTTTCATAAAAAAGACATTCTTAGTGGATATGTGGGTGTTTGAAAGGAAATAATGTCTAAATCGATAAGCAGAAACTAATAGATATTTCAACTGTGCTTCTGTGTCACAGTTTAGATCTTGCCACAGGCCCTTTACGTGGACTGCATCCTCCCCAGTGGAGAATTCTTCCTTTTGACAGGCAGCCCCAAAGAAAGCAGATCTTCTTGAAGTATTTGCTTGTAGACGGGTAGAGAAAATCACACTTTGTGTGGAGGGTTTGTTCTCAAAATCATGGTTGTGGGAGATGTAGAAATTGGGACACCCAGACATTGCTGGTGGGAATGTAAATCGGTGCCACTGCTTTGGAAAATGGTTTAGCAGATCCTCAAAACATTAAATGTGGAGCTCTCACGTGACCCAGAAGTCCCACGTGTAAGTAAATATTGAAGAGACATGAAAATATAAGTCCGCACAGGCAGAAACTGGTACATGAATGCTCATGGCAACGTTGTTCACAATATCACAAAAGTAGAAATAGCCGAAGTGCCCATTTTCTGACCGTGGGCTGCACACATGTGGTCTACCCAGATAAGAGGCTATTACTCAGCTGTAGAAAGGAATGAAGCCCTGATCTATGTTACAGTGTGAATGAGCTTGAGAACATGATGCTGAGTGAAAGGAGCCAGGCACAAAAGGGCACGTAATGCAGGATTCCATTTATATGAAATGTCTGCAACAGAGAAATTCATCGAAACAGAAAGTAGATTTGGGGTCTCCAGGAGCTCGTAGGGGGAGAGGAGTGAGGAATGAAGTGACATCTAAGGAGCATGCGGTTTCGCTTGTGGGTGACAAAAATATTCCAGAAGTAGATAGTGCTTATTGCAAGCTGAGTCTATCAAAACCCCATCAACGTATCTGCCTTACAAGGTGAATTTAATGATAGGTGAATTTTCTCTTAATGTTCTAAAAGCATAGCTGATTTCCCATGGGCCACGTAAGCAGGTTCCGCGAGAGGAGAACTTCAGAGGTTCTCAAGCCACGGGTCCCCTTCTGTCCACAAGGGAGAGAGTTTGTGCAGATATCTATGTGGGCAAGAGAACTAAGGATTATTACCTCAAAAGAGGAAGTTTGGAGAAGCCCGGGTATTAAATTATTTGAAGTCCTGCTTATGTGATTTTTGGCACTCGTGCAAAAGAGCTGAAGCCACCACGGGTGCCTGGGGGGCCCAGTTGGTTGAGCGTCTGACACCGGCTTGGGTCATGATCTCACAGTGTGTGAGGTGGAGCCCCGCATTGGGCTGGCTGCCGTCAGCACAGAGTCCGCTTCACATGTTCTGTTCCCCTCTCTCTCTCCGTCTCTCTCCTGCTCACACTCGCACACTCAAAAATAAATACAACATTAAAAAGAATTTAAAAAAGAGAGCCGAGGCAGCCAGTTGTTGCTGCCGAGAAGCATCTTGGAACTTTCTTTGTATTAGGATTTGAAGAGCCTTCCAAAGCCTCCTAAAGGATTTGGATTTGAATTTATAGCAAAAATGGCAGAGGTAAGACAGGCATGTCAAGCTCCCTAGCACCCGTCCAAGGAAGACAACACTAATCAATCCTTGCACGCCTCTCCCCAGAGTTCAGATTCCTTCTCAGGACAAGCCCCCCTCCCCACCCCATCCCCTGAGCCTGTGAGGACCCATCTACATTCACAAATGTGACGAAACCTTTCCTGTTTATGGTGCAGTCTGAGGGTGCCAGGAGCAGTAGCGACTAAGGATCGCAGCATAACATCCGCGAGGTTTCCCTTTATACCGGATGGTTCCAGACACTGAAAAAATAAAAGTAAACCTACTCCAGTTTCCTCTGCTGGGCATCAGAGGCATTCTGTCAAGGAAAGCATTACGCCCAAGGCTGTAAAATGTCAATTCTTGAGGCAAATACAGACCCAAGACTTGCTTNTAGGTCATGATCTCGAGGTTCGTGGGTTCGAGCCACGCGTCGGGCTCTGTGCTGACTGCCAGCTCGGAGCCTGGAGCCTGTTTCACTCTGTGACTCCCTCTCTCTCTGCCCCTCCCCTGCTCACACTGTCTCTCTCTCTCTCTCCTAGAAATAAATAAAACATTAAAAAAAATTTAAAAAAAAATCAGATGCCCTCAAAAGGCAGCGCTGGCATTCCCGCGTGGAAGCAACTCGTTTCGGCTGTGGTGACTGCCTCCCTCCAGCGAAGCCAGCTCGTTCCAGTTTGACTTGTCCCAATGCCCCCAGACCCAGGACGCCCCCCGGATGCTGTGCTGTTGCTACGGGCCACACGGGGTTGTGCTGTGTGTGTTGTGTGTGTGTGTTGTGTTGTGTTGTGTTGTCTGAATGGCATTTCACCCCACGCCTGTATTTATGAGAATTTGGGGGTAAATTACCTTCTTCCCAATTGAATTCTATTGTGGAAGTACAGGGTTACAGGACGATGAGTTTGTTTTGTTTCATTGGTGTAAATCTAGATGTTGATTCAAGTGAGGGCCTGGTGTCATCTCACCCTGGCTGTCTGTAGGGGACAGGACTGTAGGTACAGCAGAGATGCCACACGCCGAGTCAAGGTTGTTGCCATTGATGAGTGCGGACAGAACTTTCTCAGGCAGCTCAGAAGAAGTCTCTTCTAGGCAAGGATCTCGTCAACCTCTGTTCATGGTGGAGAGAGCGCCAGCTCCATCAATGGGCCCGCGGCTTGTAATGCCGAGCACATTGCTTGTGCACCAAGAATCTCCCCGTGAAGGGCCAGGGCTGGGCTAGATTCTGAATTCCCAGCTCCTTGAGAACTACTCAGTGAGACTGTGAGGGTGGAGGTCCCGCCTTCTCTTGGCAGCAGGGACCACACCTTGCGTCTGCCGGGCCCTGTCCGCTTGGGACTTTCAAATTTCTCTTTATGGAATAGGTGGTTGAGAGGCCACTGCTTGCATTACTCCCGTCCTTTTCCTGGGAATCACAGAATAAACTCTCCACTATTGATGCCTCATGCCGTAAGTGCATGATGCATGATTCTATTATTTCGCAAGTGCTTTTGTTTCCTGATAGACACTTCCTAAGCAGCTTTCATAGAAGTTGGAGAAATTCTGTAGAACTTTCTCTTATGCTTCCCCCTGAAAACCTGTTTATCCTGCCAAAATACCTTATGAGGGTGTGTGTGTGTGTGTGTGTGTGTGTGTGACTAATCTACGTGCAAACTCCAAACATCTAAGCCTTAGCTTCAACATCTGTGCCAATGGAGCCTAATTAACAGCTCATCTCTCCAGCAGGCCCGGTGCGCGCAGTCAGAGCGGGTGCGGGGAGCCGGGCACGGCCATATGCTGGGCTCTCACCACATAAACGCCTCCTAATCCCTTCTGGGGCGCCGTTTGATGCATACGAAGGCCTTGGATCTTCTCCGAAGCTAACAAGCGTTGATGGTGCTTTTAAAATCCCCCAGTGTCAAGGGATGAGATGCTAATATGAACACATGCTACAAATGAGGGTAAGTTAAACTTTGTGCTGAGACATATTGTCCTGCCTGGGGTGCTCTGAAGTTTTGATAGGGGATAGTTTTCAGAAGATACTTACTTAGAAATAATAAAACCTTATGGAACATGTTTTGGGGCAGGGGCACCTGGGAGGCTCAGTCGGCTTAAGCATCTGACTCTTGACTTGGGCTCAGCTCGTGATCTTGCGGCTCGTGGGATGAAGCCCTGAGTCAGGCTCTGAGCCTACAGTGTGCAGCCTGCTTGGGATTCTCCCTCTCCCTCTCTCTCTGCCCCTCCCCTGCCTGTGCATGCACATTCTCTCTCTCTCTCTCTCTCTCTCTCTCTCTCTCTCTGTCAAAATAAATAAATAAACATTAAAAAACAAGACAGTGTTTGGGGGGAGAGCTTTTTCCCTAGAGGAAAAAACTAACATGTCTTGGTTTTGCCATAGTGATGGCCCATCAGATAGAGTCCAGGGTTGTCCTGGGCCATCAGTGGAGCTTGGCCGAGAGAGGTCAGGGAGCCCCGCTGTGCAGATGCCATGTGTCTCTAATTAAGGTGAACAGTGGACATTTCTTGTGGTTCTGGGATAAAAATAGCCAGTGAATATGTTCACCCTCCAGGTCTCACGGGAGCTCTAGGGAAACACAATTGAAAATATCTTCTGCCAACTCAGAAAACCTTGCCAAAAAAAAAAAAAAAANAAAAAAAAAAAAAAAAAAAAAAAAAAAAAAAAAAAAAAGCAGAGGCGAAAGAAAAGCAATTTCATTATTGAGTCCATATTAAACCAGAATGTGACGTGCATCACCGGCAATCAGATGGCAAAGCCAGAGATGTCACCATTTGACAGAGCCACGCAGATATAATCAGTCTCATACATGTTCTCATAATAAGTCCATTTTTCTCATTTTTAACTTTGATTGGCCCCTAGAGAACCCTGGCCGGTTTACTAATTGCTACATCCTCGGTGTGTGTAGTGCTTAAGAGAGTGAACATCAGGCCTGGGGACACAGGCAGGCAGGAGAAGCGACAAATGGGCCCAGATCCCCCGGTTCAAGTCCTGTGCCCCCTCCCTGAGAGTTTAGCTGGAAGACCCTGGAACAGTCACAGAGTTCTCGCTGCTTGTTCATTCTCCTGTGTCCCAACTGGACCCAGTGCTTGATGGCGAAGGGTCATGGCTTCCATCCTGTGTGTTCATGCTGAGCTGTTAACCCAGATCGGTTAGGAACTTGGCCTTGCATCCAGGTATCATGAGCCTGACACGAAGCTCGATCTCACGAACTGTGAGGACGTGAACTGAGCCAAACTCAAGAGTCAGGTGCTTAATTGACCAAGCCACCCGGGCACCCCTTCCCCAAACCACGTTCAGTAAGGTTTTGCTATTTCTAGAGAAGTATCTTCCCAAACTTATCCCTTATCCTGACTCAGCTCAAATCCTGACTCTGTCTCTTGCAGGCTCTGTGCCCTTGATGAATTGGCTTCTCTTAGCTTCAGCTGGTGCCTTCTGGTGGAAGAGTCAGCATACTTCATGCCACACGATTGTCATGAGGATTAAGTGCATAAAGGACATACTAAGTTCTAAGAACAATGCCCAGTGCATGGAGCGCGCTCCACACAGGCTCGTGATGTTAAGGCAACGCCCCAAAATGTGCGCAAGTGCTCTTTAAGGGGAAGAGAGTAATGCATCATTTTTGCAAAACTACATCAAGCATATGAAACAGCCTTTAGGTTTGTATCAAAAATGACTGTTGAGGGGCACCTGGGTGGCTTAGTCGGTTAAGCGTCCGACTTTCGCTTAGGTCATGATCTCGCGGTTCGTGGGTTCGAGCCCTGCGTCGGGCTCTGTGCTGACAGCTCAGAGCCTGGAGCCTGTTTCAGTCTGTAACTCCCTCTCTCTCTGACCCTCCCCTGCTCACGCTCTCTCTCTCTCTCTCTCTCCTAGAAATAAATAAAACATTAAAAAAAATGACTGTTGAAAGGTTTTTTTTGTTTTTTTTTGTTTTGTTTTTTTTTTAAGTGGCACTTGGGTGGCTTAGTCAGTTGAGTGTCCAACTCTTGGTTTCAGCTCAAGTCATGACCTCCCCGTTCGTGGGTTCAGGCCCCACGTCGAGCTCTGTGCTGACAGCATGGAGCCTGCTCGGGATTCTCTTTTTCTCCTTCTCTCTCTGCCCCTCCCCAGCTCATACATTCTCTCCATCTCTGTCTCTCTCTCTCTCACTCTTTCTCTCAAAATAAATAAACATTAAAAAAGTTTTTCTTAATGTGTTTTGCATATCTTCATATAGATTTGTGCATTTTCTGTGTATGTGTGCAAAACTTGCCATCTGATTCTGTAGCTTTTCTTCCTTGCTACGCAGCTTCCCATCTGTCGGGTTGAGAGCAGGGTGATGAGGGGAGTTATAATGCTCGGCCAGGCTTCCTGAAGTTGAGACAGACAGATCGATTCACTGGCAAACTCCGCGAGAGGCCAGGGGTGAGCGCACACACTAACCTCTCCCTTCTCTTTTTAAAGACAGTGAGACGGTGGGAGGCATGGATGCCGGCTCCCTGCGAGTCCTGCCCTCTGTTCCTCTCAGTGACCTTGGGCTGGTGACGGGTGCCGTCGGTCCTCAGCTTCCTCTCATTCCATTGGGAATGATAACAGCGTTCCAGATGATAGTTCTATAACCCAAGACCTCTATATTCTATAACTCAAATGTGTGTAATGCATGTACATATAAAACATTTACCTTCTATGAAGTATACATGAAATACACAATAACCCATAAAGCATACATACAAATTGTACCTGTACTATGTAACATTAATATATGTAATGAATACATAATGCCTACAAATACAATGTATTTATATGTTATGTAAGTATAAAATACGTATAAAATGCATAATAATCCATTAGACACAAATTATATATCATTGCTATACATATATATGTACTATAATACTAATAATGATATATATAATGTATTGTACTATATGATATACATACACATTATATATGATTGCTATACATATACACTATGTATATATACACATATATTCTATGTATATGCTATACATATATACTGTATATACTATGTATATATGTATACTAATAATACACTATAGTGTAATATGCACAGTATATATGTATAGGCATGGTATATTATTACTATTATACTATACATAACATATATGTATAGTCATACACTATACGTACTACATATGTATAGTCACATACTGTATTACTATACATTGTATCATTACATATTATGTTACTGACTGTACATGGGTATTGAACCCACACCCAGAGCGTCTAACCAGTATGACCCCTCTTCTTGCGATGACCTGAGGTGCTTTGCCCCTGTGATAAGATAACGATGCAGGAACTGCGACCCGGTGTTGGGCTACTACTATTGCCCATATGAGGACAAGTCAGGAGGACCATCTGCTCGACCGCAGTTGATCACAGGTGAGTGAAGCTTTGGATCAGGGGACGACTGTACTGTCTGCCCAGCCTAGAATCATCCATGCATCTAAGAAGCCTGGCCCCTTGTAACTGCAAATGACATCAGAAACCAAAAGAGCCTGGAGAAGCATGAGAAAAGCAATGAGTGGGGTTAGAAAAATGTGCGGCGAAGGGCAGAGAGCCTCAGTGGGGAGGCACACATTACACGTATGAACACGCATGTAAACATGTGCATTGCTGGGTGGGGGAGGGGCAGGTAGAGACACACGTCCGGGAGGCAATGGAGAGGAGCCCCGGTAGATGTGACCGCTGTCCACCAGCAGGGTGCGTGCGCATCCGCAGGGCCCTGCTCCTGAGGCCGTGGGGGCAGGTCTCACGATGGTGCAGGAGGCTCTGGCCAGAGGGGGCTGCCCTTGACCTCAGGAAGAACACCGCTGCCTGCAGACTGAGCATCTTCTGAAGTTCCACCTTCCTGGACACCTACTTCTCACTCTTCATGAAACTTCTGAGGCCATGGGGTGGCAGAACTTCTCGAGAAAACTCATGACCCGACACTCACTGTCTTTCAGGGAATGGAGGAAGCTTTCTGTTTTCCACTTGGTTTGCTTTTTCCTTTTTGACCGTCACTAATGGAACATTTAAAAGTCAGCTTGGGGACCCTTTCTGAGATCCTGGACTGAACTCAGGTAGCCAGGGACAAGCTGGAAACCTGCCCATCTGCCCTCTGATTTTCCCAGGTGGCGTCTCCGTCTGCGCTGCAGATTGTTGCGGGGGGCGGTTACAGGCACATCTCTCCCGTGGGAGAGTCATGACCTCCGTGGTCCGGGAGAATAGCCCCCAGGGGGTGGGGGTGTATTTATTTATTTATTTATTTATAATGGGGAGGGGGTGGCTTTTAAACCCAATTTCCCAAACACCTTGCTCCTGTAGCCGAATCTTTTCCTTATGTTTCGTGTGCTCTGGAAAGCATATGTATACATTACATTAAAAAATATGTTAGGAGGGTAAATCTCCTACGTTAGGTGTTCTTACCACAAGAGTTATTATTATTATCATCATCATCATTATTATTATTATTTGAAAAGGCCAGATTTCTGACAAATTGGGTGCCCTGGCTTCCCCAGGAAACAGAGACTGGGAATTCGTGAGCAGAATTCAGAGGTCATTTTCCCGGCTGCTCCCCTCACCAGCTGTGGGCCTGCGTTCTGTTTATCCAAACACTTGATCAAGAAACACGGGGACCCACGTCTCGAGCAGCAGACTTGCATCTTCTTGGTTGCTAACAAAACAAAACACAAAGCAGCACCATGAATTTGCTTTCGTAATAGGTCTTCTGTAACAGGTGTAGCCGAGTCTATAAAGAGACACCCAGTATAAACACCCTGGAGGGAGAAAGAAGACAAAGCAACTCTCTCAAGTATCATCATAAATAAGCGATTTTTGTTGTTGTTTTGCTTTGACTTTGGAAATAGCTATCAGCTCACGGAATCCAGCGTTGCTGAGGCAATGAATCCCCCAGCATGGGGGCAGAATGAGGGAGCCGATAAGTGCCTGGGGCTGAGTATCTGATTTTTGAGGCAGAAGAGAAGCTGAAATGAGAGGATGAAGTGCCTATTCTGTGTGTAAACAGAAAGTGGATTAGAGAGGAAAGCGTTTATGTCCTATGAAGTCTAACAGCCGCTTAAGTGGATGCTATTATTTGACAGGCAGTGTGGGCTGCTAATGGCCGCTCTGCTCCTCTCCCTGTTTCGTAGCCGTGCAGATTGAAATGATAGCAGAGGAGTCCTTAGTGACGGAAGGTGCCCGGGGTCGTGCACGCTAGGTGGCTGCCGCTGCCCCTCTGGGAGACCACGGGCGGCTAGAAGTAGCTCCGTGGCTGGAAACCGAGTAAATCCGCCAAGGGAGAGCAGCGATGTTGCCCCAGCAGCCGATGCCGTGCTGGACGCCGCCGGGGACGTTGTGAATTAGAAGAGATCTCTGTGTTGGTCTTTGTCTGTGGTTCCTGGTTCACAGCCCCCAAGACCCTTGGGGTTTTCTAAGTGGTAAGAGCAGTTTTGAGCCTCTGCCGTTACCATAGTGGATCTTGTGTCTTGAGTGGGGAGTCATAAAGGCAGAAGGGCTGTTGGATATTCATAAGGAGCCCCTTATAACCACACAGGCTCCCGACCCACCCTGTTTCCTGCCTCTCCTGGAGCCGGAGCTGAGCCCTGTGAGATCCCCACCCGCACCTGTCCTGGCGATGTGAACACCACCATCACTCTTACCTACTATTGCTCGTGTCGGGTGCCGGCCTCGGNCCTGTACAGCCGCCGCTGACGTGGGCACCCCCGATTTCCCAGGAGAGGAGAGGGAGGACCAGAGTGCTCCCAGGCCTTGTCTGAGTTAGTGTGGAACAAGGCTACGGGGCTAGTTTTGTTACGATCTGGAGCTCAAACAACTGCTTCCCCAACTGCTTCCCACTGGAACGCTAGGGGCTCTTTGAAACATGCGGATGCTGGGCTCCGACTTCAAGTCACCCTGATTAAATTGCTGTGGGCTGAAACTGGGGAGTAGGATCTCCCCGGGAGGTTCCATAGTGCAGCAAAGTTCGGGAACCCCTGACCACCTTCTTCATTCTGGAACTGTCTCTCCCACTGGCTGGATCCCACCCTTGAGCAAAGACAAGTTGGGGTCAAGAGACAGCGTCTTTGTTTCCTGGGTTCGGGGCATGAAGCCGCAGTTGTGGCGGAGGGTGAAGACCCTTCGTGCCTGATGGCGAAGATGCTGTAAATGGATCTGTGGACACGCACGTCTGGCCAGGAGAGAGCCACGTCCTGACATTTCATGACCATAGTCCCGCGACTGCTGGACAACTGAGGGTTTCTCAAACACCCTTAACGATGATCATGCTCCTTCTGGCTTGTTTGTGTCCCCAGACCCACCCGGGGGAGTGAGGATGAGGAGGACGAGGAGAAGAAGGGGCGCGGCTGCTCCCTGCAGTACCAGCACGCCACGGTGCACGTCCTCACCCCGTTTGTGGCCGAGGCGCCCGACTTGGGTCAGCTGAGCTACATGCTGGGCCCTGACTGGCAGTTCGACATCACTGACCTGGTGATGGAGTCCATGAAGGTGGAGGAGCCGAAGATCGCGCAGTTACAGGGTGGCTGGACCCTGGTGGGCCGGGAGCTGGGGATGACCAGCGTGCGGCTGTAATTCACTGCCTGACCCTTTCCCCAAATACTAGACCCATTCTTTGCTCGTGTCCGGATATGTTAGTGTGAGGCGCTTCTGTGCATGTGAGTGTCTGTCTGTGAGAGGGGATGATGAAAGCAATACACGGAGTTCATCGGTTTGTGCCCCGTATTCAGAAATTTGTTTCTAATTAACCACAGAAAGCTTTTCAAATTAAAGACCCTCTTTTTTTTTAACATCTTTTTTTTTTTCAAATTTGTATTTAAATTCTAGTTAGTGAACGTACAGTGCACTGCTGGTTCCAGGAGAAGAATTCAGTGATTCATCACTTACATAGGACACCCTCCTTAATACGCGTCGCTCATCTAGCCCATCCCCCACCCACGTCTCTCCGTCCACCCTCAATTTGTTCTCTATCTTTAAGAGTCTCCTCGGGAGCCTGGGTGGCTCAGTTGGTTAAGTGTCTGACTTCGGCTCAGGTCATGATCTCATGGTTCGTGGGTTCAAGCCCCACGTGGGGCTCTGTGCTGACAGCTCAGAGGCTGGAGCCTGTTCAGATTCTGTGTCTTCCTCTCTCTCTGCCCCTCCCCTGCTCACGCTGTATGTCTCTCTCTCAGAATAAGTAAAACATTTAAAAGAATTTTAAGAGTCTCCTATGGTTTATTTCCTTCTCTTCTCTCCCCTCCTTCCCATGTGTTCACCTGTTTGGTTTCCTAAATTCCACATGAGTGAAATCACATGGTATTTGTCTTTCTCTGATTGACTTATCTCACTTAGCAGAATACATTCTAGCTTCATCCCCATCATTGCAAACGGCAAGATCTCATTCTTTATGATGGCTGAGTAATATTCCATTGTGTGTCCAGCCACAGGACACTTGGCGAAGTCTGGACACATTCTGCTTGTCGTGTGTATTTGCAAGTACCCGCGTGTTTCACAATGTTAAGCCTTCTCTTTTGTTAGACTATTATGAAAAATATCTCATAGTTATTTTAATAAGATGGCTGTGAAGAGATTATACAATGGATCGTTATCTTTACAAAGTGTTTAGATATTCCTTATCACACCACGACTTAGGGCTTGCCCAAACCTGATTTTGCAAAAGCTGGTTTACTGATACTGCATTAGTCCAGGTCTGAAACACTCTGGTTGCAGATTGTTGCTTTATGAGGTGAAGTAACATTTTAGGGCCATTAAGATTCCTTTTTCCACGGAATCTTCTCAGCAAGCTCAGTGATGCCACAAGGCTCTGTAATTACTGTCTGATAAACATCTAACTATCCAAAGAGAAAGAATTAAAAGGGGGAAGAGGGCGAGACACCATTTCCCTAAATATTTTTAGTAAAAAGATGTCAGAATATAACTATTCATTCTGAGCAACATGTCACATTTTCTGTGCTTTAATGGGCTAACACCAGCAGGGAGATAATATTCCTTAATTTGGGGGGAATTGTCGCTAAATTAAATCAAGCTCTTTGGAGAACATAACTGACTAACGTTGTAGAAATCAAAGGAAATAATATGTATTGGGTAGATCTATTTATCATTCCGTGTTTTCCAATGAGGGGGATGCAATTAAACATTAAAAATGTTCTTCTAAACCATATGCATTTCAGTGAGTCGCCCAAGCCCAACACCATCTGTCATCGGGTACAAATCTACTGTCTGACAAAGTCAAGTATCCTGACCTATTGCTCTTGGGAAGACCACACGCCGAGGAAATGTGGGAAATCTTATTGGACCCAAGAGATAGAGTGTGGAAGAAAGCTGGCAAGGGCTGAGGGCAGGGAAGTTTCTAACCAAGCAGAAGGCAGCTCTGGACACACTGGACGGTGCAACGGCCCCAGGGTTCTGCTTGATAGCGAAGCACAGATCTCACACACGTGGGGAATGTAGCTTCAGAAACCCTTTGTCTGAAGTCCTGCACTGGAGGTGGAAATCAGACTCGCTTCCCTGGGTCACAGTGACTTAGATCCAGAAGGCAAGAGACGGATTCATCCTGCGTGATGACAGGATTTCAAAGAGCAAAGTTTCCGATAATCTTTGCGTTTAGAGAACAGGGTTCCTCAGGGGCCAAAAAAGATAGCAGCCACCCCCCAAAAAAGGGGTTGATTCTGATACTGCAGCTGTATCTTGTCCCTGGGAGGAGTGTTTCCTGCTAATGTGGCAGGTGACTTTAGCCACGTCTGTCATCGCAGCCGGATAAAGGGAAGGGCAGGTTTTTCCTCTCTTGGTCTGAGTAGTTCCTACTTTCTGGAGACTCATTTAGCGCTGAGAACACACTCTGGGGTTTAAAGGATGATGAGCAAAGAAATTATTGAAAATAAGGCATCCACCTGCTTACAAAGCCCCACGTTCTTTTGCAGGAATTTTACCAGTTTCTTTTCTTTTTTCCCCCTCATTAATGATGTGTGGAGCAGAGACGGGCTTGCTCGCTTCCTTTGAAGGTGCTCTCCCCACTCTCTGACTCCATCCTGGCCGAGAAGACGGTGATCGTCCTGGGTGACTGCGTCACCGTCGCCGACCTGGGCGTGCAGCTGGTGGCTGGCTTGTCTCTGCCCTGCAGCCTCACAGAGCGGACAAAAGAGCCATCGTCTTGATGGTGGCCGCCCAGGACGTTCTCCAGGCCCCTCAGCAGGTGGGATTCCAGAGTCCTTTTGTCCCTGGTCATTGAGACCACTTCCCTCCCCCTCGCATCTGCAGACGGCATCAGTAGAGCACCTGTAGCTAGGACAAGTCTTTGCAGCTTCTTCCTGCTTCTATCCAGTCTGTCTCATCTCTGAGAAAAGTGCTTCGGACTTTGGATAAATTGTCCTCTTATATTTTACATACTGACCATGTGTCCANGAAACTACTGATAGACCATAACCAAAGGATGGCATATATTAACTTTTCCAAAATAAGTAATCATTGATACTTGCAAATTCTATTTCTGCCACTTAAACAAGTATGGCTAATGGGCACCAGACATCTGTTGGTTTATATTAATTATGGACAACTTTAAACTTGTAGCAAATCTAGTTGATTTATGCCAAGGTCATTGTGTCTTTCAAGCATGCCAGTCCCCACAGTACATCATTTCTCAGATACTTCAAATGAGCGTGTCTTCCTAATACAGAATGCTTGAAGTGATATTATCTTGAGCCTGATTAGTTGCACCTGAAAATGATTCAGATGCATCATGTGATCTTTCACACTCTTTGGAGAATTCAAAGTCAAATTCTGTTATATGACATTCAATACGTTAATATACACAGCACTGCATGCACCACGGTCTACACATTTGCTACTCACACCTGTACGATTACAGTCAGTTATTTATGCCAGTTTGATATATGACAGCAACCGATCCAGGTTTTAAAACATAGTTATTCTTCTCTGTCTAGGTATTGAAAACATCTCTCGTAGGAAACCACATATGTGCTTTATACATTTGTGTACGTGTTTACCCATTTGAAGGAAGTGAATTATAACATAAAGCTTTAATTTCATTTTTCTTTGTCACTGGATTTTGTTCAGTGATGGTTCAGTGACACCCTTAGACATTTATGATCCCAAGGATTTTTCAGTTACTGTGTCGTCATTGGATGAAATGGTGGTGTCTGTCCAGGCAAACATTTAGTCCGAATGGCTGGTTGTGGTTGCACAGGGTGAAGGACAAGGCCCCCTAATTAAATTAGAAATGATGATTAGTGAGCCCTGTCAGAAGACCAAGAGGAAGAGTGTTCTTGCTGTGGGTAAAGGAAATGTCAAGGTCAAATTTGAACCAAACGTTGATGAGCACCTGGGAGGCACCAACGATATCGAGGACTTCAGTCGGGAATATAAAGACCACTTCAGTAATTCCATAGGGCGTGAAGGAAACCAGGAGAGAGCGGTTCAGGAGTGGTTCCAACATGGCGCCTCTGTTGGCCAAGAGGAACGTAGCAACAAAAGCACAACCCCACAGTCCCCCCTGGAAGGAAAGGATAAGAAGTTACTCAAGAGTGGCGGTCCAGACGCCTTCACAAGCTTCCCCACTCAAGGGAAGTTACCGGAACCCAATAATCCCAGTGACCTTACAGTGAGCTCAAGGGGGTTAACTGACTTGGAGATCGGCATGTACGCTCTGCTCTGTGTCTTCTGCCTGGCCATTTTGGTCTTCTTAATCAACTGTGTGGCATTTGCTTGGAAATACAGACACAAAAGATTCGCTGTGAGCGAACAAGGCAACATCCCCCACTCCCATGACTGAGTCTGGCTTGGGAATGAAGTAGAACTTCTGGAAAACCCCGTGGACATCACCCTCCCACCAGAGGAGTGCACAACCATGATAGACAGGGGGCGGCAGTTTGAGGAGAGGAACTTCCTTCTCAACGGTGGCTCCCAGAAGACTTTCCACAGTCAACTACTCTTTCACAAACATGACTAGGGAAAAGTCTAGTCCTTTCTTCAAGATCTGTTTGATTGTCATACAAGTTCTGTTACCTGGGATTTGTCATGTCTTGCCTTGACTGAGTGCCCATGCTGGACATTGGTTTTCTCCACCTGCCCTCACATCAGTGTTCAGGGGCAGTGAATAAATTCATGTCCCTACTTTATCTTTCCTAGTTTTCTTTATTTGAAATATTTTGTATCTGAATTGTACAAAAGGCTTCACTTAATATATGTGTCAATAAAAAGTGCTCTTTAACAAATAATTTTCTATGAAGCTTTTTTCCCACATAAATTTTGGGGAAATATTGACATCACAAACATGTTTATTGTGTTTCCTCTGGTCGCTATAGCTTCATGAGGAAACTAATGCGGCTCCTTCCTTGGGGGCGTCCAATCTCTCAAACTATTGTTAGCTGTATTTATGAAGCACTATGAGCGTCAATTTTTTGCACCCAAAGTGAAATCTAAAAATAGTGTTTATATGTACAGCGAAGGAATTGCCAAGGAAACAGCAGCAGATGAGACCTGCCATTTGTGTGAATAAAAGTAAAGAGAAATGGATGATATTCCAATTTAACAGTATGTTGACATCCAGCTGTATGATAAGAAGTGAGATGTTCACAATTGTTTTTGTGGTAGAAACAAAACATCCAGGGGTGCCCAGGGGGCTCATTTGGTTAAGCGTCTGACTTCAGCTCAGGTCATGATCTCATGGCTTGTGAGTTCAAGCCCCACGTCAGGCTCTGTGCTGACAGCTCAGAGCCTGGAGCCTGCTTCGGATTCTGTGTCTCCCTCTCTTTCTATCTCTCCCCTGCTCACCTTCTCTCTCTCTCTCTCTCGTTCTCTCTCTCTCTCTCAAAAATAAATGAATATTTTTTAAAAATTCAAAACATCCACAGGATGCACAGTGGAGAGAGGAAAGTAACTGGCCTGGATGTGAACACACACGCACACACAAAACACACACAAAAATCATGAAAGGAAATGGCAATTCCAAGATTGAGCTTTTTTAGGGAAAACACAGTGGGTGTAAATCCATGGCAAAGAAGGAAGAAATTGCATATTGCATGATTCTTGCATAACTTATAAAGTATAACATGTTACTGGATAAACCACAGAAATGGTCAGAAGCAAAAGAATTCAGGGTAGTAAGATTAAGTACAATTTTTTTAGATTTTTTTTTTTTTTGAGAGAGAGAATGGGCGAGAGAAAGGGAGAGTCAGAGAGACAGAAAATCCTAAGCAGGCTCCACATTGTCTGCACAGAGCCTGATGCAGGACTCGAACTCACGAACCGTGAGACCACGACCTGAGCTGAGATCAAGAGTCAGACACTGAACCAACAGAGCCACCCAGGTGCCCAGGATCTGTCTATCTTAATCATTGTTTTCATGATTATCAAGGAGATTGGTATCTATTGTAAGGTATCTAAAAAACGTATACATGTATAAAGGAAAAAAGATAAAATGTCAGAAATAACCACTGACAATAATGACAAAGATTATTTAAAAAGTGGCTGAGGCTTGCAGGAAGCGTTTTTTGTTAGCCTTTGGATGATTCCGAGGTTTCCCACAGTATCCCCTGGAGGGGTAGCCTCACCAAGCAGACAGAACATGCTAATTCCAACATAATTATTCAAATGAAGTCGACTCCTTCTCACTTCACTTATCTCCATTTGGATACTTGACATTTGGCTCAAGCATAATGGGAATTCGCTTCTGAAATAGAAGCGTCTAAACTCAGTTACAGGGTGAGTCATGCACAGTCAGCCAGGCACGTCCCCTGGAAAGGAGACTTTGGGGTGAGGGGTTTGTGTGTTGGGTGGGGACACAATGGATGTCACCTCCTGGGCCATAGCCTGTTGATAGCAGCCTGCGCACCATGACACCTCCCCCGGCGAGCTGGCTGACTCGTATTGGTGCAGGACAAACTGACAATGTGGACACGTGGCGGAGGTGGACGTCAGGACTGGGAAATGTACCGCGTCCCTGAAGAGGAGTTTGTGGGCAGAGATGATGTGGGCTCGCTCAGCGAGATACAGTCGCTCCTGGGCAGTCCATCTGCAACTTGTGCTAAAGCTCAGCATAAAGTCAAAAACCGGACCAGGGCTGGGATCCCCTTTCCAAACTGCCCCCTTTCCCATATGTCTGCGGGGGGTGTAATATTTGTTACAGAGCAAAAGAATAAACATTTTGGTTTGAAGCCACGGGGCCTCTAAATGTCGGCGAACTCTGGCACTGGCTCTCATCCACTTAGCAAAATTTCTCCGGCGTTACGTCTGCTCTGAAAGTTCCTTTGCTAATTAGAAGCCGTGGGCTGTCCTTACTCTTGTCTTCCATCTACAGAACAGACATTGTGTCCTGAGAAGCGAAACGCAGCGTGGAAAAATGGACACAAGTTATTAGTTCTGAGATGCAGCTCCCTGGGGTCATAGGCCGTTTGCCTAAATTGAGCAGGGTTTTCGTGGATGAGACACTCACATTGTGGGTCTGAGCAAACAATTCCATCCAATGCGTGCTATAGATAAAGGCCCTCACTGCAGGATGGAATGACTCAGATTAATCCTGGTCAATCCGTCTTGGGAGCCACCCAGTTTTGTGCATCCTTGAAGACACAGAAGGTACAGGTGATTCTCTGAGAATTCACCTCACACACTGCGGTTGTGAGAGGTCCGTCCCCTGGGTCTGGCTGGGGGTACCATTTTGGAGACCAGGAAATGGGGATGGGGAAGCGGAGACCTCACAGAGACAGTGGGGTTGAAATCCACAGGCGCACTGAGTCGGGAGACAGCAAGGACAGAAGACATTCGACATCTTCCCTGGGGATAAACAGCACCCAGCACCTCCCAGAAAACACCACGTGTACAGAGCGGAACGGACTTCCTCGCTTTTATTTTGCAAACAGACCGAGTTATTCCCAGACCGAAACCATCCAGAAGCCCCTCCAGAACCCGGGGGACAGAGAACATCGAGGCAAGAGGGAAGGAGAGTTCCTGGTTTCACGGCCACGTGGGCAGCTGAGTTTACCGTGACTGTGCGGTTTGAGCAGAATGCCGATTTCACCCCATTTCGTGGGGGCGGCAGTGCAGGCGGGGCCGTCTGGGTACAACCCCAGTCAACAGCGACGGCAGAAGGAAATTGCCTCCCATCTCAAAACAGCACCGAAACGGGTTTTTCTCCCCTCAAAAGCCTCAGCCCACTTCTCTGTCCGTGTAAACACAATATGAGTGCCTTCTGAAATAACGGCCATCTCCCGGGTCGAAAATATACCTGACTAATATCATGAACTCAGGGCTCAATATAAGGTGTCAGTGATCCGGCTTATCCCTCTGATGGAGAGAGGGGGCTGGCTCTGCTCCGTGTGCTGGTTCCCAGACCGGGTTCCAAGAATACTCTGGATTCCCTGCCGTTGCTGTCCACACACTCCATTTCCCCCAGCGTTTTGGCAAATAGGACTGACCCCACTGGGTGGGTGCATGTTGTCTGAGGTTACGACCCTGGTCCTGCCCTCCAGTGATCCAGGTGCTTGGCAACCAGCCCTATGAGTTCACAATATTCCCATGTAAACATGGGATTTTTTTGCAAATCAGTTAAGGTAAATGTGAACTTAAAAGTCTTAAAAACAATAAGAAACTTTACCTTTAAGAAACATTTTAGGGGTACCCGAGTAGCTCAGTCAGTTAAGCATCCAGCTCTTGATGTGAGCTTAGGTTATAATCTCACAGTTGGTGGATTCGAGCCCTGCACTGGGCTCTGTGCTGACAGCATGGAGTCGGCTTGGGATTCTCTCTCTCTCCCTCTCTGTCTGCCTCTACTCTGCTCATACTTTCTTTCTCTCCATCTCTCTCAAAATAAATAAATAAACTTAAATAAAGAAACATTTTCTTTATTCCTGTAGACACCCAGGCAAGATTTTCTATAGATGGTTGTCCCAGTATACTAAAGATAGGAAGAGGTCAGGTATTTTTCACATCCCACTCAGGTCAAACCAAATTAAAACTCAGAAGAAGGAAATATTCAAGGTCTAGCAGATGGTTCTCTTCATTCCTCTTTTGAGCTATATTTGTGAACAGCTTGGATGTGGGCATGTATGTGTGTGTTCATGTATGTGTATTTGTGTGCATGTATGTGTAGTGTGTATTGTATGGTGTGTAGGTCGGTGTCCGTGTGTGTTTATGCATGTGTTTGTGTCTGCATATGTGTTTGTGGTTGTTTATGTGTGTTGCTATGTGCATGTACCTGTGCATGTGTGGTTTTTTATGTGTCTTGTGTGCATGTATGTGTTTGTGTTCATGCACATGTCTCTGTGTGCTCCGTGTGTGTATGTGTGTGATGGGGGCAGGGCATGGGCCCACGATCTGTCTGGTGCTCCACAGCAGACAGAGCTCTAGAGACCTAAGAAAAATGCAAGACAGCTGGGGATTCTGGTTGGATCTCCGAAGATTTGTGCAGACATCTCAGCCGAAAGACTGGCAGGTGCATTTGCCAAGTTCTCTCAGCTGTATGTGCACTTTTCAAAGCTACCAGCATCACCCTGGCCATTTTGGCAAATGCCACACTTTGCTTTCAGGATGAAAAGAGAGATCTCCCTGGAAATCCAGGGTTTGAATCGCTTGATAAGTCTTAATAAATCCCCTCAGCCAAGCCTGTTCTTTGTCCGCACCCCATAGGAACTCACAAGTAAGTAGGCACCAATGGCAAAGGGTCTTTGTGAAAGAGTCTGTGAAAGGCTGTGGCTGCCTGCTTCAAAAGGGCTGGCAGAATATGAATCAGATGCTCTTGCAAATTCCCAATCCATTCTTCCCCATCAGCATAATTCCCAAACTATAAAAAATATTTTTCACTAATAGTTTCATCCAGTTTGTTTTCTAACAGAAAACAGAGCCGAGCCACTGGCCACTGACAGTTCTTGCTTCTCCCTCAGTGTGCACTGATGCTTAGTAATTGCATTCCAGGATAGAAGAAAGTTTGAAATGTAACTCAAAAAAAAAAAAAAAAAAAACAAATCACTTGATTTAGAAGTTTCTGTGCAAAGTACAAATGCTGCATTTGAGGGTTTGTTTGTTTTTTTTTTTTTTTGGTTTTGTTTTGTTTTGGTATTAAAGTTCTTTCCAATTTTAGTATATGTGCTGCCGAAGCCAGCCCGGTATTAAAGGTCTTAATACCTTTGTTGAAGATTTCCTACTGAATCTATATAATGCATATGCATCACCACAGCAGGGGTGTTGCTTGTTTTTAGAAATCTTAAAATACAGAGCAAAGTGTGGGGAAGAATTGAATATAAACTCTTCCCTAGCTGGAGACCCATAGGTGGGAGTAATCCAAGGGCTTTAAACTCTAGCAGGGAAATAAATGTTCTTCTCAATCTAAGAAGACTGAGATGCTATCAACGGATAAAACCAGTCGGTATCTGTGTTTTAGGAGAAGCACGAAAATGACTGGTTTTAATTGTTGACTAGGTCATTTGTTTAGAAGAAATGTGTGCATTGTATTTTAGGTTGAGGGTGGTCCCTCTGGAGACAGCTGACGTTGGGAGTAGAAAGAAACTTTCTTTTCATTAGGATAAATTGCACTTTAGAGTGAGATGGGTGTGGTTTTGAAACCCGGGCTCTGTGTGAGGCTCACTTTTCTACCCATGTAAACACGTTTTGTGTGTCCGGGACGGCTTTGGTCACTCCTGACTTGCCACACTCCCATTACTTCTTTCCGCCCCACATCACACAAAAATAGGGGTCCCTCACATTTCTCATATAGCATNGTTTGAGTCCCGCATCAGGCTCTGCACTCAGTGAGCACAGAGCCTGCTTGGGATTCTCTCTCTCCCTCTCTTTCTACCCCTCTCCAGCTCGCTCTCTTTTTAAATAAATAAACTTCAAAAAATAAAAATAATAGATTATAAACAGGTCTGATCCAGTGAGAAAATATACAAAAATGGCAGGTATAGGCATGGCTTATGACACGTACTTAGTTCATACCTCTCCTCTCCCCCTTCCTTGGGGAGGGGTTTTCTTTCCGTTTGAGAATGCTCTTACTCTAGTTCCAAGGCTCTCCCTCCAGGGCAAGTGTTTCCCAACCATGAGAACATCGTAGGCGGATGCGGGCGGACCACAGCCGGCGTCTGGGAGCGCACGCCTCCCGGTACAGGGACTTTGAGTTCTTTCTAACGTTTTGATGATTCCGCCCGCACGTCTGTGTCCTGGTGCTGGACCCAGCACCCCGCAGCTGCACCCAGGCTGCACCCCGGCAGCCAGACGCCACGCTGAGAGACGCCAGCGCCCGCACACGGAAGGATTCAAGGGCTCCTTCTTGGCTCAGAACACAGAACCACAGCATGGGTTTTGCTGGCCTCTCTGGTTTCCACCATTTTTTAAAATGCTTATTTATTTTGAGAAAAAGAGAGGGAGTAAGTGAGCAGAAGAGGGGGAAAAGGAGAGAGAGAGAATCCCAAGCAGGCTCCATGCCGTGAGCACAGAGCCCAATGTTGGGCTCAATCAGACCAACCGGGAGATCATGACCTGAGCCGAAATCAAGAGCTGGACGTTTAGCTGACTGAGCCACGCGGGCACCCCTCCACACCCTCTTAAATACCTACCCTTCGTGGGGAGCCTTGTCTTCCTAAAGGTCTCCTACTGTGGACCACGTCCTGAATTCCAAAAACAGATTAAAGGACCCCCACTCCCTATGGGTGAGTTTCTGGGGACCCTCACTGCCTCTGAGGTTTAGACAAACCCAAAGAGCAGCAAGGGTCAGCGATGGGAGCAGAAAAGCAATTAACACAGAAAGGATCCAACCCAGGGGAAAAGCAGTGTTTCTAACACACTGCGGAAGTTACTTGATATTCTACGAATGATCCAGGCTCTCAGCAGAAAAGGGGTTTATGCCGTACCAGCGGCACCTTAATGCTGATAGCGTTGCTTCTCTATGATCTGTGTTTAAACAACACGCCTTCCTACCACCTGTTCATGTGTGTGCCGCACGTTAGTCCCCAGCCACGGTCTCAGGGCAGTGGGTTGGGTCTGGGCTCCTGGGGCCAGACGTGGGCTGGTGCAAAAATTGGGAGATTGTCCGATGAAGGGTCTGTGGGAAACTGTCTGGAGGACAGTGAGGTGGGGCTTTCTGCAGGCAGAGGAGGGACAGGCGGCCGGCGGGACCGGTGACGCGCCCACTCAGCCCTGGAAGTTGCAGGGCAGGTCAGCCCAGCAGAGAACTTACTCGAAAAGAGAATCAGGGTGCAGGGTGGGCGTGTGCTGGGTCCGGAGCATGAAGCTCTTTTACTGAGTTACCAGTTCAAGGAAGACTTTCCCTAACAGCTTCTCTCTCTTCGGGATCCCTGCTCAGACCCAAGGGGGTCACAGGATGGCTAAAAGGCTGAGGCTTGTCGAAGCGAGGAGGAAGGAACGCTCCTGTCATCGGCTTCCGGCTGGAGGCAGACCCAGGCTAGGGGAGGGCGGTTTGCGGCGACATCCAGAGACGACTTTGATCTTCAGCCTGGACAGGACGTTTTAATGAACGCAGTGAGCTTGTGCGCATTAGCTGTACTGTCCAGGGATGGTTGTAAAGAGTCAGAGGCAAACTGCCAAGTCAGGGAGAAGGGTCCCCACTAGATACTTGTGAACCCGAGTCCAGCCTGGGGACTTCTGAGGGCCACCCTCCGTTCTGGTGATTCACTAGGATGAGTCGCAGGTCCAGGAAACGCTGCTCTGGTGACTGCAATTTTCTTACAGGGGAAGGATACAGTTAGAACACGTCAAAGGAAGGGGCGTGGGGGGGGAGGTCCAAACGGGAGCTCCTGCCGCCTCCACCCTGCGGAGTCCTGGGCCGGGCACCCCTCCCTGCTGCGACATATGAGGCACAACCCAGCATCTCCCGCGAGGAAGCTCACCCGAGCTTTGCGCCAGAGTCTGTGCGGACGTCAGTACACAGGTATGAATGATGCAACTCTTTCCACCTGGTTTCATTCAACTTCCGGCTCATCCCTGGCTGGAGGTGAGGCCGATGCTCAAATCCCCCAACCTCTAAGCAACTGGGTGATCCTTCCGGCCTGGCCGAGCCCCGCCCCAGTCATCTGGTTAGCATAAACTATCAGGTGTGACCCGAGGAGCCACATGCAACTCAAGGACAGGGCCACCGGTGAGGAAATGGTGTGGCTCCTGGCTCCCCTCCCAGCAGGCAGGGTGAAGGACAGGCCTCACTCTGGACGGAGTGACTTCTTCCGTACACAGTGGCCCCTTATGCGAACAAGACAGAAAAGCGAATTGATGCAGGGTCAGGGGGATCGTGTCTTCTCTGAATAAATTTGAAAGAGACGATGGGAGACCTATATTTGTGTGACGGTCCCGTGTCACGTGAGTGCGAACGCGGACTCGGGGGGTAGGTAGGCGCGGGGTTGGGGTAGATGCTGTGCTGTGACCAAAGTCACAGTTACGACGTCATTGTCGTGATTTCTTCTTCCTCCACTGTGACCCCAGGGAGGGCAGAGCACCTGCAGGGGCTGGCCTCTGTCGTCCCGTGTGACATCCCGACCGCAGGGCCACCCCAGCCACGAGGAGGAGAGCGTGGTTGGAGAAGCAGCCTCTTGGAGGCAGGCAGGTCTCAATATTAGGATTCCGTTTTGCAGATGGGAGCCCTCGCGGTTAGAAGTCGCACAGCAGCCCTGTGCTTTGGTGAAAGAAGTGAAGCTAAGGTTCAAGGCCTCCTCCCATCCCACGCTCGTTCCCCAAACGCCAAATCAGAAGGCCACCGCTGCCCTTGGGACGTTGAGGCAGCCGATGGTGTCAGCCTGCTGCCCTCTGACATTGAGCGCAGGAGACACTGGGCCTCTCTGTCCCCCGTCACCGGGCGCTGGCCGGGAGTAAGGGCTCCAGTCACTTCCGCGTCTGTAAAGCGAACGGTAAGTCAGTCCCTCGAGCTGAGAAGCATTCAGTGCAGCACCGGCAGGCTGTCATCTTGTCACCTCCCGAAGACGGAGGCGAGGACGGGGGCTGGGTTCGCGGGTGAGCTGGGGATCGAGCCGCTAGGTCCTGAGATGCGGGACGGAGCAGTGCCCCAGCTCTCGTAAATATTCATCTCGCAGCGCATCCAGTTAGCGTCAGGGCGTGAGCTGGCAGCCGAAAACCCAGGAGCCCGCTTGCAAAGTTTGGAGCAAGTAATTAAGACTGCATTTGAATAATGTGATGAACACGCTTATTTATTTATTGTCGAGCTGTTTCAAGACACCCAGCAACGGCCCCTCCCGCGGAGCGCCGGCGGTGGGGGACAGCTGATCGTCATTTGGAGAGGGAATTAGGAATGTTATTTTTATCTCCCCATTATTAGAGGAAACACACATCTGCAGCCTTGTGAGGAGTGATTATTAGCTGTTCAGCTGAGAAATAGCCTGGTGTCCACCATGCATCGTTTACCAATTATTCTGTTATTTTTCAATGCCTTAAATTCTACAAGCACATAAAATTCAGCTCATTTAATCTCTCTAAATTATGGTTTCTCCATCTGCCATGGTCTTACAGTTTAACAAAATTATTATTCGTTATAAACCCAGTAAAGTCATAGAAACAATTGAGGGGACCTCAGATTCAGTGTTTAAAAAAAAGGAATAATAAACATATCTGAACCGGAAAATAATTTTCATATTTGTCTGTGAAGGGAGTTAGGGGATTTTTACAGGGTTGCTTATCAAGCTGACAAAAAGAAATGCACTTTTATATTTTTCTTATGAGATGTTCGGGAAGACTGTGATATCAGGAAGTAGCGTGTTCCGCTGCGAACAGAAAACTAGCAAGATTCCCTGACCCCATAACTCAGTTCCGTCTCCCTGTGGCTTTGACTGCATTGAGCAACTTTCTTTACTGAAACCCTCTGCTTCGTGTAGCTGCCTCGGATCCTCTGAAACACTGACTAGAGGCTCGGAAGGGGTCTGTATACTTTGCGAAGTTTATGTCAGGAAGTCAGTCAGTTTTTCCACGTGCGTGGAAAAGCGTTTGACATTGACTGGCAGAGAAGGTAATGGCATTAAGGTCAATTTCATGACAAAGCAATAAAAAACACTCTGCACTGTTAATTTTTATTTTTTAGGATCTCTGGGAAAGCTGCATAGAAACCCAGAAAATTCTCTTCCCCTACGTGTAATAGAGTCAGCCGTATGTTTCTAGAATTTCACCATCAGAATCTCAGGTTCATTGGGAATCCCCCAAGGTCGCTTTGTATCAGTGCTCACCAACAAATACTCAAGAAGAAGGATTTACAAAGTAGGGTTTTATTATTTCACAGAACAGGATGTTTAAAGCTGGGTGGTCACACAGTTGGTTCAGAAGCTTTCAGATGTCTTCAGACACCCAGGGGTTTCCCAGGCCTCCCCTCTAGATTCTTCAGTCTATTGGCTTCTTTGTCTCCTCATGTCCCAAAATAGCTGCCAGAGCTCCTACCATCACATCCTCGTGTATTTTTTATTTTAGAGAGAGAGTGGTGTGAGCAAGGAAGGAAGATGGAGGGAGAAGGTGAGGGAGAGAGGATCCTAAGCAGACTTCATGCTCAGGGCAGAGCCTGAGGGGGGCCTCAATTCCACCCCCCTGGGATCATGGCCTGAGTTGAACTCAAGAGTCAGACGCCCAATGGACTGAGCCACCCAGGTGTTCCCTCATACAACCATATTTAAAAGCAGGGCAGGGGCTCTTGGGTGGTGCAGTTCATTAAGCGTCTGACTCTCGATCTCGGCTCAGGTCTCCTGATCTCAGGGCTTCTGAGATCGAGCCCCGTGTCGGGCTTTGAGTCGATGGTGCAGAGCCTGCTTGGGATTCTGTTTCTCCTTCTCTCTGCCCCTCCTCTGCTTGTGCTCTCATGTTCTCTCTCAAGATAAATAAATAAGCTTAAAAATAATAAAAACATTTAGAAGCAGGACAAAGTCAAGCGTCTTTATAATTAGTGAAAAGTCTCTTTTAGAAGCCTCTTGTGCCCCACCCCCAATCAGACTTCCTCCCAAGTGACTTTGTGAAGCTTTCAGTCACATGCCATTGACAAAGGGGCCAGAAAGACCCTCAAGGTAGCCATTTCTATCATCGAGATCGGGAAGTAGAGTAGCTGGGGACAGGCACTAGAGAGAGCCTTCTGTATCTTTCTAGACTCGATTAAAGGATCTTTTGGTCTAAATCCTTTGACCTATAGACGTCGGTAATTCAAAGGCCCTTAATTTGAAATCATGGGTAATGTGGACACATAAAAGTCATGAATTAAGAAAATATGTGGTGAGCAAAGAAAAGGTGTCTAAACAATAGTCTAAAGTAACAAAAATACAGAAATGCCACAACCTCTTCCGAGGGGCGAACAGCCCGGCTGGCCCTTTTCACCTGCTCTGATTGTGTCCGTGTGGTCTATTCCAGTCATTTTTAAGAAGGTCTGAGAAAAAATAAACTTGCAGCGTAATGCTTCTCAGCCTTCTCTGAAATGCCATGGGTACCATATCGACAATAATTATATTTGATTTCAACGCTTTAATCATTCAAATTGAAGCTGACGAGGAGTTCATGTTTCTTCCGTTAGAATCGTGGGAAACGGTGCTGGGCTGCTGGCTCGAATTCTCAACAGAGCTTTCATTGGAAAGGAGGGAAATAAAAATCCATAAAACAGGAAATTTGACTTTGTTTTCACTAATTGGTGCCTGGTGCCTCTGTGCCTGACCCAAGACTCACCAGCTCTTCTAGAACAACAGGCTTATAGCTTTTTCCATAAAACCTCAAACGCAAGAAGAGGAAAATGAGGCGGAAGCTGGAGAGGGAAAGGCCGGCGCCTCCCACCGGGAGGTGGGAAGACGGAGCGCCCGTGGGGTGTTCTTCCTCGGGAGCAGTGGTGCCCTCTGCGCTGAGCACCTCCCTGGACACGCTACACGGCGTCTAGGATGCAGACCCTCTTCTCCACGTGGGGTGGATTAAGCATCCTTCCGGTGAAGACAGGACATAAATTAAGGAAAACACTGAATCTGACTTTAATGATTCTTCTAGGTCCTGGGATCTCTCTGATTACTTCTCTAAGCTAGAACAGATTACCCATAAATATAATTATTTAAGTTTATTTATTTATTTTGAGAGAGAAAGATGGAGAGAGAGAAAGAGAGACAGAGAGAGACACAGAGAGAGACACAGAGAGAGAGAGAATCCCAAGTAGGCTCCACACTGTCAGCCCAGAGCCCAATAGGGGACTAGAATTCACAGACTGTGAGATCATGACCTGAGCCAAAATCAAGAGTCAGATGCTTAATGGACTGAGCCACCCAGGAGCTCTGAAAATACAGAGACACACACACACACACACACACACACACACACACACCATCTCCCAAGTGTCAGACATTCGAGAATCCTATTCAAGATCTTTGCCAAAGCCGCTCATGACCACTGGTCCCCACACGCCATCTTGGTACCATGTAGTGCTTCTTCAGGTCGCCTCACTTTCGTGTTCTAGGTCGCCGTCCTAAGTGGAAGTTAAACAGGAAAATACAAAGCGACAGTGTGGCCCGCTCTGTTCATGGCCAACTCAAAGCCACTTTTCCCCATTCCCCGTGAACCAATCCACGTTTCCTACTGAGGGGGCAGGACATCGCCGCCCCCCCCCATCCTGAGGAAGGGGGCCAGTGCGGCCGAGCCACACAAGCGTCATCACCCCGTTGCCCATGATCCGTCTAAGGATGGTCATGTGACCCAGGAGAGGCCAGAGAGGCAGAGAGGGAGGTCAGAGGAACAGTGTTTCAGAAANGGGGACTTCCCAAGATAGAAAAAAAAGAGTTTTTCAAAAAGAAAGACTCTTCTCTTCTTGCTCCCCTCCTTCCTGCTTGGAAGGCTGATGTTTGAACGTTTCACGTGCAAAGCCCAGACATCCACGTGTGTCCACGTAAGGAAACCCGCTGGAACTGCACCTGCTCGGAGAAGCTCCCCTGGGACCTGCCTTCCTCCACGTGCTGTGTGAGCTAATCCCTCATCCATGTCTTTTGGGTGTTAAATGTAGCCGAATATTCCAGCTGGTACAAAGGAAGCATCTCTACTTAGATCCTGATCTTCACCAAAGTGCTGGGGGTGGGGTGATGCTAGGCTGTCTTTGATTAATGGGGAAACCAGTAGGTGCTGGAGTCATCAAAGAGACATAATCCTCAGGGCGCCCGGGGGGCTCAGTCACTTTGCATCCAACTTCGGCTCAGGTCATGATCTCATGGTTTGTGGGTTCGAGCCCGGTGTCGGGCTCTGTGCTGACAGCTCAGAGCCTGGAGCCTGTTTCAGATTCTGTGTCTCCCCCTCCTCTGCTCACACTCTGTCTGTCTCTCTCTCTCTCTCTCTCTCAAAAGTAAATAAACATTAAATAAAAAAGAGAGAGAGAGATTCCATCCTCAGAATGAGACCTTCTCCCCAATGTAATGAGAAGGATTGGAAAAGAATTGAAATGAAAACCAAATAGGAAATAAGCTGAATGCTTTCTGGGCATCACCTCAAGTTATATGACACATCACCTGTGGGCCAGTCTACGCTTTAGAAAACACGGATAAGATGGGTATTAACCAGAACTGATATTTTTATGCCTCTGAGCCTAGTTAAAAAATATAGGATGCAGCAGATTTTTCTAGGTAGGACTGTTGATGTTACTCACCATGATTTTTGAAATACTTTTTGCTTGGATGAACCAGAGATTGAGAAACACTCTTAAAACGCTGTGTGTGGGTGGGTACGTGTGCCTGTGATATACACACATGTGCATCTGCTCCTGAATTCTGTCATTTTAGTTCCAAAGTTAAGAACCAGAAATCAATAATGGTTACTGATGGCCTGGACTGTATCGGGCTGTTATAATGGGAATAGTTGGCAGCAGTTAACGGCAAGTGCCGTGTCGGCTCCAACAAATCTTGAAACGACGCTGTGTTTTGACTTTTAAATCTGCAACAGTCTGTGTGTTTGGAGATTTACTGAAGAGTAGTGAGGTGCTGTCTGAAGGAGGAAAGGTTTAGCACAGGGTGCTTATTTTCTGGATGTTTTCCTTTGGAAATTAATCTAGAGGCAGCATTCAGGTTTTCCCGAAGGGTCTAGTTGCCCTGTAGACCTGTTCCTCTTCCAAACCTGCCTTTTTGCTAATCTCCGAACACCACCTCCCAATTTTTAATCTTCTGTTGAACATTCCTACAACGTCTCCCACAATTGCCGTAATGTGTGATTGTTATCTTTGTCACGTTTACTTTCAAGTACTTATTTTACGTACACAAATGTATTTTGAAAGGGAATTTTAAATACCGGAAACTGTATGACTGGAAAGCAGGGATGGAAAATCAGCCTCTTATCAAAAATGATAGATGACTCTGGAGATAAAGAAAATAAATACAAAACACCGGGGCCCAGAGGCTGCTACCCTCGTTAAGATTTCCGCCTGAGTTCTGCCTCTTTTACGTCTGAAAGGAAGATTCCAGAGAGTCAGGAAGCATTTACAGGAACACACACACCAACCAGACGACTTCTCCTTGAGGGGCCAGAAGGACACAGAGTCGTGGAAAGGGAGTCGCGAGTCACCGTGACAATGACTGTCACGTCCCCCGGAATTGTGCCTCAGAACCTGGAGAAGGGGGACGTCTCCCCGTTTGGGGTGGGCAAGGTTGGCTGCCCTCGCCCACCCCAGGGGATGGATCGTGAATGGCCAGGGAATGGGCCAGAGCCAGGGCGTGTGGTCCAGCGTGGGCCAACCAGACGTTGGGAGGGTCTTCTGGGGACTCTCCTTCTCTTGATGATAATCATCCTGCAAGAAAGCCCTGCTGGCCGGTCTTCCCATCCTGATGTAGAGTTTTGAAAGGAGTGTGGGAAAGATGGCGGGGGTCTAGGACCTTGGTGACGAAACCACGTCTGAACTCACCGCCATATTCTAAACTCTAAAATTCATATTCTTGGGGGCACCTGGGTGTCTCCGTCGGTTGAGCATCCAACTCTTGATGTCAGCTCAGGTCATGATCTTAGTTTCGTGAGTTCGAGCCCCATGTTGAGCTCTGCGTTGACAGCACAGAGCCTGCTTGGGATTCACTCTCTTTCCCTCTCTCTCTGCCCCTCCTCCACTCACTCTCTGTCTCTCTCAAAATAAATAAATAAACTTTTAAAAATACGTATTCTTATGGTTTAGGGAACCATTGGCTGAGTTTTCTGTGCCTTGACCTGGACACATTTACAATTAATACACTTGTGTCTTGTTCATTCCCAAGATCTGACTTCATCCTATGATCCTGGACTCTTAACGAGCAAAGGCTTCCTCTCACTGTCCTGCACAAATCTCATCCTTTTAGCTTCACAAAGAGGGTGCAAGGAAAACTTACATGGGTTGAAATCTCTTGGGATGAAACTCTGATAAAACAAGAATATTACACAAAGAAGGGGAAAGACATCCTTTCGGATGTTGTATGGATGTGGATAGTGTATCTGTCTGCATCAGGAGACCAGCCTGTTACAAGTCACAGACTTTACTACTGGAATGGACTGCAGACAGGAAGAGGGGAGGGTCTAGAAGCTTCAGCTGGAGGATCAGAGGGGAGTAAATTGTGTGATCCTTTTATAGGCGTCACTGCTCAAGAGTCTATTTCAGGAGCCTCGGTGGCTCAGTCGGCTAAGCGTCTGACTCGTGATCTTGGCTCAGGTCATGACCTCACAGTTCATGAGATCGAGCCCTGAGTTGAGCTCTGTGCTGACAGTGCAGAGCCTGCTTGGGATTCTCTCTCTCTCTCTCTCTCTCCACCCCTCCACTCTCTCTCAAAATACATAAATAAACTTTTTAAAAAGGCCATTTTGGACTATTTACATGCAAAATTCTATGTGATCCCAAACTAGGTGGCTTGGAAGGAGTGAGTTTTTTCTTAAAGAAAAAAGTAAAAACAAAACAAAACAAAAAAACACTTCTTTGGTTTGTTGTTCCACTTCCTTATTTTTTTCCCTAGAAGTTAGAATTTTGTGGCATCAATTTCTTTCTAGATTCAGGAAACCCCACCAAAATATAAGTGGTGTGTGGTGGTCAGCAACTCATCAGTGTTTATGGGTTAAGTGTGATGGAATTTGGAGATGTCACCGGAGGTTTGTGATTTTCTCCGTTTGTCCGGTGTCCGTTCCCACTGGCCGTGGGCTGGCTGTGTTGCGATAGCCCAGGAGCCAGGGGTACCTGCATATTAGCTGAGAGAAAACGCACACCGCTTTCAAGACGAAAGCTGGTCATCAGACTCCAGCACCCCTTCCAGAGCTCAGGAGAAGGACATCGAACTCAGTTCTTGAGCGGGGGCTCCGAGGTCGTTTTGACAATCTTACATCTTCAAGTTACAGACACCTGCAGCCAAAACCTGTATTTAGCCTCAGATTAAAGAGACAGAGGGGAGACAGCTGCAAATCTGGCACTCTCGCCGAACAACATGGCCGTGAATCTCAGGCTCTTTACAGCTTCTCTCTTAGAGCTTTCCTGACACAAGGAATTGGAGAATAAACATATTAGAGGAGAAACACATCCTAAATGAGAAGGGCTGAGGACGGGAGGCTCCTGTCACTTACCGGGTCTGGTATGGAACTTTCCACAAGCCTGTAATCTCCGTCTCACTGAGCGGTACATCCGCGGCAATGAAGAGTTATATCCGGGGAGCGCTCAGCAGACGTTCCTCTGATTTCTTCCATCGTTTCGTACTGCTGGGAGGGCTCTGCTGGTCAGAGCAGGAGACGGACGCCACGCTCATATGAGAAACAGAAGTTAAGGACGGGAAATGGAGATATGTTGGCCTCAGAGCCATAACTCCATTGACTGAGTTAAATGTGTTTGACTCAGGTAGAAAGATTCTCACCTGCACAAAATCATCACGGCCCCTGGTACAAACCAGAACATGTTGAGCAGCTAAGCTAGAGGTGGGAGAGGAAAGAGAGAATGAGAGAGAGAGAGAGAGAGAGAGAGAGAGACTGGTAAACCAGATGTCCCAAGCTCCTGGGTCCATGTATTTTTAGTGCTCCAGAAGTATTTGTGGGTATCGACAGATTGAAATTCATAGATCTCTCCAGCTCACAGATATTGTGATATATTTCCAAAGTCCACAAGTTAATTTATAACTGAAGACAGAACTTTCAGTTGCTTATTCTACACTGTTGGAAAGCCAGCTAGCAGATCCATCTGTGTTCCCGGAGGGGCATTTTGAGGACATTTGCTGAGAATTACAAATGTCTCCCATACTGTTTGTCTGCACACCTCTGAGCGTGTTAAGAGGAGGCATTTGGGATTGGGGCCAGTCACACTCATCTAACACCATTCCCTGAAACACCACGGGGCCCTGGCCCTCAGACAGGATTGCATGAGTCTGCGTGGAATTTAAGTCACTCGTTTGCCTAAGAGAGAGATGAAGAAGGAAGCGCATACAGGTCCTCGACCGAGTAGCCTAGTCTGCATCACGAAGAGTAGAGATTGGGACTTGTGTGTTGCAGAAAGACAGAACACGGGCCGGACAAGCTGCAGTCCTACAGTGGAGATGCTCCTCTTCTTCCCTGTCACCGGGCAGCCACCTGGCCCCTGCCAGCATCGCACCCCCAACTCCCCCCTGCTGTGTCCGTATAGCATTGGGAGTTTCCATCAGTTTGCGGATCTGGGAGTTGCTGCTAAGAAAAGAGCATATTCACAATGTACAGAAAAGTGAAATAAAGAATACTTGCCTGGGTACCGTCATGAATGTCGCTGTGGTCTTTTAGTGATGAAAAGAAAGCTGACATGTTTCTAGAATTCTCTCCCGTTTGAGTCTGGCTGCTTCCTTCTCTCATGTGCCAAACCATCCCATGTGTGAGCTGAAGAGAGTGGAGATTCCGGAAGCCTTTGGAATCAGCCAATGCACGACACCCCCCGTAAGATAAATGACTCAGAGGAGTTCATCTTTCCTACGAAGAATATGGCTTTGGTTGGTTTTGTTTTTCCAGCTCGAAGGCTCATACTCAGAATGGGAGAAGGGCAGTTACCTGGTGGGAGCTGGCAGTGTGATGGGCCTGGGGAGTGATGGGTCCCTGGATTTCCCCACATGCTGGGTCTTCCCCGCTTGCTCTGCGGTCTGCACGGCGGGGCCGACCTCCACAGACTCTGTGTCTGAGCCTTCTTTCTGCACCCACGTCTGCGTGGGCTTGACCGGCAGGACCGTGAGGGAGGAGAAGGTTAGGCACCCCTCTCTGCGCTGGGGTGTTTCCAGCATCAGCTTTGTCTTCTGTCTCTGGTCCAGCCCCACCCGCATCCCCAAGGGACACCTCCTCGTGGCCCTGACTCCAGCTGGGAGAGTTCCCACACTGGCTCTGGCCCTGAGGATGCGCCTTCTTTGAGGGTTTAGACTTTTCCTCAAAGTCCCGGATCCTTGGCTTGCCCAGCCCTGAGGGAACAGACAGTTTTCTGACATTGTTCATCTCCAGATTGCCCGGCTTTCCTCTAGATTACGCTCTTATGGTGATGCTATAAGTACAGTGTATTATCTGTAAATAGCGTATTATATACGTATATAAATAGCATATAAAATTATCTCTGTTGAACTGTGTAGGCAGGTTCTGTCCTTTTATTTTTTTAAGTTTATTTTTGAGAAAGAGAGAGAGAGACAGATAGAGCATGAGCAGGGGAGGGAGAGAGAGAGAGAGGGAGACACAGAATCTGAAACAGGCTCCAGGCTCCAGGCTCCAGGCTCCAGACACAGAGCCCGACGCGGGGCTCGAACCCATGAACGGTGAGATCACAACCTGAGCTGAAGTCGGATGCTCAACCAACCGAGCCACCCAGGCACCCCTGGTTCTGTTCTCCTGATGGGACCCCACGGACACATCACTGGCTGGGATGAGACGCTCATCGTGAAGAGAAGAGATACTTACAAAAACAAGTATGAAATGGCTTATTTGGTTTTCATCCAATGTATATTCCCTGTTCGTTCACTTTGGTTCAGCTGCACGAGAGGCGAGTGAGACTCTGTCCCAGACCCTTCTGTCAGATGGCAAATGCAGTCATGAACATCATCAAGTAATAAAACATGTCGACAGCAGCCACCAGCAGCAGGAGCCAAGCCCAGCCTTCCCTGACTGGCCCAGCACCTAACGTTCTTTAGGAACAAGAGAAAAATCACGCTAGATGCCCACCCCACAGAGTGGGATGCAGAGTCACACGTAAACCATCTCATTCAAACCGCTGAGCCTGTGACAGTGTTTGGTCCTGTTCAGTTGTCAGCGTTAGGAAGCCACAGAGACACCTGGTGTGTTCCCAGCAGGTGAGGGCTCCCCGGGTGGCTGGGACAGAGAATGTGCCGGAGCAAGAGTGGTTGATGAGACCCTGGGGCTTCAGGGCGACTGCTAAGCTATCGGTCTGTCTCCAACGGCTCCTGGGAGCTATAAAGGGTTCCAAGAAGATGGGTGACATGAACATATCAGTGACTCAGAAGGCGTCCGTGGTAGCTTTCAGACCCAGGACGGAGGAGGGCCTGGAAACACAGGGTTGTACGGCCATCCCTACTGGCCAGGCTGGGAGGCAAGGACATGTGGACACAGCGCTTCTGACGGTGTAGCCGTGACGTCAGGATCTCATCTGGGCCCTGACCCCTGCCCGTGCCCCCCACGCCCCCGTCCCAGGCTGCGTCTGTGCGTACGCATGACTCCAGAGCATACCCACACCCTAGAAACGCACACACAACCCCAGGATGCGCACCTCGCCCAGACCCACATAGGGCAGTGTCCAAACGCACACCGAAAGTGCAGCAGACGGGTATATCGCCGTCTGTCCCCTCAGTGGAAGAGCGCACAGCCCTGAGGAGGCCCAAGACTGTCGTGTGCAGTAGGTGATGGATTTTGCCGGCACCTGAATGAAGGAAGCTGGGCACCAATGAAACATGATACATCTGGGGCACCTGGGGGGCTCAGTCGGTTAAGTGTCCGGCTTTGGCTCAGGTCATGATCTCATGGTTCGTGGGTTCGAGCCCCACGTCAGGCTCTGTGCTGACAGCTCAGAGCCTGGAGCTGCTTCAGATTCTGTGTCTCCTTCTCTCTCTGCCCCTCCCCTGCTCACGCTATCTCTCTCTCTCTCTCAAAAATAAACATTAAAAAAAAAAGTGATAACAGAGTTGTGCTTAAATGCATACATGGCTAAAGAACTAGGCATCACCTGTCACACACAAAACAATTCTTCTCCAAGTACATAATGGATGCAAAATGATGTCCCTAAATTCCTGTTTGATTGACTGACAGAGACTCTGAACTGAGACCAGTTTTTTCCCCATTAAACGAGTTCGCTGGCATTGGAGAGGTGTTCGGAATGTATTAGCGTCACACTGAGCACTTATTTTAATGCAGTGAAAGGGATGGTTCTTTTTGAAGCAGCCGTGGCGTGAGCCCCGCTTTTGTGAAACGTGGCCCGTGGAGAACACGGCTCTTCACTGTTACCTCCTGGGGACAGTGATGGTCTCCAGGTCCAACGGCCTCTGTCACAGGTAAGGATGCATGTTCCTGACAAAAAGATGCATGAGGCCATGGAAATGCTCACAGATGATGCCAGCCCAACACACTGAAACCTCCTGTAAACCTTTATTTCTGAAAACACAAGTTAATGAGGCCGTTTCAAAACCATTAGAATAAAGCTTTGTCCTTGGATAAAGGAAATGGGTACAGTTCACATTTGATGCTGCAGGACGCTCCTTCCTGGCACTTAATTTTCCCATAAACCCTGCTGTAAAATAAGAAATCTCTTCTTGCGGGACACCCACGTCCTGGAGCTGGGGAGGCGGCGGCCACACGCGGGCGCGTGGTCAGGACCACACCTTCCTCCCAGCTACGCCGATAAAAGGGAGAGTTAATAACATTAATCAGCCTGCACTTTCCCCCTTCAGTCTTCAATTTATCTTTTTCCCTTTTTTGTGTGTTGCTTTCCCTATGTTTGGACCCCTAGAATAAGCTGAGGGAAATTTTAAAACTTCAGTTTGAAAACATTTCTAAAAATGAGGCCTTTTAAAGTTTCCTCCCATAAAATAGCAAGCAATTTCCAGAACTGCTCCTTACTATTTATACTCCGGTGTGGGGTGGGGGTGGGGAACCCTCCCGCGGGAGCGTCCTTTTATGTGCCATACGGAGACGTCGATAATGGGAGGGGGAATTGAAAGGTGTAATTTCCAGCTTAAGGAGCAAGAGCTGGAAGTAAAGAGAAGAGTGACCTTGACTTTGCTGAAACCTGCTGTGAATACATAATTCTGTAGACGAGGCTCAACTCTCACACGTGAACCCACAGACAAGGAGCCTTGGGTCCACTACTTAAAAAAATAAAACTAGTCTTGTTACCCGATGGGGCTAACAAGGTGGGTGGATGGCTGATTTTGCACGTGTTCAAATAAATTAATAAATTGAAGAGAGAATGATGACAGTTGAAAGAATCACGGTGGCCATAGCAAGTCCTCCCCCCCAGAGACCTGTCACTAAAGAGCAGCTGTGTCTGGTTCCTGTGGTCCCGCACAGGTCCCGGGCCCCCAGAGTCCCCCCCGCCACAGGGTGAGGCCACAGGGACACAGCTTCCCCCATGGGACCCGCCTGGGTCATCCGGTTTCAATCACTGTCCTCCTGTGAGCACGTGGCCTCAATCCCCAGTGATGACTGGGGACAGAGGACCAGGAAGGCAGCTGGAAAATTCCAGAAAAAAAGACATAGATAGACACTCCTGACACCCTTCACGGCCAGCAGGGAAACGGCTCCTGACTTTCTCTCCACCGAGGACGACCTTGACTCATTCCCACATCTTAGCCATGGTTTAACAGGCTCGCCTCGTAACCGTGACATCAGTAAGAATAACGAACATCCTTTGTTGAGCACTTACTTCTGCCCAGAACTCTTCTTAGGGCTTTATACGTTTGTGACCTTCACCAGAGGCTGGTGAATCGGTCCTATTAGGATCCCTGAGGCGCTGCCGGGGAGATAGGGCCCTGGCGCCCTCTCCACGGTAACAGACTGACCCCGTACCCCTTGTCTGCTCTCCAGGGGCCCACGGGGACGCTGCATCAGAGCCAGGGTGACCTGTCCCTAAGGCTCACTGCCGGAGTGACTTGGGCAAACGTCTTCATTCTCCGCTCTTTGTTTCTTTATCTGTAAATTGCAGAATCAGTAAAGTAAATCGAGGGCGACCGTCCCTGGCGCATAGTAGGGGCTTTATAAGTGTGGTTCGTCAGCGTTACCGTTCTGTGGTTCTGCCTCTCGGTGGCTACATGGAGCTCCTCCAACCTTCTCGCCGAGGGATTCCTACCCATTTTCCGAAAGCCATACCCCCATCTGCCAGCCACACTCCCCGCACCTCTCCCTTGATTTACGCTCACCCATGGCCCTTCCGTTCCTCATATCAGTGCTGTGCACGTGACTAACGCACCTGACCCCTGTCGACTCCCGCCCCGGAATATAAGTCTGCCTGCGGTGGGGACTTTCCTCTGCCTTCATCATGTCTTATCCTCAGGCCCGAGGTGGCACCCGACCCACAGCAGACGATCAGTGAAGTGTTGTCTTCTTGGCCGATATAGCTCACTGTCAACTTCAGGCTGAACCACCCGCGTCGCCGAGGAGGGCGCCCGTGATGCTTCCTCCCGCGCAGTCCATCCCCCTCCTGGGAGAAGCTCCCCGGCCCACAGCTGTCCAGGCCTTGGCTGCATGCAGCGAATGGCCTCCTCGCCGCCCCATTCATCACACGGTCTGCGGTCCCAATTCCACCTGTCTTCCCCTCGGTAGCAGCGTGTCCCTGCGTTAGGTTCCCCGGGGACACGATCGGCGCAAGTGACATGTTGGCCCAGGATGAGGGGTTTTCCATTTCTGGGCAGCCGGGTGGTGACTCGGGGATCCTGGAGAAGTAAAGTGTGGCCATGAAAGATTCAAGTAAGCGGCTCCACAAACAGGAGAGGGGGACCCAGTAACGTGTGTAGACGTGAACCGTGCTTGGTGCCCGGCTGGGGAGTGGGCGGTCCGTCCCCAGTCAGCTGCCACCGTCACAAGGCGAGGTGTCAGGGGTGGGGCACGGGGGCCTGTCTCTTCCTGCAGCTCCCATGGGCGTCACCCGTGGGAGCCCACACGCACCTCATCCGCCCAAGCGTTCATCTCACTGGGCTTGGCGGGATTAGTAGCGTCTTGGATCCTGTGCCGGGAGCTGAATGCAACCTCCTCCAGCCTCTCTCTGTGCTTCCGCTTCACGTTCAAACTTAGTTGCCTCAATTATAAAACAGAGACGATAATAACATCTGTTATTATTAGTAACTGCTATTAAATATCTTACTGTCTCCAGATTTGGGCTTGGTTTATCACTAAGTAGCTAAGTGCAGGCTTTTATCTTTATGATCTATTTCCGGCTTTGCTTTCGTCTCTGCTGCCCTCTTCCTCCATCTGGTTTCTCCCCTCGCCGTGGCGTTGGGGCCTCACGTATAACCGCTGACCCCACGTCCGCTTGGGTTTGGACGTCAGCTCCCTACAGCTCACTGCTGCAGACAGGAGGGCTGGTCCGGAGGAGAAAGAACCTGTCCGTCCAGAGCTGGGTCCCACCTGAACAGGAAATGAGGGTCATCTCAGTGATGAGTCGTGCGGTTTAGATGAAATGTGTACGTGTCACGTGTCCATAATCCAGATGTTAGCTATCAGGAGGATCAGGAGATGGACTGGCTTTTCAGAACCCTGGACAGTTGGCTGGGCCCCATAAGGCCGGGTGCACACCTCTCCACGGCGCACCCCACGGCACACCCCCAGCGCCCTGGGACCCCACAATGTGGACACCTGGTCAGCGGCCCGACTGCCACCGAGAGGGCGCACTCTTAGAAGGAGTGAGACTCCGTGGCCCAGGGCTGGAGAAAGGGATCGCCCTGCAAGTATCTGTCAAACGAACGCCGGCGTCAGTGACTGGGCAGGTGTGTGAATGAGATCTGCTTCTCCAGCAAAGACTCAGGTACTAAAAAGCCCAGCGCGGGAGCAGAAGTGGGTCCATTACAAGTGCCTTGTCATGGCTGTCATGGCGGCACCACCTGGGTCTCTACACAGTGTCACTTAGCAGCAATAGGTCGGTTAGCTGACAGTCTCCACTAGTTGCCTTCTGGATCCGCTTTGGTTTACCCTCTTCCCGGGCGGCCCGCCAACGACCATGCAGGTCATGGCAGGGACACCCTGACTGGCCAGCTCTGCCCGGTGCAGGATTCCGATAACAACACCCCCTGCTCCAGGCTTCCCACTGTGCTGGCTGGACCGTTCTCAGCCCCATTTCCTGAATCCTCTCTGCCCAACCTTGCCTCCTCCCACGTGCATCTACCACAGGCTTTGCCCCAATCAACGGCGTGTACCCCTGACTCCCTGTCAGCATTCATTTCCCAGAGAACCAAACTAATGAGGTGCCTTCCCCACCAACACCCCAGAGACTCCACGCTAGCAAGGAGGTTTGGAAAACACAGAAATATTTGACAACAGGCACCAGTCCAGAAGCGGCAGCGTCCTCGGGGCTGGTGGCCTCACCGCACGCCTGTGCCTGCGGGCTCTGATAACTGCTTCAAAGAGGACTGGACGCTTGTCAGGGTTTGCTTAGTTTCTGCTCCTGGGAGAAGGAAGCTTCGCACACTCTGGAGAGGAGGGATGTAGCCGCCAGCGAGCCCAACCTGGCTTAGCAAGTCCAGACTCTCTGTTCTTGACTTCAGGGTGAAGGTCTTACATTCCCACGTTGGACTCTTGGATGAGCTGGGGAACTTGATAGCTTTGCCAAAAGCCTCATAAAGAGAGTGGCTCAGAGTGTGATAGAAGTAATCAAAGATGCAAAGAAGAAGGTTCTGGAAAGACCCCCTGCCAACCAAGCTGAGCTCACCACTTTGAATGAGACACAGCCAGATTTCCTGCAAGGCAGTCATGGGGAGCATGGTGGACACGGTCACACAGCAGATGGCACAATCGAGCCTGATGTGGACTCACCACAGGTCACCCACGACACTCTGGACACAAAGCTGGGGAACTGGGATAGGAGAGTGGCGGAAACCCTCTTCTCTCAGACCCCGAATGGATCGTGTGCAGAGAAGGCTTTGTGTTGGGTTCCAAGCCTCCTGTCAGACTTCTGGCCACTGTTCCCAAACCGAAGTACACACAGTGACAAAACACCCAGCGAGCCCATCGCAGACACGGTGGCCCCTCGGTCAACCAGACTCCTCGCCGAGGGTGAGACAGCCTCGTCATGGAGACTGTTGTGAAAAGCAATCGATGACGATTCCAAGGTCAAAGTCAAAGAAGACAAGTACATCGTCTATGAATCTTTCCTAGGATGAAACATAAATTAACAGAGAAAGAGAGGAAGCAACAGCACCAACCTTCGTTTCCTGTCCTCGCAAAGGGGCCCACGCACCTGCTGGGAGCACCGTTTGAAGGGCGCCCGCTGCCTGGGTCCAGGTGCCCTTCAGCGAGGCCTTCACTGCCCCGATGCTCACAGAGGCCCTGAGAGTGTTTGTACAGTCGGCCCCTGGGGATGGCATCAGTGGGTTTTCAGACAGTCCTGTACAGGTGACCCCCTCCCCCAAACTCAGAGGGGCTCTAAACTCCATCCTCAGACATTTGGATGAAGCAGCAGCTGTACGACCACTGGATGACCCCGTGGGGGTCCCTGGGGCCCTCAGTGACCCAGACCACTTTCCTCAGGCTCATTTCCTCCTTGACCTTGGTCTTCTTGACTGGGAAGGTCAGCAGCACCACACTGCATCCATATGCATGCAGACTGCCGTGCGTGCTTCTTTCTCTGAGCCAGAGAGCAACTCCAGACATTCACATGCATTGTTCACAAGACGTAGTTACAGGTATGCGTGCGTGCGTGTGTGTGTGTGTGTGCGTGCATGTGTGTGTGTGTGTTTATAATAAAAAACACTCTCAGTCCTTCGGGGAAACAATTAGAAGACCACAGGTAAAAATAAGCATTTCCCGCTGTGTAAACATGATGATCTGGTAACACTGAACTCACATTCCTGCCTGGCAGCAGGTGGTAGGTGTGGGGAGGCTGGTTCCCTTTACAAGGGGCACCTTCTGTGTGTGCCCAAGTCCCCACCTCTCACTGTTTGCCGCTGACATCGAGGGGGAGTGGAAACGACACTCTCCGTGACATTCACCATGACATTCACGCGGATGTTTCTTGTGGAAGGGTTAAGAGGAAAGTCAGGCTTTCTTGGAAGCCATGTCTTTATTGGAAGTGGAAAACAAAAGATGGGTGAAGAGGGCCAGTGACTTCTAGACAATTCTGTGCAGATCAGAGATGCCCCCGGCAAGCTCCACTCCTTCCAACCCACCTGGATTTCGTGATGCCTGGTCAACCAAGTTTTCTACCAGACAGACCCGGACCCCATCTCTGGTCCAGTGATGAGACAGAGGTCATTCTAAATTCCCTGAGCACAGTGGCCAGGCCCAGATATGGTGGTAGACACAAGGTCGGGTCAAGGTTAACGCTTTCCCAGGCTTGCTCTTTGTCCCTCTTCTGATCCTGGAGGGATCCATCCAGTCTCCCTCAGGGAACCTGTTTTATTTGAATACGGTGTTGGAGTATGATCCCAGAACAAGCGAAACATGGCAGCTGTCTCCTTGTCCACAATCTAGCCAAGCTGCTGCGTCCTTTGCCTCAACTTTACAAAGTTCCTCTTGCCGGGAAACTTTCAAAACTGAGTATTTGGCGAAGGCTTTATTCCATCACATCTATCGATGAGCGTTAAGAAAGAAGATTAAAGTTGGGTACATTATTTCACTAATGAGAGACATCTGCTTATTGCTTTTATTGGTAGATGTACATTTGCTTAATAGGTACTTTTTTTTTTTAAACACCAAGTGAAGGGGTGCCGGGACTTTGAAAAATTTATCAGAATCACGGCCATTTTTGGTCATTAAACATACATTTAGCGAAGTCTCTGCTATTTACGGGAGGAGGAGGCCTGAGGGAGGCAGGAGCACGCTTAGGAGAAATTCTGGGCTAAGGCAGGTGTGTCTCTGCGACAGGCAGGCGGCCACGTCCCCGTCCCCAGGACCCGTGGATGTGCTACTTACGTGGCAAACGGGACTTCACAGGTGTGACCAGAAATCTGGAGATGGGACCGTTTTCCCACTTTGTCCCCATGGGACCAATAGAATCACAAAGTTCTTAGGAGAAGGAGGCCGAGAAGACGTGATGATCCAAACGGAGGTCACAGAGATGACGGAGCGAAGGCCCGGGAACGCAGCCCGTCTCTAAACACTGGAAAAGATCCCCCCCATACACAGAAAAACCCGATTCGAACAGGGGCTCACGACCCAGCTCACGTCCACGTGGTGCTCCCAATGGACACAGGCGCTGCTACCGTGCTGTCCTCACGGCGGCCTGTGCAGGCCTCCCGGCTAATGAGGGAGGCGAGACATCAGCCCGATTTAACAAATTAATAAACTGAGACCCAGAGACTCAGAGCCCACCTGTGTCCTCTCTCTGAAATGGCTGCACCTACACCAAGGCTGAGTGAAGACAGGGATCAAAGATTCAAAGTCTTGGCATGACTGGGTGGCGTCCGACTTCGGCTCAGGTCATGATCTCACAGTTTGTGGGTTCGAGCCCCGCGTCGGGCTCTGTGCTGACAGCTCAGAGCCTGGAACCTGCTTCCGATTCTGTGTCTCCCTCTCTCTCTGCCCCTCCCCTGCTCACACTGTCTGTCTCTCTCTCTCAAAAATAAACAAAAGTTAAAAAAAAATCAAAATGTAAATGAAATGAGTCCCCCCACCCCCATCTCCAAGAAGGTTGGCATTTGGTTCAAATAGTTGAAACTGGCCCTTCATAGAATTTTACCCGTTTATTTGCATGGTACAGAGATGTCATTTCCACATTTGTCTTGAGTTCAAGCTCACATGGGTTCGGGAAACAGAGGGCATTTCCTGGGCTCTGGGGGCGCCCGAGGACGCGGGGCAAGCACGCCCCTTCACTGTTCACTTCTTACAAGTAACTCCACAGATTTGGCAGAAGACGTCCTTGAGCTTCCAAAGGAAAGGAATCTCTTATCAGACAAACCTTTGTTTTGTGCGTCTAAAGCTCATGAAAAGCCCTTTCCCTCTCTGGCTCCCCTAATTCTGGAACAAGCACGAGCTCTCTGGAAAATTCAGTTCTTCACCTCATCTGTGCCCTGGGCACCCACGCCCGCCCAGTTCCTCAGCCGCACCGAACTGGTCACTGGGAACTGGGGACCGTTTCGTCTACTCGGGTTTGGGGGCCTCGGCCTCCTGTGGTTTTCCCCAGAATTGTATTATATTCTGTTTTACTCAGTTCAATGCAAACGATTTCTTAAAAATGATTGAACAGCACCAAGCCTGTGCCCGGCTTCATGTTTGGTGCTGGGGACACAGGGACACTCACAGTCGAGGCCACGGGATAGCCATGGAGGGAGGGAAGCCCCCTCAGACTTGCAAAATCCATTCTGGAATTCTCACTGGCTCTTCATGTCACGGGGGGAGAATTTTCCAGAAGTTGTTCTGTATTTCTAGTAATTTACCTCTAGAGGCTCACCTGGGTAAGACCGAACGTCTAACAAATTAGCCAGCCTCAGTATGGCAAGATGTCATAAGTCACGGGAGGCTGACCATCCACTGTTCTGGACCATTGTTGATTGCTTAGAATTAATTACAGATCTTGACACCAAGACACCCATTACAGAGATAATAAATAACAGGAGCCTTTCTGTTGGATTCTCTATTTATCACTGTGCATGTGTGAATTCCCTTCTGATCCAGGAATGGGTCTCTGTGTGAAAATTCTAATTGGCTTGTTTCTTTAGTTGATTTTTTAAAAAAGATGTTTCGTATTTGATGTTGTTTTTTAATTTAATTTTTGTTTTTTAAAAAATGTTCTTAAGTTTATTTTGAGAGAGACAGAGACAGAGAGAGTGAGCGGGGAAGGGGCAGAGAGACAGGGAAAGAGAGAGAATATCAAGCAGGCTCAGCACCGTCAGCAAAGAGCCCAATGTGGGGCTCGACCCCATGAACCGTGAGATCTCGACCTGAGCTGAAACCAAGAGTCGGACGTTTAACCAACTGACGCCCTGGGCCCCCCATCATCCTTAGATCTTGTGAGCCTCTCTTCTTCCTGCACCAAGCAAAATTTTTACTTCTTGATGACTGTCTACGATTCAAACACAAAGACGCAATAAGGTGAACAGTGACCTTTGCGTGGGCAAAACATTAATTATCATTGGAGCAAATGCTAGAGTGTCTTCAGACCCCGTCAAAGAAAGAGCTGTTTTACTTCCAAGTGCAAAGTGTGTGTAGGAGATGAAGAAGAAGAGGAAGGAGGGGGAGGAGGGGGGGGAGGGGGAGGAGGGGGTGCCCACCGTTCCACCTCAGAGCTGGAACAGCACCAATTCTGGGGAAAGGCTTCCTGAGACAGGGGATTCTCTAAGGACTGAGCAAGATTCTGGTGCTCGCTTTCCCGTGATCTGTGCTTTGATGGAAGGGCGAACCTCTGTGCAGGTGGCCGCTCTCGGAAAGTCACTTTTGACCCCTGAGGGGCCTCACCACGGCTACTAAATAGGACAGGACTGATTTACGAGAACACAGGAAAGTTGCCAGCTCTTTCTGCAACTGGGGTGAAGTCCAGAGCAAGTGGCCTCCTTCTCTGGCGCCCATCTGCCCTTGTTGGTAAAATGAGGGCTGGGTAAGGCCCCGGTCGCCCCGGTGTTTGGTGTGAGGTAGGCAGGAAGGGGCGTCCTGGTCACCAGTCAAAGCTCTTGCACAATCAGTGCTGGGAATCCATGCAAACCAACCACCCCCTCTCTGCGTTTCACGTGGGGTGAAAACGTAGTAATGATTCTGAAAAGCCTGCTCATTCTTCATGGGCGTGTCTACTTCCTCAAATATCTGCTAGTCGAGTAAAAAAGGAGGGGTGCCAGTGAAATATGTGCTCACGATATAGCCACTCGCATCGATGGAACACCTGACTTCGTACCGAATTGCCACACCTTTGGAGTGCCCTTTGTCACCAAGGCTAACTCGAAAAGGGTGGGGTGCCAGCAAATGGTGGTTGCAAATGGAGTTGGGTTGTGGGGACCAAACCCCAAGCAACTTTCTATCTCCAGGAATTATTAAAAGGTCTTGAATTAGTGAACAGGGTAACCCTGAAATGGAGGTATTAGCTGCTACTCATATTAGTAGGAGAGAAAGTGAGACATTTTCCCAGCCCCTGTCATTCATTTAAGGGAGTGAAAGATCTGGGGGGGGAAAGTTTACATCAAGAAAAACTTGTTGCCGGGGCACCTGGGTGGCTCAGTTGGTTAAGCGTCCGACTTCGGCTCAGGTCATGATCTCACGGGTTCGTGGGTTCAAGCCCCGCGTCTGGATCTGTGCTGACAGCTCAGAGCCTGCAGCCTGTTTCGGATTCTGTGTCTCCATCTCTCTCTGCAACCTCCCCTGCTCATGCTCTGTCTCACTCTGTCTCTCAAAAATAAATAAATGTAAAAAAAATTTTAAAAAAAGAAAAGAAAAACTTGTTGCCAAACTTGATACATCAGAATTCTTTTGAAAACTCTTTCTTGGGCAATAAGTCTGGGCTAGTCTTTTTAATCACTTTTTCCATCTTTGGGATCTGAAAAAAAAATGTGTCTTCTTTATCCCACTCTGGGATTTTAGGGACCACATCTTTTTAAGATGAAATCCTAATTTCAGGCATCTCCTGAATAATGCAGTATTCTGGTATTTTTTGTCTTTTCCTTTTCCTTTTTGTTTTCTTTAAAGGGGCATCCTGTTAACGTCAAAGTTGTATTTATTTGAACGGCAACCCCCTTTCTGTCGTCACGGGTCTCTCATTCATCCCTTGAGCACATGTTTGTGTGAATCTCTCAAGAATCATTTAGCAGTTTGGGGAGACAAAACATTCAGCCTCCAGATGCTGTAACAGTTCTTTCCCGTGCGTTATAAGATCTAGAAAAGTAATAACAAAACTGTCCTTACAACATCAAGTTCTACGGGATTCTGACGGAGCAGGCAATGACCCGGCACGGCCATCATCTCCCAGAAGTGCGTGTGTCTAGCCCACGTGCGGCTACCGATGTTGAATTTATGCTCCTGAACACGAGGTCGTAAAAAGTCCCAGGTGCACTGTTTCATCAGAGAGGCATTTCTTTATTAGTCTCTCACGAGCGATTAAACTTTAGATTGGCATCGATTCATGGGGTAAATGGGGTGGGCGGCTCAGTAACTGGGGCCTAATTATATCATCTGGTCCATTAGGTGGCATTATCTGAAGGGGGTTCCTGGATACATGCAAGGCCTGCACCAAGCGGGAACACTGCTGTCACGCATTTGGGAAACTACTTGAACAACTTGGAATGCCTCTAGATCTTCTCAGCTGGGAAATCAGGACAGAGTGTTTCACAGCGAAACAGCTGTTCTCCCTGATCTGGCCTGAAGGAGTCATTTGCAGGAGACGAATGTTCAGTTAGAACCAGACGCTTCTTTTTGTGGATCTCTCCTGGCAGGGCTGCCATGTACAGCAGCTCAGGTTGTTTACTGAGTAAGAGACTTCAGACGAAGAGGCGAGGAAGGGCTTAGATTTAGTCCTTATTCTCTATGATTGAATAAACGTTGGTTTCAAATTCCTTCCCCCTCCTCCACTGAGAGGTGGGCTCTATGTCCCTGAGTTTTAAATCTTGGCTGACTCTAGCTCTCTGACCATTGGTTATGGGGAAAGTGACTCTGTTATCAGCTTCCTGGCCTAGACATGAAGAGACAGGCTAGTAGTCGATGAAGAACTTCATCTATGTCTTGCTTGAAACCCTGCTCTTGCTGTTGAGGGCCGCCCCCAGGGCTGTTAATGCCCCAGCACAGCCCGCTTGGCCTCAGGCATGACTCAGCACACATTTTCTCTAGAGAGATGCAAAGTATATATTTTAGGCTTTGTGAGTCACATATAGTTTGGTTGTTTCTTGGCCTCTCTGCTCGCCCCTTCCTCCTCCTCTCCTGTAATCAGGGTTGCTCCCTGCTGCTCTCCCCACAGTCCTCGATTTCCGTCTCTTCCTCCTCCCCCTTCACCCTCTAAGCATTTAAAAGTGTAAAGGTAGACCCATAAGTAAATAAATCTATGTGAGCAGCTTCATTCACACAAATGGAGATGCTCAAATGCACAGAGGTGTCCGAGGGCCATTTATTGCCAGAATAACACCAAAAAACTGCTATTTTTAAAATTTACTTTTTAGAAAGAAAGAGAGAAATAGGAGAGAGCAGGGGAGGGTCAGAGAGAGAGGGAGACACAGAATCCGAAGCAGCTCCAGGCTCCGAGCTGTCAGCACAGAGCCCGACGCGGGGCTCGAACCCACGAACCGTGAGATCGTGACCTGAGCTGAAGTCCGGTGCTTAACTGACTGAGCCACCCAGGCACCCTCAAAACTGCCATCTTAACCATTGGGCACATTACGATATGATTGTTTCATGTCGCTGAGAACAGCCACTAGCCCTAGAGTAAGGTAGTGTTACTGGTACCATTTTGCAGGTGGGAAAACTCAGGCTGAGGGGGGAAGGGAGGTTGGATACTCACCCCATTCAGATCCACAGCCCGTTAAACCGGGGCATCCAAATGGCGCCATCTGCTTCCCTCCACCAGACACACAGGATCGGGCACTAGAAGGTTAAGCCAGTCGGATCTAGTGGTTTCTGAGATTGTATTTGATCCCATTTTGGGAAACATTATTATCAACTGGATGGTAACGCTTTTATAGCTTTTCAACCTCCTGTGATAATTCTCAGTGCATGAGGGGTAGGAAGTGATTCGTATTCGGAGAACATTAGTGAGAACAATTGAACTAATAGTTTCAATTGGGAGGAAGGGTCAATTATGAAGAGGCAGAGATTGTGGGAGAGAAACATTTTGGTGTTCGCACATTCTGGGCTAATGCGACAGATGATTGGCTCTTTATAGCTTAACAGAGAGTAAAGTAAATTACCCATAAAAGCAAAGAAAAGATTTTCTCTAACAAGGAATGTATTAAACATGCAAATATTTGAGTACATAATAGAGCAGACAATAAAATGAGTTTGGTACGTTTCCTTGATGGAGGGTTTATAAGGCTGTTATAGGAATTCTGGCTGGTGTTTGGATTTAAAGATTTTGTTTCATCAAATTCTGCAACTTCTGAGTTTTAGAGATTCACACCACGTAACACTGACATCTTCATAAACGGGTATCTCGGTTGGTACTTAAACTTTGATGGCCGGAATTTGAGGGTTGCTGGAATTATTATTTTTTAATTAATTTATTTATTTTGAGAGAGAAGGGGAAGGAGAGAGAGAATTCCAATGTGGGGCTCAAACTCACAAACTGTGAGATCATGACCTGAGCCGAAATAAAGAGTCAGATGTTTAATTGACCAAGCCACCCAGGCGCCCTTGGAATTATCTTTTTAAAGAAAATATATCTGGACCTTCCTTCCTCCTTCTCAGTCCCTTCTTTCCTTCCTTGAGATGGATGTAAGTGATCTCTACACCCAATGTGGGGCTCGAACTCACAACCCCCATATCAAGAGCCGCACGCTCCACCGACTGAGCCCGCCAGGTGCCCCAAAGTTGCTTTTTATCCCCTCTTCCTTACTGGTTTGGTAACTTTGTATTCCGTTTCTATGATTTTAGTTGTTGAAATTTTCCCTCGTTAGACCCAATCGTTCATCGGTTTCCTAAGCGTAGTTGGCTGGTGATCAGTGTCACCGCCAAGGGCTGTGACATTTCTGGTCGAATGTGGGGGGCAGGGAGCATCGAGGAGTCTTTCCACCGGGAGTCAGTAACCCAGGAGAGCAATAATCCAGAAGCCCCTCCTGGGCTGTCTTCCGGCCACGTTTATCGCCGTTTGTTTCGTGATAAGACCCCACTGGGCAACGCTCCACGCCTGCCACAGGACAGTGCAGTCGCCCAGAGTGGGACCCCCCCATCCACGGCCCCAGCCTCACCGGGACCAGCACTCACGAGCCGCCTCCCCACGTTTCTGACCCAGAGGCTCCGCGCTGGGGCCTGACGAGCTGTCTTTCTGGCACGTTCTCCAGAGAGCCCTGCTGCTCTGAGGCGCACACTCTCAGAACGGCCGCATCAGAGAAGGGCCTCCCGCATTATTGCTCGAGATCATAAGCTTTAAAAATGCTTTTCAAAAAGCCTGTGTGAGGACACTTCCTTTACACCAACACTGCACTTTAGGACTTAAATAAACAGGAAAACCTAAAACAGATGGTTTCTCCAGATGCCTCTAATGGCCTCTTACCAGAGAACCAAGGAGCTTATCATTTTTTAAGTGTTTTTATTTACTTTGAGAGAGAGGGAGAGAGAGAGAATCCCAAGCAGGCCCCATACTGTCAGCACAGGGCCCGCTGCAGGACTCGAACACATAAACTGGGAGATCATGACCTGAGCCGAAATCAAGAGTCAGATGCTTCACCGACTGAGCCCCCCTCCCCCCCAGGCGCCCCTGGGAATCAGGCACCTTAGATCATCCCTCCTGCGGACCCGGCTGGGACTGCGGATCCGGGAGTCGGGNCCTGCATCTGCCCTGTGGAGAGAGGGCAGCTGCCCCCACCCCCCACCCCTGCACTCCCTTTTCTCCTCCACCCTTTATTTGTCCTTGCTCAGCAATACCTTGAAAATAAAACCAGCTTCCTGCTGTTTTAGCGGCTCTCGAGGAAGTGGAAAACACCGCCTTCTTCACCGCACATGGATCTCCTGAATTACAAAAAAAATCTGAATTAATTTAACTTCCATAGGCAACATTATAATTTAGTGCAAAATTCAAAATGTTGATATCAATCAGAGTTATTTTTGGGGCTCCCAGAATTTATTGTCTGTCTCTTGGTTAGTCCTGAGTGCCGAATTCCTGCACGGTGCCTTCTACCCAGGAACACAAAGACGGAAAAAGTCAGCACCGTCTATTTGTGATGATGAAGTCACTCCACCACCCCCCACCCCCACCCTGAGTTGGGCACAGCTTGAAAGAAAGCCAAGGTTTATGTAAAAAAAAAAAAAAATTTTTTTTTTAAAGAGCGAGCAAGAAAGTAATGATCTGTTACTTTTTCCGGGGAAGCTTGCGGCTGGAATGTTTCTCCCAGCTCATCGATCTGCAAATTAACGTCTAGGGCTTGGGGCCCCTTTATAATATTGTTTCCTGTCCATTGGGGCCAGAGCAAGGTCAGAGTAGGCGTCAAGCGCGTGCGACCCCTTCTGAATTGACAGTGATTGCGTGGGCTTCTGGGCCACCCTAATGCTAATTAATCCTGGGTCTCCACATGCTACGTCTTGTAATGATTGATGGCCCAGACTGGAAAATGGGTAAAATTTGCATTTTTTATACAGAACCAACTCGGCAGGGAAATAAAAGAGAGCACTGGGTGTGTGGTTTGGCAAACAAAATCTTTGTACCTTGACGTTTCAAAGGATGAGTATGTACTATAATTCCCTTTATCGTTTTGCTGCCTTACTGTGTTTATTCACATTTACTCCTATATCCCTATGAGCGCTCAGTTTGTGGAAGATAATACTCTACCTGCACGGTGCTAGAGGCTTCTGGTGTAAAGGGTTAGTGCTAAATGAATCCCATGTACGTGATAGAAGATATCAAGAACAATACTTGAGGAAAAATTTCTTTGTTGCGTTTTTAAAATATACTCTTTGGGGCCCCTGGGTGGCTCAGTAGGTTAAGCGTCCGACTTTGGCTCAAGTCATGATCTCACTGTGAGTTCGAGCCCCTGACAGCTCGGAGCCTGGAGCCTGCTTCAGATTCTGTGTCTCCCTCTCTCTGCGCCGCCCCTGCCCCCCACTCATGTTCTGTCTCTGTTTCTCAAAAAAATAAATAAAAGTTAATTTAAAAAAAATAAATAAATAAAATCTACTCTTTGCTTATTGGTGCGTTTTATAAAAACATTAAGAGGGAGAGATTTTAAAATATACTCTTGACTTGTTGGTGACTTTTATAAAAAGATTAAAAGGCAGAGACAAAGAAAATGAACCAAAGCAGGGAAAAATTATCATTAGATCGAGATAATTCATCTTTGTGAAGTACATGGTAGACATCTTTAAGTTTATATTCAGTACTTGATTTTCCCAAAGTCACACATCGTTTCACTCTGTCAAATTTACCCTTTCCCTAATGCCATAACCTTAATTTTTTCTAAGAATTACCTTTCTGTATTGTGCTAGAAAGACAAAACTTCACTTAAGTTTACAATGATTGCTCATTTGAGGTTCATCAAAGTCCCAGATGAACAAGAAGAGCTAATAAGATCACCCAGGAAGGAGATCAATTCCCCCCAGTCTGGATGACAGGGGCCAAGCATGAGACAAGTTACTCTCACCATGCAGGGGATCCCCAAAGCGACCGTGTTTGTGATGTCAGACATCCCCATGTTTGCAAGCATCGTCACCAGGAGGGGTGGAGTAGACCAAACATTTGGCCATTTGGATGGAATTTACACTATTCACACGCACACATTTTAAGAGGGTCATAAAGACATCGCCAGCTGCACTCAGTTTCCTGAGTTTTAGAAGCAGCAAGAATTGATACAGGAAATAAGACTTTTTTTTTTTTTAATTTCTGAGAGAGAGAGAGAGAGAGCAGTGGAGGGTCAGAGAGAGGGAGACACAGAATCTGAAACAGGCCCCAGGCTCTGAGCTGTCAGCACAGAGCCCGACGCGGGGCTCGAACCCACGAACTGTGAGATTGTGACCTGAGCCAAGGTCGGATGCTTAACCAACTGAGCCATCCAGTCGCCCCAAGATGGTATTTTTATTTTTTTTTTTTAATTTTTTTTTTGATGTTTTCTATCCATTTCTAGGAGAGAGAGAGAGAGACAGCGTGAGCAGGGGAGGGTCAGAGAGAGAGGGAGTCACAGACTGAAACAGGCTCCAGGCTCCGAGCTGGCAGTCAGCACAGAGCCCGACGCGGGGCTCGAACCCACGAACCGCGAGATCATGACCTAAGCAAAAGTCGGACGCCTAACCGACTAAGCCACCCAGGCGCCCCAAGATGGTATTTTTAAAACGACCTCTCTCTACCCTGGAGTTACCCTTTGCTTTATAATCCCGGGCCTGTCTTCTGGATCTCAGTTGGGGCATTTAGCCCCTTTGGGCTGCAGGATTTTTCCCCTAATGTTCTCATGTAGTAAATTAATAGCTCTGTTCTTGGAACGATAGATAGCGTCTTCCAAGTTCTGCATGAGGCTTCTCTGTTCTAGATTTTTAGCTTCCCTCTGATTTTTCTTCCACTGGAAATCTGTTCCTGGAATGATCCCTTCCGTTTCTGAAAGGGCTTTCCATCCACAGGCATGTTCTGAAAGGCCATTGGATACCGAGTTACATGTGTGTGAGGGAGAGGACCTTTCAAACACATCTTCCTCTGGTTTCAAGAAAGGGCGTCGGGGAGGCAGGGACGCCAAGGCCGTGGCCGCTGGGCATCGAGACAAGATGGGGCCAACTGACTCCCAGCCAGAACAGCTGGTCTTTGCAGGACAGAACATTTGCCTTGAGTGTGCGGCTAAGGTTGGAACGTCCTCTCTTGAACCTTGTCCTTAGGAATGAAACGTTGCTTCCTTGTCAGCTACTCTGTTGGCTCCCGTGTTGAACCTTATTTCTTTTTTTTAATTTTTTTAAATGTTTATTTATTTTTGAGAGACAGACACAAAGCATGAGCGGGGAAAGGGCAGAGAGAGAGACACACACATACTGAATCGAAAGCAGGCTCCAGGCTCTGAGCTGTCAGCACAGAGCCCGACATGGGGCTCAAACCCGTGAACCATGAGAACCTGAGCCGAAATCTTCCTAACAGCACGGATATGAACACATGGGCTCCGTGGGTCTATTTTGCCCTCCAAAGGACTTAAAAAACACCCACCCTGGGGCACCTGAGTGGCTCTGTCAGTTGGGCATCTGACTTAGATTCAGGTCACGATCTCGTGGTTCATGAGTTCAAGCCCCCATTGGGGCTCTGTGCTGACAGCTTGGAGCCTGGAGCCTGTTTCCGATTCTGTGTCTCCCTCTGTCTCTGACCCTCCCCCTACTTGCACTCTGTCTCTCTCTGTTCCAAAAATAAATAACAATTAAAAACCCCCACCCCTCCTAATTGTTGGCAGTATCATTGTGAAAGCACCACAGGGATATCTGTTTGATTTGCTCAGGAATCCTTATCCACCTATTCTGGGGAATTCTCCGCCCTCTTCTTCTAGGGGGGCCTTCTAGACAGACGTGTGGTGCCCACCACCTGGGGAATCTCCAGTCAGGCGGGCCACTTGGGGTCTGCTGCGCAGCCACAGTGCTGAGAAATCACGTGCGCACTGTCTGCCCTGACTTCTCGCACACCTTGTTCTACAGAGTGTTGTTGGTTTCCTCTCCTTTCCTGATACTCTGGTGTGTCCTTCAGCCTCTACTGCAAACATTCGGCTTCATTTCCATCTCCAAAGACAGGGGCCACCTTTTATTTCTCTGGTCAGGGACAGACACAGGCGTGAGGGCTACGGTAGGCTGGAAAGTCAAGTGCTGGCTTTCTTTGGTCCCTAAGCATCATTTCTTGGACACACAAAGGACTTACGTTATGAAGAGGTGTTTGCCTTCCTACACTGCTGGTGGGAATGTAAACTGGTGCAGCCCCTCTGGAAAACAGTGTGGAGTTTCCTCAAAAAGTTAACAACAGAACTCCCCTATGACCCAGCAATAGCACTGCTAGGAATTTACCCAAGGGACACAGGAGTGCTGATGCATAGGAGCACATGTACCCCAATGTTCATAGCAGCACTCTCAACAATAGCCAAAACATGGAAAGAGCCTAAGTGTCCATCAACGGACGAATGGATCAAGAAGATGTGGTTTATCAATACGATGGAATCCTACATNAGGGGGAGGGGGGGATGGGCACGGAGGAGGGCACCTGTGGGGATGAGCACTGGGTGTCATACGGAAACCAGCTTGACAATAAAGTATGAAAGGAAGAAAAAAGAGGACTTTTGCCCATTCGTTTCCATTTGCTGGAGAGTGACTCTGTCATTTGAATAATTGTATTATGGAAAATAGATCTCCAGGTAACCCCTTGTCAGATCGCAGTGAAAAAACACTTTAGGATAGCAATTCGCATGGCCGAAAGGAAGGCTCTTGTTCAAATATTTTTGCCTAATGAAATTCTAATGATTTGTGTTCCTCAATTTAATTTGGCAACCTTCAGAAATCTCCTTAAAGTTACTAAATGACCCCATGCCCACCCCAAAAGTCTTTGCCTTTGGAGATGTATAATGAGCAGCTTAATATCTTTTATTTGAAGAGGAGTTCTCTCTAGTAATAAATGCCTCTGACTGCCTAGCTCCCCCCAAAGTAGGCTGCTTTATTTTTACATCCTGTAAGATATTCACGGGAAACATTTGAAAATATAAAATCCTTCATAGGCATCTCAGGTTATTAATATTACCTCCTTATAAATTCTAGTTTCCCAAACTGGCATTTATTAAATACCTTAAATATGATTTTACTCTGCAGTTCGGATTATGCATAAGCTTCACGTTTGATTTATTTTTCTCAGAGATTAAAGGTGACGGATGACAGTTACGAGCTGCTGTTATTTAAAATACCTTCTCTCTGTAGCTCTTTCGCTGTCAATCGGCAGCTCTGAGAACCCAGGGAAACGTAAAGTTGAAAGGGATGTTGGTGCAGAGGGGGGCACGCAGGCACAGAAGGAGAAGCAGGACCCCGGGAAGACAGGGGTGTCTGTAAGTGCCGGCAGAGGCCTGGGGTGCAACGAGCCCCGGGGATGCCGAGATGCAGGGGAGGGGCGAAGAGACATAAAGTTACTCTATGTTGCTCATATTTTCATTACTGAGTCCTTCTGCTGCTGGGGCCCCCGGCTGTATTTTTCATCTGGTTCAAGACCGTGGGGTCCTGGTCCTGTGTGGGGAGCCGTGTCCGGTCTGGGCTCGGTCAGCGCCACCGTTCCGCAGGGGTGAGGAGGAGCGAGGAGCCGCCCCTGGCGTTGGGATCCGTGGCCGCCTGACCGCTCAGGTCGTGAGCCCCACACAGGGTTAGTGGTGTAGCCTCCGGATGCCCACAGGAAAGCCACGGGAAACAACGGGTGGCTGATAAAAGTAGAGACGGTTAATAACAGTAATAGCTAATAGAAAACGTGGCTCAGACTATTCAAGGGTTCTATCTGCACAAGATGTGTCTTTTCCCAAAGCCCCTCGGTCTCCCCACAGCTCCTAGGAGACGGTCAGGAACTGTTTATAAATTTTTATACATTTTAATACATTGATAAAATTTATTTTTTTATTTAAATAAAACAATTAAAAATGATGTTTATAAATGTATAAAATGTGGAAATATTTATTAAGTAAATATATGTATATGTATGTGTATATGTAAATAGATCATCAGAGTTTCCTAGTTTTATGAAATACAGAAATGTCCATTGTGTGTGGTGTGTGTATGTGTGTGTGTGTGTGTGTGTGTAAGGCACTAAGAACCTTATTTTTTCAAACTTCAAAATATGTAGTTAGCTTTGCAGTTTCCTTTCAAGGACACAAAATTACTCCTTTTTCTTCTTCCCTGACCTGTCTATCTGAATATATAGGACATTCACATTAAGCAATTGAGTATGTTTCTGATTTGTAATATTTTGAGTATTTATTATAATTATTTTTTAACTTGAAGGTATACAGCCATAGTAAGTAATATTTGGAGAGAGACATTCTTTTTTTATTTTTAAAAAATGTGTTTATTTATTTTTGAGAGAGTGAGCGAGCAGGGGAGGGGCGGAGAGAGGGGGACAGAGGATCTGAAGCGGGCTCTACGCTGAGCCAGAGTGAGCCAGAGGCGGGGCTCAAACTCCCAAAGTGTGAGATCATAACCTGAGCCAAAGTCGGACACTCAACAGACTGAGCCACCCAGGAGCCCCTGTTTTTTACTCTTTTAGACATTACAGTCTTAGCATCAGAGTCCTCTGCTATACACAGGGCCCTAGGGCCGTGGGAGAGTTTCAGGCTTAAACCCATCAGTGCTTCTCTGGCACACTGAGCTGAGAATATGAGCAGGAAAAGATGTACGTACTTCACTTCTACAAGTTTCCATCCGCTAACAAAGGGCACCGGGCTGGGGGCTTTTTGCCCGTCACTCTTCTGGGTCAGGGTCACTGCGCCTCTGTGGCAGCTTTCCCACTCAGATAAGGAACCAGACGCCCAGTCGGTCACTCAGAGGTGTGCGCAGGCNATTTAGCTGCACAGTCTGGCAGAAGTGACCTGTCCCTTCCTTCCTGCCGGGAGGCACCACCCTCACCTGGATCTTGTGCAGTCAGGATGGCCCCTCCCCGTGCGCCCAGCATTCATCGTTCATCCGCTCTAATCCATCCCGAGTTCATCCATCAGCAAATTGGTTTTCCTCCGTGCAGTAGACGCATTTGGGGACGCCTGCCTGTCATCTACTCGCGTACAATAATCAGATCCTTTACGAACAAGGAGAATGGAGTGTGAAGAATAAGAAAGGTTGAGCCTTTGAAAACCAAATTGAATCCATTGGAAAAACTGGATAAAATACAAATGGCTAAAAACGTATCCTGTCGAATTAGGTACAATAGATGACCATCATTTCGAAAAAAAAAATCATAAACATACTGAAGCAATTTTTGCTCAGAACGCTTCATGAAGTTCTCTGAGTTCTTGCCACATTGAAGAAGTAGAAGCGGGAATTGTATCAGGTGGTAGTGTCAACCCCCAAACAATGTGAGTTAGAAGTGCCGACCCCCCAACCCTCTCACCCGGCACCCTCAAAATCACATGTAACTTCTGACTCCCCAGAAACATAACTACTAAAAACCTATGGTTGACTGGAAGCCTGACCGATAACACAATCAGCCACGCTTTCTGTGTTCTATGTATTACGCACTGTATTTTTACAATAAAGGAAGCTAGAGAAAAGAAAATGTCATTAAAGAAAATCATAAGGAAGAGAAAATACATTTATAGTACCTAGCTGTACTTACTGAAAAAGATTGTGCATCAGTGGACCTACGCACGTCAAAGCTGGGTGACTCAAGGGTCAACTGTATTCCATTCTGCCTTTGTCACAAAAGCAACCAGTAACAACACATAAGCAAACGGAGCTGGCTCTGTTCAAATAAAACTTTATTGACAAAAATGGGCTGTGGGCAGAATTCGGCCCCCGGGGCGGTAGTGTGCCATCCCGTGTGAGGCGCCTTAAAGACCAAGGCAGATCCTACTTACGGTTCCCGGTGCGTCCACAGATTCCCGGGAGGACCCCAGGTATTCACGAGTATTCTGGACATCACGGATGCCATCATTTTCACAAGTGAGTCCACGAGCCCCTGATCAGTAGGAATGGCCGCGCATAGGTGATGGCTCCCTGCTCCCAAGCCTCATGAAGACAAAAGCCGCACCGTAAGCGTGGTGGCTGGGTCGGCCCAGAGCCAGGGTCTAGGTGATGATGAGATATGTCGACGGCGGTTTTCGAGGGTGACATCGTGGAACTACAGCCCCAGGTCAGGGACAAGACACTGGTCTACGAAGGTCCTGCTGGCCCAGGGCAGTGAGCACCCTATTAACCTTTAGAAAATTATGTCACTTGGGGCGCCTGGGTGGCTTAGTCGGTTGAGCATCTGACTTTCACTTAGGTCATGATCTCACGGTTCGTGGGTTCAAGCCCCGCGTCGGGCTCTGTGCTGACAGCTCAGAGCCTGGAGCCTGTTTCAGTCTGTGACTCCCTCTCTCTCTGACCCTCCCCTGCTCATGCTGTCTCTCTCTCTCTCTCTCTCTCCTAGAAATAAAGAATATATTAAAAAAAAAAAAAGAAAATTATGTCACAAAAATACTCTGGGAATTTAACAAAACCCATGTTCGAACAGCCCAGCTTTTGTAAACCTTTATTTTGCAGAATTGCCTTTAGATACAAAAGAAGGAAAAATATGCACGCATTATTAACATTTTTTTCATAATTCAAAAGTAGACCCCAACAAATGCTTTGCTTTAAATCAGAGGAATAACATGTCCAAAAGTTTGTATATATTTTGATTAGGTAATTATCACCATTGCTTTGAGCCAACTGACTCTTCTTGAAAAAACACCGTATAAAGTGGGTGGTTATTTTTTTTATTCAATAAATGCAAATTACAAATACTCTCTAAGCCATGTGTCCATAAGCAATGCTGTGCGAGGACACTTGCATGACATGAAGTCAGTCCTCCGACTTCGGAAATCCAGACGTAGCTGCTGATATAGAAGCACAATCACTTGGTTACCGTGTTACTAACAGTGCTCATTCTGTCACACGTTGCCTCATTTGCCCCCCCGACAATCCAGCGAAGAAGAACAGAGTCTGACAAGTTAACATTTTCAAATGAGGAAAAATGAGTTTCTTAAAAATTAAATTTCATACCTACTACGTCGTAGAGCTGGAGAGAAGTCCCGCCTCTCTGACTCCCAGGCTGTGCTCTTTACGGGGCCTCCAAAGTCTGCCCGGCTGCCTCTTCACGGGCTGGGCGCACAGTGAGTGTCATTTCGAGTCAGGGCCAGGGCGGGGCCCCTTGCCAGCCTTCACTGGCACAGCGTCACAGGGCACAGCCAACACCCAGCAGGACCAACGGTCATTAAGGAACCTCAGCTGGACAAAGCATGTAGGATGCGGCAAACAGCTTTACCAAGGATCTAATTATCCCGAGATAACGATACGTTACAAACAACATGTGCAAGGGTTTGTCGAGCGTTAAGAGGCCCTTTGGCTTTGGAAAGTACAGATTTGGTAAATGTAAACACTGGAAATGTTCAAACCATTTCGACCGTTCTCTGTAGTTTCAAACCTATGCTGCCTTGTCAGGTAAGTAGGTGAATAGACACACGCATGTATGTATACATACAGTACAAACTATATGTACATGTATACACACATGTATAACACACACATTTGTATATATATGCATGTCTATATGCATATGCGTATATATGTATAAGGTATGGAGATTTATATACTATGTATTAGTAAATATATAAAGTATATATTAGGTATGTATTTATGAATATATGCTTTATATATTTCTTAATATATAAATAAGAAATATACAATATGTAGACTAATACATATTTATATATGCACGTGCATATATATATGCATACACGTGTATACATATTTTATATACTAATGGATCTATAGTCATGTATAGACTATATATGTATAGCCAAAAATGGAGTTTACACTTTTTTTTTAAATTTTTGAAGTTTATTTATTTATTTTGAGAGAGGCAGAGACCGCATGAGTAGGGGAAAGGCAGAGCTAGAGGGAGAGAGAGAGAGAATCCCAACTATCAGCACAGAGCCTGAGGCGGGGCTCAACCTCCTGAAACTGGGATATGACCTGAGCTGAAACCCTGAGTCAAGACGCTTAACCGACTGAGCCACCGGGCGCCCCTGGGGTTTACACTTTTGACAGGACTTATTCTCACCGCACACGCGACGGTGTAATGGAGACCGTGGGTCCCCAGGAGGGGGGTGCCGACGAGGCGGAGTATCTCCACGGCCTGGAGCCAACCGCCCTGTCGATACACTCGCTCGCGCCAACCTTCCCTTGAGTTTGTGAGCCTGGGACAGACAGGGGCCCGGGAGAGGGCGCAGAGGGGTCCGCAGGGCAGAGGGCGGGCGGAGGAGAGGGCCAAGGAAAGGGGCGCCCCCGGCTGCACTGGGGGGCAGCGGCTCAGAGAGGGGCCGGGGAAGCCCAGCAGCAGGCCTGGGCCTCCACGCCCCCCGGGGAAGGGCGCCTGCTGCGGCTGCCGGTCAGAAACACGTGTGGGGCCCCTGCCCGTGGATGCAGCTCCATGGAGCCCCCGGCCCTTGACCGAGACCCCTGGGGCCTATTTTGTGCCGTCTGTCATCCTGAAACCAGCACATCCCGTGAGCCCCACTTAGACGACGGGGAGGCCTGTCCCTGTCCCGGTAACGATGGCCATTTCCAAATAAATGCCCGAGCCCAGCAGCCCGCGGGCGAAGTCAAGCACGTGGCCCGTCCAGGGAGAGAGGCGCTTGAGACACTGGCTAGTAAGGACTCCACGCTTTGTGTGCTTTAAAAAGGGTGTTATTTTCTAGGGCTGAGTATTCCGGCAAAGAATCCCGTGGTTTCCGAATATGAAGAGCATTTTAAAAGTTTAGTGTTTGAATCAAATATTGCCAAAATAAAACCTTTTCTGTCTCTCAATTACTGAAAAGTGGTGTTTCTCCAAACGACATACCCTAGCGGTCCGCGTTCTGTTTTCTAGAGAATATTGGCTTCGGTTGCAAATGTTTTCCAAAGGAAATGCTGCGAAGGTTCTCTGAGGATTAAGCACACATTTTTCTCAGAGCTCAAGTTAACAGCCAAATCCTGGAGCCTCGGGAAGGACTTCAAAGGCGGGCAGCGCCCCCTGGTGGAACAGTCCATGGGCCTTCGTGCGCGCCTCCCGGTACCGCCTGCATCCACCATGGTGGGACATCTTCTGCAGGTGGCTTGAAGGGGCTGTCACAGCCCTGACCCCCAAGATCCGCCAAGAAACCCCAAATAACCGCACACCCAGAGTGGATACGAACCAAAGTGTTCGCCAAAGTGTTGTTATTGTATGAGGCTCATGCCACCCAAAATCGAACGATTTTCTTTTGCCGAATTCAGCAATGCAAATTCTGAATGTAACTCATTGCTCTAAACTCTGCTCATCTCTTTATATTTTTAATTCTTTAAAAAAAAATTTTAAATGCTTTATTTACTTTTGAGAGAGAGACAGCATGGGCAGGGAGGGGCAGAGAGAGAGGGAGACACAGAATCTGAAACAGGCTCCAGGCTCCGAGCTGTCAGCACAGAGCCCGACACGGGGCTCGAACCCACGAACCGCGAGATCATGACCTGAGCCGAAGTCAGACGCTTAACGGACTGAGCCACCCAGGCGCCCCATAATTCTTCAGTAACATTCAATGTGTGGCTGGGGAGCTGTAAATGAAGTCAGGATTATCAAAACTAGTAATGAGAAGCAACTTCATTTTTGTGTTTGGCAAACCTCGCCATCTGATGGCATGAAACACCTTGTCACATCTGAAATCGATGATAATTAGAAATGATGGATTATTTGCAAGAAAGCTACACAGATGTCGGTACAGGAGGCCTGCTCCCAAACCCAGAATAATGCATGAGCGATCCAGTATCGACCAAGTACATACGAAGTCTGTGCGATGCGTCAGCACTGCTGGTGGTGTGGGACGTATTAGACTAAGTGACGAAAGACGGGATGAAGTGATTGCATTGCGCTTTTGATATGAAATAAGGGGACTCATTCGGCGGGGGTGCCTATAAGTCTGACTGTGAATCATCTCTTCTGTGGACAGTCGCTTTGAACCGGGGAAGGGGGGCAGTGGTGTTTAATCCGTATGCTGCAGCAGCCCCGTGCCCCACATCGGAACACCCACCAGGAACTATACACCAGATTCTGAACAGTGGGTGTCTGCCGGTGCAGAGAAAGCGCTGGAGCTTGGGGAAGGGCACTTAGGCGCCTGCAGCTGTTGAGTAACCTCCAGTATTGGGGTGTCGGTTGGGGTCTTCCGAGAGTACAGGGTGTTATCGGGAAACGTCTTCCCTCTCAGAGTGAGTTTGCAGTAAGATAATAATGAAATGTCAGGAAGAGACGGCCAGCCACTAACTCATACAGTGACCAACCGTGTGCAAAGGGCCTCATGGGGACGAGTGCTCAGGTAAAGACCCCACTGCTAGGTGACAGTGTTCCCGTGATCTCGGAGTGCCCGGCCCCCACCTCCGTGCAGTGCAGAGGTCAGGACACGGCCACGGAGCCCTGCACGTGGCGCGGGGGCATCAGGGACAGGGCTGGGTCTCCCACCGGCCTGTGTCGCCCGACCTTGGTTTCTGCTCTCAGAGTCGGCCATCTGTTCCCTAAATTTGCTCACAGCCGAACACCCTGCACGAATCCCACGGACAACAGGACACTCACTAGATTCTGTGGACGGCTCGCATCTGTGTGAGCGGGTTCTGGTCCGGACCCAGAGGCTGGGCGTCACCCCAGGAGGTGCCTGGGGAGGAGGTAGCAGAGTGTCAGGGGCACTTCGGGCTGGCAGGTGCCCCATGCAGCGCCCCCCCCCAACCTGTGGGACCAGGGGTCTGCAGGGACGGGGGTGTGTCTGAGGAGCCTGTAGTGGCCGGGACAGGGGCTGGCTCAGGGCACGGCAGCCTAGGAAGGTGAAAGTTGGGTTGCATCAAGGATATTGGAGGCCGGGTGGATTCCCAGATTCCAGATTGCAGGCCGGGGACTGGGCTCTGCCCCAAGCATGATCTAAGCCAGGTCATTGGAGGGGACCCCCCGACCCCCAGGCAGATTGGGGTGCTGGGCTGCTAACAAGCAGGAGATGGGAAGCCGCCCAAGGGAGGGACAGGCAGAATAGGGAAGGACGTGGTCACGGAGGGGTTTCCGACGTGCTTAGTGGATTTTATTAGATTTTCTATGTAATTTGTATGCTCCTGATGGCTACTCTACCAGATGTAAGAAATTTATATCATTTCTAGATTATTGAGGATATGCGGCTTCTGGTTAGGTCTGCTTGTTTTTTATTTTATTTGTTTCAGGGGAATGTTCTGAATGTAAACGGAGGCTTGATTGTAGTCTATGGATGCAAGTGTATGGTTTCTCACCTTGAACGTATTTTACATCAATCGGTCTCACTTCGGTCGCTGCACCCCGAGAGAAGTCTCCTTTCATCACAGAGAATAACTTTTAATCCACAACAGGACCTGATTTCTTGACAGGATCTAACCCTCGTTACCTGGCTTATAGATAGCAAGGATTACACTCTGACATTCGTTTGAGATCATTGATTTTCCACACTTTGTTGAGCACAGTTCATAATCCGTGTTGACACAGGAAACGCTTCAGCCTCTCTTTCTCTGGAACATCCCCTCTGCCTTTTGAGCCCAAATTCCCTCAGAGGAGTCCTCCTCCCCTGGGGACACAGGTTTCTCTGGTGGCTTTAGGTGGCCGGCTGGTTTATCTCCCGTGCGCAAGGACTCGGCGGCTGGCAGATAGGGGGATGCCCTGCTTGTCGCTCAGCATTTCTGGAACCTCGCTTTCAACCCTCCTAAAATGCTCCAGCTTTGACACTCCAGTTATACCATCTGTCCCCTCCCATGTTTCAGTCCCCTGTAGGCTCCCGGGTCATTCCTTCCACATTTCTTGAAATTTTAGCTCTTGGCCACTTTCGTGATCTTGATTCCCTTCCCGATCTTGGTATAAAAGGTTCTTCTCTGCAAGGAGACTTTGCGCTGCAGGTGGTGTGTGGACTGACCTGGGGACCTACGTGCAGGAATGCTGATGTACAGGAAGCCAATCTATTTATTAAATTGCTATTATTTGCCAACTGAGTGTCATGGCCAATGCTATCAAATATCAAAGGCCCCTATGTGTCCGGGCAGCCGGATTACTGCGTTTGGTCAGTTTGGTTACTCTCGTTCCCACACCGTGATCCTAAAGACCACAAAGAAATAACGCATCTTGATAATGGGCAAAAAGTCACCTTTAAAAAATGTTTATTTATTTATTTTTTTGAGAGAGAGAGAAGGACAGAACACTAGTGGGGGAGGGGCAGAGAGAGAGGGAGACACAGAATCTGAAGCAGGTTCCTGAGCTGTCAGCACAGAGCCCGACGCGGGGCTCGAACTCATGAATCATGAGATCGTGACCTGAGCCGAAGTTGGATGTTTAACTGACTGAGCCACCCAGGCGCCCCAACACATTTTTAAAAATTAAAATGCCACAAATAAGGACAGAACCATACGTTGTAGTTCCTCATTTCTCTCTGTAATTGATACTCCATTTACAGCTTCCAAAGTCTCAGGAGCATTGGACGAAGCATTAAGAGGAAAGGCAGGTCAATGGGAACTACATGCTCGGCTTATTTTATGGGGAAGTGTGAGGAGCCACACGGGCTGCGCGGCGCTGCACACGATAGCGTCCGTGTCAATATCTCGGTCTTTATGAGCACATCAAACAGGTGGCAGGAATGAGGCGTGCTGGAAGTGCCATGCTAAGTGTCTGACACACTCAGGGTGCAGGTACACACACCGTGTGTGTGTGTGAACGAGTGTGCACCTTTATAATCCCGTACAGCAAGGTCACTTTGCTGAAGGAATGAACCCACCTGGCATGACACCAATTTGGGGAGACTTACATCTCAGGCTGATCTCCAGATGCCGCCCCTCATGTAAGTGAAGGTCTTTCCGGTGCCCGTATTAAGGATGAGCGCGGCTGCCAGGAAAGTTAATCACGACTGAGGAGGAGAGCGGTTTGCCGCACAAACTCTGTATGTACGTCAAGCACGACCTTGGGCTCCTGCCAGCCACTGATAGCCTATGACTCTGTGGTTTCTAGAATGTGCTGTGGTTTTTTAATACTAGCAGGGAATCGATTTTTTAAAATACGTTTAATTGTTCCGGATACATTCACTTTAATTTTATTTGTGTTCCTTCACCTAAAGGAATTTCTGTTTCTGGCCAAGATAAAATAACAAAGCCTGAATTTACCCTTCTGGCTTCGACAACACGGACAAGAGGAGAAAATCCGTGAAACGGGAGTTTCGGACGTTGGGCGTCAGGCAGTGGGACGGCCGTCCCGGAGAGGGGAGAGTAAGGGCTGCCCGAGAGGATGTCCGGGCTGCGAGGTGGAAGCGGACGGCCAGGCGGAGCTTGGGGAGACCAGGGCTTGTGGGGCTGAGAAGGGAGAGCTGCAAGAATTCTGTGTCCTTACTCATTCCCCGTCGTACAGGGGCTCGAACTCAATGCCGGCCATAGACCCGGGCTGCTCAGGAAATTTAGGAGAAAATTTTGTCAGCTGACACGAAAGTCAGAGGGTCCTTTACTACACACAACGCACGAATACAAGCATGCATCTGACTTAAGAAAATTAAGACCTGCTGTTCAAAAGCAGCTGTTAAGGGAATAAATAGACAAGACATAGGCAGGTGTAAATGCTCTGAATATTGCATGTGTCTGACACAGGGCCTGCGTCCACAGCACAGACAAACTCCCCCCAAATAATATGAAGCCAGGTAACCTAACAAAAAACATTTTTAAGGGATGGAAAATTGGGATGCCTGGGTGGCTCAGGCAGTTAAGCGTCTGACTCTTGATTTCGGCTCAAGTCATGATCTTGAGGTTCGTGGGATGAAGCCCTGTGTCGGGCTCTGTGCTGACAGTGCAGAGCCTGCTTGAGGTTCTCAGTCTCTCCTCTCTCTCTCATTCTCTCTCTGTCTCTCACTCTCTCTCCCTAGCTTGTGCTCTCTTTCAAAAGAACCAAATAAACATTTAAAAAGTAAGATGTAAAATAAAGTCTGTAAAGATGCTAAACATCATTAGCCACAGGGGAAATGCAAATTAAAACCACAAGAGACACCACTCTGCTGCTATTACTATTAAAAAACCCCAAGTTAGGGGCACCTGGGTGGCTCAGTAGGTTAAGCATCTTGACTCTTGATTTCAGCTCAGGTCATGATATCAAGGTTCAGGGCTGTTAGCACAGAGCTTGCTTGGGATTCTCTCTCTCCTCTCTGCCCCTCCCTTGCTCTCCCTCCCTGGCTCTCTCTGTCTCTCAAAATAAATAAATAAATAAACAAATAAACAAACATTTAAAAAAAAGATTTTAAAGACGAATACCCAAGATTAAAACCAGTGACCATGTCAACTCTTGGTGAGGCTGCAGGACCACTGTGACCCTCAGACCTTCCTTGTGCAGATGTAACAATGCACTTTCTTTGGAACGTGTGGAATCAGTCTGGCGATTTCTTTTTTAAAAGTGGCATATGCACTTACCTTATGACTCAACTACTACACCCCAAAGTATTTACCCAGGAGAAATAAAAGGAGGTGTTCACACATTTTATGTGACTGTGTACAGATTGATCACTGGAAACATCTCCAAGGTCCATCAACAGGTACGCAGATATGTGGCAGCGCAGCCCTAGGACGGAGTCCTTACTACTCAGCAGTGAGAAGGAATCGACAATCGCTCTCCCCAACCACAGGAAGGGATGTCCAAACAAATGTGCTGAGCGGAAGGAGGCAGACAAGAGGGGCTGCGTCATTCCATTTGTATAAACTTTAAAATATGTCAACTAATCGGGGCGCCTGGGTGGCTTAGTCGGTTAAGCGTCCGACTTTCGCTTAGGTCATGATCTCGCGGTTCGTGGGTTCGAGCCCCACGTCGGGCTCTGTGCTGACTGCCAGCTCAGAGCCTGGAGCTTGTCTCACAGTCTGTGACTCCCTCTCCGTCTGCCCCTCCCCTGCTCACGCTGTCTCTCTCTCTCTCTCTCTCCTAGAAATAAATAAAAATATTTAAAAAAAATAAAATAAAATATGTCAACTAATCAACAACAGGAAGCCAATCGGCAGTTGCTGAGGGCAGAAGGAAAGAGTCTGGAAGGGACAATGAGAAACGCTGAGAGCCACGGACACGTGTCTTCTTGATCGTGGGAAAGCTTTCGTGGACGTAAATGTAGAAATGGATCCAGTTATATGCTTTAAATATACAAAATTTAATACAGGTCAATTACAATTCAATAATGCTATCAAAAGGGATAATTTTGAAGGGTGATACAACGTCATTTAGATGGGGAGAAATAAATTACTCTGTGAGAACGCACCCCTAACTGGGTGACTAAATGGCTTTCCTGCCCTGCGATTGTGGTAAAATATGCAAGATTGAAAGTATTGCTTTCCTGGAACAATTCATTTAGGAACCCATCAGATTCAAATTTTGGAGAGTCTATCCACTGCCTAAAGGAAAACAGAGTAAGGATTCATCATGTAATTTTTAGCTTAGGGTTGAGCTGATGAGTTTAATTTCCCAATTTATTTTCTGGAAACATGATTTGCATCTATGAATACATGTTCAGTGGCATTTTTAATATTCCCTTCAGTGTTACTCACGCAGCGGTAATAAGAGAGACGCCATCGTGTCTAGGGCCTCGTTCAGTCTCTGCTACCTGGTGCCGCTCAGCCAGTGCTCTGAGTGTCACACGTTAGACTCAGGCTGGTGAGGACTTCATGGTAGAAGGGTGAGTCGCAGTACTGGCTTTCTATGTATTCTGCTAACATGGAGTTTCTTCTGTGAAACAAAAATGATTTAGGTGGACGCTTACAGCGTCTGTAAGGATGCATAATCACTCTTGTCTTAGCTCGGCGCGGTAAATTTGGGGCAGCAAGGTGCAGGGCCACGCCCACCCCTCCTATGTCCAAAGCGGATGTTAATAATCAGTCCTAACTTGGGGCGCCTGGGTGGCTCAGTCGGTTAAGCATCCAACTTCGGCTCAAGTCATGATCTCGCGGTTCGTGGGTTCGAGCCCTGCGTCGGGCTCTGGGCTGATAGCTCAGAGCCGGGAGCCTGTCTTCAGATTCTGGGTCTCCCCCTCTCTCTGACCCTCCCCTGCTCACGCTCTCTCTCTCTCTCTCAGAAATAAATAAAAACATAAGAAAAAAAAGAAGGTAATTAAAAAAAATAATCAGTCCTAACTCTCTGACACAAAGCTCTGCTCTCTGACCTCCTCTCACCGAGTAACCTGAGGCAAACCTCTCTCTGGGGGGTATGGGGGGGGGAGTGTGCATAGAAGCTCGAGCCCAATTCACCAACTCAGCTCTGGAGAATTCTGCAGACGTCGAATGTGCAGTTGGTGCCAAATGTAGCAGGTGTCCAACAATCAGAAGACTTATTAAAATAGCAATAGCAATTCATGTCCTTTCATATAAATTCCTTTTTTAGTATCAGTGTAATATACATTCGCTAGGGAAAATTTGGAAGACATCAAAAATTACATGGAAAAGTGATTATTAGGGGTGCCTGGGCAGTTCAGTCAGTCATTATCTTGTGCATCCTGAGATTGAGCCCCGCGTCGGGCTCTGTGCTGACAGCTCAGAGCCTGGAGCCTGCTTCGGATTCTGTGTCTCCCTCTCTCTCTGCTCCTCCCCCACCCCCTGTCTCTCAAAAATAAATAAATATTAAAAAAAGAAAAAAAGAAAAGTGATTGTTACACCGAATCCCACCATCCATGTAAAAACCCTAATGCTATCTTGAAGTCAATTTCTTTAGATAGTTTGGAATTCGCATATAGGGGGTAATAAGATGATCTAAATGCATGTCTGTGTCCTGAAGAGTACACATTTCTTCCAAGCTCAGTGGTGACTTAGAAGACTACTTGCAAATGACTCAAGACATCAAATTTGTCTGCTATTTACTGGATGGATCCCTGTCTGAAGGGAGAGCTGGATCCAAAGAAACATGTGCACAGCGCACTTGCTGGCGGACAGGACCCGGGGCGGCTCCCATGCTCACTTTTAGGGGTGGGTGAGATGAAAGGCAGCAGGAAAAGTCCAGGAAGGTGAGCAGTCATTCATGTTCTGTCATGAATGAGAGGTTATTACAACAACGAGGTATATTGGGGGAAATGCATATGAGGCCAAGACACGTTTGAGTAGAATATTCGTCTTCTGTGATGCTAGGTGACAGCATCCATCAGCTACTCCAAGGGCACTGGCTCTCCAGCACTTCGTAGCCATTCTTACCAGACACCCGGTTCCTTGAGGTTAGAGACGCCCTTGTTCAGCATCGTGTTTGCGTACCTAATAGGATGTCCAGGGAAGGGTGGTGCTTGGATCCAGCAAGATGGGTGAAGCCATGCTGGGTTACTGATCCTCAGGTCTCCGCAGCTTAAAGATGGTCTTGCAAACCGTGGCCCGAGAGCCAACTCGAATCTACCTACTGCTTTTATAGAGTCTGGCTGGAAGGTGCCGTTCCCAAGGCTTCACTTAACTTTCAAGGTGCTTGCCCACGCGAGAGCAGAGGCGATGGCTCACAGCAGAGACCGTCTGGCCTAAAGTCTGCAATATTTATCTGGCCTAAGAGAGCTATCTATCTATCTATGCTTCATTTCTAGAAGTTTAATTTGGGTCTTTCTTTCCATATTTCTACTGACACATGTACCTGCAGTTCCTTGGGCACATGGAGCACCTTCACAACAGCTATTTTAATAGCTTCTGCTGATTCTATGCTGTCTCATCTCTGTGTCTATTTCTATGGATTGATGTTCTCCTCCTTATGGATCATATTTTTCTTTGCATCATGAACGACATGTGAGTATGGCCAGTTGTCAGTAGACACGAGAACTGCCTGATGACAGCCCACGCCGTAGGAGGCATGGACAAGCTGTCCAGCCAAACCTGGCCCAAGCCACCAGCCTGCAGAATTGTGAGCAATGCTCACAGAATGTGCTCTAGTTCATGATTGCTCTTTTAAGCCACTTAGGGTTTGGTTGGTTATCAAAACCTAATTGAGATACCTGGTAATTACTTAGGAAAACAGTGAATGAATATCTCACAACTTTGAAAGAAAACTTTATTTTATTTTTTAAATGTGTATTTACTTATTTGGAGAAATAGTGGGAGACAGAGAGACAGAGAGAGAGAGAACAGAGAGGGGCAGAAAGAGAGAAAGACAGAGAATCCCAAGCAGGCTCCAGGCTGTCAGTGCAGAGCCCGACGTGGGGCTTGAACCCACGAACTTTGAGATCATGACTTGAACCAAAATCAAGTCGGACTGTTATCCGACTTACACCCCCGCCCACGGCATCCCTGAAAGAACATTTTAAAGTGGGAACCCTCTCTATTACTTGCGTTTGTGCATGCACCTGCAGCGTGGTGTCGATTTTTACATATTTACCGCCCTGTGTTTCACAGGAAATATAATTCTTCCTGCTGAGGCTGCCATGTAGCCTTCAGGTATTTTATAAATGTCACTTTGGCAAATGATGGGCACAGGTAGTTCTAGCGGAAGAAACGTTAAGCATCACCTCCTGCAGGGTCCTGAGTCGAGACATGGCTACCTGGGCAGCCAGAATGGACAGGGTGACCTCCTGGAAACCACACGGTCACTTGGAGGCAAAGTCAGCATTCGAACCAAGAGATGGAGCAACCGGGTTATTCCTGGGAGCAGATCCTTGGGAGGGACCTGGAGGCAGATACGGGTGCAAACCTTGGCGGTGACGGTGGACGTGATGGTGGTGGCGGCCGTGATGTCTGTGGTCCAGCGCGGCCTTGACAGCAAAGANAGAGGGTTATTCTATGGAAGTGGGCGCCTGCGATGGCTCATGTCCGCAGAAGGGCAGGAAAGGCACCCATTTCATTCCTTGGATGTCAAAACCAAACGTATACACATCCCAACTCATCGCCAGGGTCACTGTCATGCACTCCTTTAAGTGGGAAAAGAAAACAGGAGCAGAAGAAAAAGGAAAACATTTCGTTACTAGAAAACAGCACCTCTCTTCACTATTTAATAAAAGTATTTCCTTCTTGGAACTTACTCAGTTTTGTGTTAACATCTGATACCGTCTGTCTTTCTACTTTCTTGAGGGTCTTAGATTCCCTCTTTTCTTTTTTCCAAGGGAGAGAATGTTTACTGTTCTGACGGCATCAAGATGACCGAGAAGAAGGCTACTCAGGCTGCAGTGCAAAACCACAGCTCATCCATCCCCACCATTTCCACAAATGCCGTGCGTGTGTGCACGCACGCTTGTTTGTTTGTGTGTGACAAGAAGTTCGCATTTTTGCTCATTACCTTTCTTGCAAATAGGGAAACAGTGATTTCATTTCTCACTAAATCTTCCCATGTAAATGGCTGACAGAGAAAACCCACGCAATATAAATAACTGTACATCAAAGGTTTTGTTAAAAAGGTATCAAAGAGGAAGAAAAATCATGGAAGTCACAGCGACAGGCTCACAATGTGACAAATAAAATGAATCGTGGCCACGTGCTCGCTTATTTCCATGAAAAGGCTTTTGCACGTGCTGTGAATTAATTTGGGGGCAGAGTCGGGGGAAACAACTCAAGTCTTAATTTTTAGGCTTTTACTGAAACCCGCTCCTGCCCGGCCGTGTGCCTGTTGTCTGAACGGCACGCGGTCATCCAGAACTGACCGGGAATGAGGGGCAGCAGATGTCTTTTCAAATTCAGAAGATGCAGGGGATTCAAAGAACAAATGGGGTATTGCTTTTAGGAGAGGAGACGCGGTAAAAAGCTACTGGCTTGGCCTCTGAGAGGTTCTCACATACCTTGTGGAGCTGAGCATTATAGCCCCGCAAATGAGGCCTATGCTAGAAAACTGCTTCCGGTCAGCAGAGTTCAGCGCAGGCTCCGAATGCCATGACCAGGCCGCAATGGAGTTCGGTCTGTAAGACGCGGGTGCATCGTGGAAACTTGGCCTGACACCCGTGTGTCATAAATCAGAGAACCACGGTAACCTCCTTCATTGTCGCCTGTTAAAATTGGTTTGGGATCATATCTTTTGCACATGTGACGTCATATTTGCAACGTTATTTGAAACCGAAATTACTTAACAACTGAAAGCAACGCTGTTGTAACTCTCCCACCTCACAGAACTCCTTAGGGACAGGTTTACGTGTGCGTGGAAATAACACTGAAATACTCAAATGTTTTGTTTTTAATTTTTTAATGTTTATTTATTTTTGAGAGAGTGTGAGAACACAAGCGAGGGAGGGGCAGACAGAGAGGGAGACGCAGAATCCGAGGTGGGCTCCAGGCTCTGAGCTGTCAGCACAGAACCTGACGCGGGGCTTGAACTTGTGAACCAGGAAATCATGACCTGAGCCGAAGTCGGATGCTTACCTGAGTGAGCCACCCAGACGCCCCTAAACTTTGAGTGGCATAGAGACTGAGCAGCTTGTTTGTCTTATTTTTTATTTACATGGTCTACTTGATTTTCCTAAAATGATTGGCTATTAGGGGATTTTTACATGGTACTTCATAGTATTAATAAAACAGTAGTATCACATGATATTTCACATCAAATATTTTGGAAAGGCGTGTGTGGCTGATGTGCCGTTGGGCTGTGGTCAGGTCTCCCTTCAGGAAGGACAGTCACTGGCAGGTGCCTGGGCTGCGGCCGGTTGTCCCCTGTGCCCCTGAGCAGCACAGCTGGGGGCGGGCCAGGCCGTGTCACCCAAGCGGACCCCTGTCCCCGGGGGGGTTCTGTGCACAGGGGCCCCAGCCGGGCTGGCCCGTGCTCCCAGCACCGCGCTCGGGTCTGGGGTCTGCCCACCTGAGCCTCTCCGGGGGCAGAAGCCATACCTGCACGACAGTAAGTGTCTCCCTTCCCACCGAGCTCCCTTCCCCTCCCCTTCACAGGCGGCACTCGCAAGGGACGTCCTCTGTGCCCTGAAGTCCATGTCCTGGAGGACTGAGGCTGACGTTAGGATGGGTCCCCACTTCAGGGGACACGCCCAAGCCTTGTCCCCTACGGTCGCTGTGTGGTCCCACCTGTCTTCCCCGTTGTAACTCAGTCCGATGGACAGAAGATGGACTTCGTGGAGGTGATTAACTCCCATCCACCGATACTCACCTCCTGGGACTCATCACTCACTTGGTCTCACATTCTTTCATTCCCTCAAAAGTCTGGAAAACATGACTTACCCCTGAGCAGTCCTGGAGCGGAGGATGCGTTTGCAGCAGAAATGGACGGAGAGCGTGGTCGCCTCCTCCTGAACCCCTTCCTTTGTCAGCCAGAAACCTTCCCGGGGAGCTCAGCCTGGCACGTCGGCTTGCACACCCGTGACCCGCAGGTGCGGGCCCCGTAAGGGCCACAGGTGCTCCTGTAAATGCAGAGTTGCCGCACAAAGTTCAAGATCACGGCGTGAGCCGAAATCAAGAGTTGGGCACTTACCCCACTGAGCATTTGGACAAACAGACAGAAATTCTTGGCCCAAACTTCTCGCCTATAAATTCTATTCTATCCTATCCTATCCTATCCTATCCTATTCTATTTTTTTCAATTAATGTTTATTTATTTTTAAGAGAGAGACACAGAATGTAATAGGGGAGGGACGGAGAGAGAGAGACAGTTCCAGGCTCGGAGCTCACACCCTGGAGCTGCTTCCGATTCTGTCTCTCCCTCTGTCTCTGCCCCTGCCCCTCTTCCACTCGCGCTCTGTCTCTCTCCATCTCTCAAAAATGAATAAACATTAAAAAAATTAAAAAGAAAAAAGAAAAGCAGTTCTGTACGCTCCCCGACGGATCCCTTCCACAAGCTGGAAGTCCCCTTCCCCGTCCAGATGCCTCCCTGTGTGTCTCTCTTCTGCTTCCTTTGCCCCTGATTCTCCCGTCTCTGACCGACTCGCGGGTGAAGCAGGATGAGACCACGCAGCTCTTCTGTCTCCCTCGGCAGCTGGAGTAAACGTTCCTTGTGGGATGGGGCCCGGACCAGACAGACCGGGGCTCGCGATTCCTGCCTGGGCCGCCAGTCTGTCTTCTTTCTGTGGGCTGTTTCTCTCTCCCTCAGCTCTCGTCCTTAATGGGCCCTAATATAGAACCGAAAAGAAGATTAGTCATCGTTAGTAAATAGCTTCATATTTCTTGTCCTTAAGTAAGTAAATAGAAAATTTTATGTTTCTCTAAGGCTATGCTAAATTAGTATTGTTTTACTTATGAGACCCATCGCTTCCTTTTCTCCTAGTGAGCAATCCGAGAACAGGAAAAACGTAGATTTTGAATGCCATCACTAAGTATTCCATCCAGATACTTCCTTGCAAAAAAAAAAAAATAAATAAATGAGAGAGAGAGAGAGAGAGAGAGAGATCGTAATTACTGTTAAGGTTAACCACGTATAGCAAGATTTACCAAGTGAAACATGACAGTTCCGGGAAGTTTATGTCCAGCCCCGGAGACTGAGTTCCTTTTGTTCCCCCAAGTCAGACACACAGTGGATTTTGTCAAATATTTACTTAATTTTAGATCAATAAATGCAAGCTGCCTTCACTGAATGACTTGCTTGAGGAAAATGTCACTGCTCCAAGCTGCACTTTACTGGTGAAATTTGCAAGCAATTACTTAATGATATGCAAATTATCATCAGGCAATTCAGTCCAAAATGGTAACGTGGCTCCAGAAATTAGCTGCTGTGAAAAACAAAACTGCTGTTTTTTAAAAACTGGGGCGCCTGGGTGGCTCAGTTGGTGGAGCGTCCGACTTCGGCTCAAGTGGTGACCTCACGGTTCGTGGGTTCAAGCTCTGCATTGGGCTCTGTGCTGACAGCTCAGAGCCTGGAACCTGCTTTGGATTCTGTGACTCCCTCTCTCTCTGCCCCTCCCCACTTGCACTCTGTCTCTCTCTCAAAATAAAATAAAGACATTAAAAAATTTTTTAAATAATTTCAGCAATTTGGAAAAATGAATAAGATTTCGTTCTTTGGTTATTGATACTGAAAAAAGTTAAAACACAAAATAAGTCTGAGGTGCTTAAACTCCAATAAAAACTTTTCTGCTGGAAATTATCTTACATTTATAGCCTAGTTTTCCTTGAAATAACCTTTAAAACACTAGAGATGTGTACTCCTGGGTCAGAAAGGTACATGCGTAAGATGGAGCCCAGAGCCTGTTTGAAATGGAAAGAGCTCAGAGTCCGGCAGTCATCAGTGAGTGTGGACGGTTAGCACGCAGTGTGACATCTGTGTATCTGTGTGTCCACAGGTAATGTTTAAGCCACCAGCCTCCATTTCTCAATCTGCAAAACAGGACTATTTAATAGGTCCCTTTCCTGGGGGAATGCCATGAAGATTAAATGAAACAACATGGAGTAAGTCCGTAGGCTGACGTCAGGCACAAAGGAGAGACATGTTTTGCAATATACACGCTGTTATTGTTATTTAAGGAGGGGACAATAAAATAAACCCGTATTTATCCGTGATAAAAATATAATGCCCATGATAAAAGTAAATTACACAGCACAAAGGAGCATACAGGGCGAAAGTACAATTTTTTAATTTTCTTCACGTTATCTTACAGCTTTTCCGTGACCCCCTGCTTTCCACAGAGAGTCGTTATTCAGTTGTGTGTGCGTGCTCTTCCAGAACTATATGCGGCGCATATCCAAGTATTTACCACCATTAAAAATAGACGTATGGGACAGACCCTACCCTGAGTCCTGGCCCTCACTTTGTCTTGCTCAATTATAAATCTTAAAGGCTGTTCCCCATCAATACATAGAGATCTACTTTCATGGCTGTTTCCGCACCACGCTCCTCATCCTTCCCTTTCAGAGAAAGCGCACGCTACGACCTCCAATCCTCACAGTGACTATTTGTGTGCGCACCGCAGTCTCCCTATTTTGCAAACGAAAGCTCCTTGACTCATCGGAGGTCAGCCAGCAGTAAGGTTCACACCGCTTGTGCCAGAACCGTCCTGTTACGTGCAGCCTCGCGGTGCTTCCCAGCGGGGGTGGGCGCTGCAACACTCCTGGAAGCGTCTTCCATTTAACGGCTCTTGCCCAGGGGTGGCTCCTCCACGAGTGCAGAGCGGCCTTCAGGGCAGAAATACCCAGTTTCTAGAAAGAAGAGACACTGATGATTTAGCGCCATGGCACGGCCCAGGGCGGTTTTAGAAGTGAATAAAGTAAAATTTCACATTTACAATATGTATCATTCCGAAGATTAGGGGAAACCGACGTGAAAGGAACTATGTTTCCGTTCTGACTGCACTGGCCACACCTCAGAGCCAGGAAAACTCTAGCATCTCTGGTTTGCACTTAACAAAGGCAAACCCCGAAAATCCCAGAGACTTGGTCACTTTCTCGTTTATAAATGAACGTTCCTGTTGAATCCACTTCACAATATTAGGAAGAGAAGGCCCTGAGATAAATGAGAGGAGTGCACTCACTGGTTAGGAAAACAAACACAGCTGAGTGGCTAAAACTCACATACAAAATGTTCTTTGCTTTGACACATGCAGAGAAACATTACTGCCTAAATGGATTACAGGCAACAGGGGCCAGTCTCCACTTGCTAGAAGTTACTTTTCCTACTTGGCTCCAATCCAACTACCCACATATGCAGAGAAGGAGTATAGATTGTAGAGCAAAATTCGGAGCCAGGCGAGGATTTAAATCCAAGCTATGGCGTCAAGGACACCAGCTTCTTTGGACCAAGTTGAGGATTCAATGTCTTGATGCTACTTCTGCCTCTGGTCCTGGACACGGAAACGCGGGCGGGTGGGGGCTGAGACTAACCCCCATCCAGGCTTGGTTGGATGGGGCTCGGAAAAGAAATGGCGTGGAGATGCAGAACAGAAAGCGAAGTTACTGTTTTTGGAAAATTCTCCTAAACCCACGCTTGTAAAGTGAGATCCACACCCACTCACCTACAGGCGAGGGCGTGAAATGGCACCTGAGACCCTGATGGGCTTGAAGACCCTGGTTTTCTCAAGCGGCAGGATTAAGCTCTTTGGGGCTCTGCTATTAGCACTGCACAGTCTAGAACAAACCGGCAAGCTGCGGATCTGCTAGCCGCAGACAAAAGGCGGCTGTCAACTACGTGACGAAGATCGCTTGTGTGGGTCTGAATCCTTCCTTTCACAGGCCCCTTTCTTCCTGTCTGCTGGGTCCTCTGCTAAGAACCTTCCAAGCTGACAGTGCGGAGCCTGCTTGGGATTCTCCCTCTCCCCCTCTCTCTGCCCCTCCCACACTCATTCTCTGTCTCTCAAGAAACAAATAAATAAACTTAAAAAAATCATTAATGTTAAGAGCCTTGTTGGTGGCCTCAGCCCCGGCCCCTGACACTTCTGTACAGCACCCTCCCAGGTAGGGTCGAGTGCAGCCCCTGTAACTGCGGTTCCATTATTGTTATGATCGCTGTCTCCATAAAGACAGCCAAAGGGCCCTTTCCGTTATAATTATAGCATCGTAATAAAAGAGCATCTTAAGTGAACAAAGCTGTCACCCGCCTCTGTTCAGATGGAATTTTATGTAAGGAATTAGCAATGACCAGCGTTTATCTCCACTCGAGCGCCAGGAGAGCCAAGCATTCAGAGGCCAAATCCAGGTATTAATCGCCGCAGATTTCTCTGGTCTCTTTCTGAAAACGTATTTATTTTTCTCCTTCCTCCACGACGGGCCTTCAGATTCTCATCTGTCATTAACATAGCACTGGGCTCTCAACAGTCACTGCTGGAGGGACTCTAACAGCCAAACTCTGGTTCAGTGAGTGTTCTGACGGGGATCAGTTTTCTGGACATTGTCACTGTTCTCGACACGCTGCCTTGCATCTTCCCACTCGGATCCTAAGGACTCGAGCTTGGAAGGAGGGCTGTGGCCCTGAACAGACGGAGCCAAGGCGGAAGAATATTTCCCTGACTCTAAACTGCTTGTATGTTCAGGTCCACTTAGTGTCACCTCTCCAGGAATAAACAAACACGCTACCCTAAGTAACGGTAGTAACCTTTTATACAGCAGGTCTTCCTGGGGCCCTGAGTGGCTCACTGGGTTGAGCATTGGACAACATCTTGATTTCAGCTCAGGTCATAATCCCAGGGTCCTGGGATCGAGCCCCGCATCGGGGTCTGCACTGAGGTGGAGCCTGTCTGGGATTCTCTCTCTCCCTCTCTCTTTGCAAGCCACCCCTCTTCTCTCTCTCAAAAAAATAAAGAAATAAATAAGTAAATAGAACTTCCTTACTCCTGAGATGTTGTTACTAACTCACTGATGTCTTCACTTCCCATGACCTTCCCCTCCTGAGAATCCTGGAAATGGTCTGATACTGAGTATGGGTGCTGGACCACACACAGGTGACGCCTCCCATCTATCCAAATCTCCTTGTAGATGGCTTTCTACCCCCATTTCACAGATGACCACTCTGAGGCCGTGAGCTGTGGGCTTTCCCAGAATCAAATATCTAGTGGGTCCTGGAGACAGAGACATCGAGGGGCTCACAGAGTGACTCACGGGCCCGACGTTCGTGACGGGCTGAATTATTCCAACCTGCATCCTTGCATGCCGAGACAGAGCTGTTACGGGGCAGAGCTGGTGAGCCATGAGGTTCTAGAACTCTGTCCCCTACTTCATGCGCCTTCAGAATGTGGCCCACACCCATGCTCCCTCTACGACCCAGGTTCTTTTCCATAACTCGCCACTTAACTAATTCTTTGAAAAACTTAAGTGCTCCTCCAGGCCTCAAGAAGAGTAAACAAGTCATAAATAATGGATTTATTAGTTTAATTAGTTTATTCTCCCACATGTTTAATGGGGCCGCTAGGAAGCCGAGCTGCTGCAAACGTGTGGCTCACAAACAAGAGGCCTCGATGGTCAATTAATTAAGTCCCCAAAGCCGAGCAGGGCTGAGGCTTTGTTTGTCTTGGAGCAGGAGGGAGACCCAGCGGGGGGTCCTGCAGCCCCTCGGGTAGCGGCTGGGGGGCGCTGTGCTTGGAAAAACACTCTTCCTCTCTTTGGTCCGCTCACAGAAACCTCCGCCCCACTTCTGATGCCCGTGCTCACCCCCTGTGTGTGGGTTTTCTCCTCGTCCGGCAATTGTGTGATCCACCGAGCCATTTGGGCTCACAGAGCTCAGGAAAATGGGTCTGTTACTGGATTACTGGTTTCTTATAAAAGGACACAACTCAGGGACCTCCACATGGAAGAGGTGCCCAGGGCGAGGTGTGGGGCCCGGGGCACAGAGGTCCCATGCTCTCGGGGTCCACCCCTCGCCCCCCACCTCCACCTGCTCGCCAACCCACAAGCTCTCCAAACCCCTCCTTTTGGGGTTTTATGGAGGCTTTATTATGTATGTGATCGACTAAGCCATTGGTCATTGGTGATTGATTCTCTCCTCTCCCCTCCCCAGAGGTGGAGGTGGGGCTGAAAGTTCCAACCCAAATATTCTAAACAAGATGCTCCTATTACTCTAATCAAATAGGGAAGGGCAGGAGTTTGGGGAGCCCCGTCCAGCAACGGGGATGGTCAAATATCTATTTTGTGTCATAAATCACGGTTTCACTTCACAGCGTGTGAACTTCCGCAAGCTTCCCTCAGGAACGTGCCGTAAACAATCACTGATCAATCAGAGCTGCGGCTCCTGAAGTCTCATAAAGTCCAAGAACACTGCATCCCCTGAGCTGCGCCTCTACGTCAGATGCCAAAGAGAACTGACACGGACACTTGTTAAAAATGGGAAGGCAGTCCGTACTCAGACTGCTGCACGACAGGAGACAGAGTTCAGCAGAAACTGAGCTCAACCATCTCGAAGCAAAAGACGGGGCGGGGGCTTCCAAACGCTGCCTGTGTCCCAGTGTGAGGTGCTGAGGCCACCTGCGGTCGCTAAGCGGCTCTGGAAGTGAGGATCCTCCCCCACGCAGGGACCGGGCCATAGGGACCCTGTCCTTCCAGATGCTTACATTTCATTGTTTTAATGTTTATTTATTTTTGAGACAGAGAGACAGACGGACAGAGCATGAGCAGGGGAGGGGCAGAGAGAGATGGAGACACAGAATCTGAAGCAGCTCCAGGCTCTGAGCTGTCAGCACAGAGCCCGATGTGGGGCTTGAACTCACAAACTGCAAGATCATGACCTGAGCCGAAGTTGGATGCTTAACTGACTGAGCCACCCAGGTGCCCAATAGATGTTCACATTTCAAAAAGATGACCCCTAGATCCTCGAGAATGAGCTGTCAGGAGCCTGGAAGATTGCATCTCAGAAGGGCAGAGAAAGCATTTACAACTGTGAGTTTTCTTTTTCTTTTTAATTTTTTAATGTTTTATATATTTCTGAGAGAGAGAGAGAGAGCGTGAGGACGGGAGGGTCAGAGAGAGAGGGAGACACAGAATCCGAAACAGGCTCCAGGCTCTGAGCTGTCAGCACAGAGCCCGACACGGGGCTCGAACCCATGAACCATGAGATCATGACCTGAGCCAAAGTCGGATGCTTAACCGACGGAGCCAGCCAGGCATCCCTACAACTGTGAGTTTTCTAAGGAAAAGCCTTAAGCCCTCTGTTGATTTTCATCCTAGACAAACTTAACTTACCCCATTCATCTGTGATGCACAAGTGAGAAAGACAGAGATAGACGCACACGGAGAGCAATATTAAGCATCTCTTTTCCACTGCTTTTGGCAAAAGCCCGGGTGTGCATCTTCCAGAAAGGACGTGGGCATAAACCCATCACTGTACTGTCCCCGTCACCACTTGGACAAAATCCACTGAGCCCTGACTCTGTGCCCTTCCCTGGAGAGCTGAGCTCAGGTAGCTGAAAGTTCGGGGTGGGGCTCCCCCATTTAGGATGCTGCCAGCCAAGGACAAGCAAGGATGCTTGCAGGCCAAACGAAAGTTGACCATCCTGACTCCTCTCCTGCGCCTCTTCAAGGCTTTTTTCAGAAATGTAGACAGACTGCTAATGGGATCTTTTTTCTCTGCTCGAGTGAGTTCCATGTGCATTAGGGCTTCCCCCAAAATGTGGTTGGTGATTGTGTGGATGGCTGCCCCCCATCTGGGTGGGGGGGTAATCTTGGCACAGCGTCCGGCATGTAGAGTGCAATCTTGTACAGAGAGGACTGAATTAATGAGTAAAGAAACCATAAAACATCTTCCTCCTCATCTGTCTATACCAAAGAGCCTGAATTAATCGGAAAGAATCTCCTTTAAAACAACTGACTCCTTTTTCTAAAGGACCATCAGAGTTTTGAGCATCGTAGACTAGGATGCGTCTCAGCACGTGACCTTCAAGATCCTTCCTCTGTCTGTTTATCAAGGCATATGATCCACCCGGTGCACATCCTCCGTTAGCAGCACATTGTAAAACTTCTGGAATAATACAACTTCTCTATAAAAGGTTCAATAACCCAGCTTGTCTTTGCTCCATGGGCCTAAATTCATCTCTTACTCATGAAACCTCCCTAACTCTGGGTGACCAACGTGTTCTTTGCCTGGTGTTTCTAAGAGAATCATGCCCTGATTCAGAACAGGGAAGCCAACGTTACTCGTGCGTTTATTTTTAAAAATTTTTTTAATGTTTCTTTATTTTTGAGACAGAGAGACAGAGGCAAGGAAAACAGAGAGAGAGAATCAGAGCATGAGCAGGGGAGAAGCAGAGAGAGAGAGGGAGACACAGAATCTGAAGCCGCTCCAGGCTCTGAGCTGTTGTCACAGAGCACAATGCGGGACTCGAACCCACGAACCATTGGATCATGACCTGAGCCAGAGTTGGACATTCAACCGACTGAGTCACCCAAGTGCCCCTATTTGTGCACGTTACTGATCACCAGTTGGAACAAATCCGATGCCTGCATCTAACCAGTGAACAGTGTTGCGAGTATCCACTGGGGGGAAATCATATGTCACACCGAGTGGCAATTATTTCCTTTCACTGCACCCTTCAAACTAGCGACATCAATGAATAAATATCAGGATTCCCTCTGAACTATTGCGTAGGTTTCTCCGCCCTTTGGTTTCATCCAGATCAGTGGAACGGCGCCTCCCTTGATTATGAACAGCGGGGTGAAGAAATCCCACAGGACGCACCGTCCTTTCTAATAAGCTGTTCCAAAGTGATTCTGCTTGGGGTTTTCAGTGGGGCCACAGTGCGGTATCTCTGAGGATCCAGAAGGAAGAGGAGCGTTACTTCAAAGCGGCACTTTAGAAAGGCCAGGAATAAGATGGGGCAAACTCTTGATATTCCCTCTTGTTCCGTGCTGGGGCTGGGAAGATCAGTTGCTGGAGTGTCTGATGTGACTGCAATCCCTCTTCTCTCTGATGCTTCAGAATCCAGGGGATACCTCAACATCTCTCTCTCTTCTTCCCCTCCTCCCTTCCCTCCCTTTCTTCTGTTATTTCTTCCCGTTTCCACAGTTGATTACATCTATTTCTTGGTGAGCTCTCTGCTGGGTGCTGGGTTCAGGGCCATCTGCCTGGCACAGCCCCGTGCCCTAGGGGCCTACGGCTCTTGTAGTACACAATGTGTTCTTTCTGATATTAATTTAAAATTCCTTATCTCTTAATACACAAGTAATTGGTGTATGCTTGAGATAAACCAGACAAGGCGTATTTCACAGATCCATCCACGTCCTGCGTCACGTCCCACATCCTCGCGTTCCTGAACTCAGGTGTGATCAGTGAAACAGAAGCCCGAGGAAGGTATATGAATGTGCGTGTTTGTGTGTAAATCCAGGGTACATGTGGAGGGAGAGGCACAGCTATGGGCATCAAGGGAGGTGTAGTAGCGACACAGAAAAGTATGTAGGTAGATGGGGACGCCTTGCTCAGTCTGCATTCTTGGGCCCCGTCCACACTTACCCCTTTTGGCCCTGACAGCTTCCTATCGAGCAAACCCAGGACCGCGTGGCTCCTTGGTACACACAGCTACTTATGCATTCATGAGGGTGAACTGGCTGCAGGGAAGAGAAAATATCCTTGTCTTTCTTCCCTGGCACGTGGCCTGCTGACCCTGGCAACTTATTTACACTTCATGAATATGTATGAAAACTGCCACTTTAATTAAAATATAAGTGCCTCAAGCTAAATTAATTGGGCACAGGGAAAAAAAAAATAAAGCAAACTGTAGCCCGGCTTGCATACTAGAAGATAACAAATGAGGCCAGAGGTTGCCTTTGTTCAGAACCACAGAAAAATAACTCAGGAGTTACAGATTTAGGGAAGGCACACGCCCTGAAAGCATTTCATAACCAATAGACTTTGGAAACGCATTTGCCGTCTTGACTCATTGGCCTGAAGCACCAAGGGGTGGGACTGGGTTTAAGCGAACGTTCTTACAGGCTCTCGCTAAACAGCACTGTTGCCAAATGCAGAGGAGGCACATCCAGTGGGCACAGACGGTGTTCAATCCCTTGAAGCCTGCAGTGTGCACGAGGTGTCTCCTGCCCGGACCCCAAGACTTCAAGCATCTTCATCTCAGCGCAGACCCCGATGCTTACCACCAACTCCCCTCTCTGTTGTTGGGGAAACAGCGCGTAAGTACTCGTATAGGATTGCCACAGGGCGATTCGGGGGGTCCTGGTTTTCGCCACCCGCTGTGGCTGTCATGGTGATCTCCCTAGATCTTATTTCCTCGTCAGAGTACCCGACCAGATCTCCCTCCACAAAGTAGCACAAAGCCTCGACGTCCTGGGTGCTGAAAAGGGGCACCTGCCACATGGAGCTTCCTGGATGTCCCCTCATGGATCACAGCTCTGAGGAGGTAAGCATGACTGCAGAGTCCCCTGTGTGTCCAGTCCAAATTTACATTCCAAGATGGCGGGTTGGGTCCTCTGTCCCTGGTTGAGCTGGGGAAGCAAATCCACCCCTGTTCCAGCCATCTCCCCGTTTCCTGTGCAGCGCCCGCGGCCCTTCCTGGGGCACCTGCGTCCCTTCCTGGGGCACCTGTGTCCCTTCCTGGAGCACCTGTGTCCCTTCCTGGAGCACCTGCATCCTTTCCTGGAGCACCTGTGTCTCTTCCCGGAGCACCTGTGTCCCCTTCCTGCAATAATACCTCTGTCCCTTCCTGGAGCACCTGCGTCCCTTCCTGGAGCACGTGTGTCCCTTCCTGGAGCACCTGTGTCCCCTTCCTGCAATACCTCTGTCCCTTCCTGGGGCACCTGCGTCCTTTCCTGGAGCACCTGTGTCCCTTCCTGGAGCACCTGCGTCCTTTCCTGGAGCACCTGCGTCCTTTCCTGGAGCACCTGTGTCTCTTCCTGGAGCACCTGTGTCCCCTTCCTGCAATACCTCTGTCCCTTCCTGGAGCCCCTGCGTCCCTTCCTGGAGCCCCTGTGTCCCTTTCTGGAGCACCTGTGTCCCTTCCTGGAGCCCCTGTGTCCCTTCCTGGAGCACCTGCGTCCTTTCCTGGAGCACCTGTGTCCTTTCCTGGAGCATCCACTTCCCCTCCCTGCCATTATGAGCCCATGAGGGCTCCGGGAAAGGAATGGGGAGGTGCATGGAGACTTGCAGCAAGCGCACCCTGAGCTTACTCACGGGGGCGGCTTCACAGCCCCACTGTAAAGGTCTCATCTCTCATTTCACTGAAGATGAGCCTCATATTTCGTGGTTCAATTATTTATCTTTATTGAATTTGAGGCTTCTTGTACATAGAAAATTCAGTCCTTTGTTGCAACGTTTGAGGATAATTAGAAGGCACTAAACCAAATGAATGAATCATCACAATATTTTTAATTAAATATTACCATGTGGAGACACTTGAGAGGGTTTTCATTATTTGGAGACACAAACGGGCAGAGATTTCAATTATGTCTAACAATATCTCCTACTTTCGACATTAAAACTGCCATTGAGATAAAAATGCAATTCACCCTATTGATGCAATTCTGAGAACAATTCGTTCACTTTTCATTCACTTTATTGTAATCAGTTCAAAATTCATTGTTGGCAGTCGATTAAAAGTATTGAAAGACCAAAATCCTAGGTAAAAAAAAAAAAAAAAAAAAAATTATAACCACANTAACCACGGTGGCTAAATACAATCATTCCAATCATAGGAGGAGAAAACATCACTTAAAATCTGAAAGACAAGATAAATAAAAATATACAGCCACACAAAACCTGCACACAGAGGTTCACCGCGTCACTCACAAAAGCCAAACGGTGGAAACGACTCAAACGTCCATCAAGGGAGGAATGGATCCACAAAACGGCGTATGTCCACGCAACGGACATAGTCTGACACTAAAAAGGAGCAAAACTCTGGCGCCTGCGACAGTGTGGTTGGGCTTCGGAAACGTGCTCAGGGAAGGAAGCGAGTCCCAGGAGATCTCGTGGGGTGTGTGACCCGCTTCTATAACATGTCCACACTAGGCAAATCCACAGATTAGAAAACAGGTTACCAGGAAATGTGACCAGGAGGGACTCAGGAGTAGCCACTTGTCAGGTGACTGGCTATGAGGGTGAGTCTAATGGAAATATTCTGAAGGTTGTGGTCTTGGTTCCACAACTGGGTCGATTTATTAACACCACCCCCCCCCAAAAAAAACCAGAAAGCATTGGCTTGTGTTTCATTGGGTGAATTTTATGGTAATTGCCTTATGTCTCAAGAAAGCCATTTAGAATTGTATGGCAGACAATGCAATACTCACGTCGCCCCAAAGGTCGCATATAACTTTAGAAAAGCTCATTACCGTATTTAGTTTTTTAGTAAAAAACAGATCCAATCATATCTCTTTCTTTATACTCAAAATTAATTAAAGCCTTACTGGTGTATAGGGTACTGTTTGTATGTGTTTTACTCTCCGCCTCTCTCTTTCTCCCCCAAGATACATATATCTTTCATATATATCTTTCTCCTTTTTGGCAAGGATTCCCTTGATAAAAACACTATCAGGAGATACATTTCAGTGGAGTAGCTGTGGCTTAACAGACGTGAAGGTAATTCTTCTTGCCTATTGCATTTTTTCTATGGCTTTGATATCAGCGTCACAAGGGACATAATCTTCATGGACTGAAAATAAGGAACACAGATCTCTACAGGTGCTAACACCTGAGTACTAATGTCACAGCCTCACCCACCTATTTCTAGGTTCTCTTAAAAATAACCCAGCCATGAGAACTTTCTAAGAGTTCAGAGCAACTTGATTCCGGGGCGCCTGGGTGGCTTAGTCGGTTGAGCGTCTGATTCTTGATTTCAGCTCAGGTCATGATCTCACAGTTCGTAGGACTGAGCCCCCCATCAGGCTCTGTGCTGACAGTGCAGAGCCTGTTTAGGATCCTCTCTCTCTGTCCCTCCCTTCTCTCTCTCTGTCTCAAAATAAACATTAAAAAAAGAGCAACTTGACTCTGAACTTTACAACAAAAATTAAAATAACTTATTAATAATAGCTTTCACTTATAAAGCACTTGTAAGCCACAGTCAGTTGAATAAATACTCATTTAATTTCCAAAATAACTCTATTAGTTTTATTCTGTTATTATGCCTAGTTAAGTGGAGATCATTTGGTTTAAATTAATTTTGAAAATTAAAAGTATTACATCTAGTTGTAATTAACTTGATGGAAAGATGTGGACAGACAATTCATTGTTTTTAACACTGCAACCTAACTCCATTAAATTTGGGATTGTATTAGTGGGTTTCTTTAAACCAATTTTTCTTTAAGGGCACATCTGATACATATAGCTTTTAGGGCATAGATGTTGATTTTTCTGTCACTTAAAACAAAATGACTATCCACTCATTCAATCCAATAAGAAATTCTGTTTGGAATTCTGAGTGGGGATTTTCCACGGACTGCTCTTCCCTCTGAAGAAGGCTTACTTGCCCCGTATACGTATTGTATATTGTGTATTCATATTATATATGGGGGTCTGATCTCAGAAGCCTTCAAACTAGCAAATATGTGTTTATCTCACGGCGGTACATGCCTTCTGTACTAAACACCCTTGGAAAGAACGAGTCCCATGTTCCCCCTCTATCCCCAAAGGGATTGGATGCAATCTTACTTTACCCTGGAGCAGATGTCAGGCAGGAAATACTCTGTGCGCAGAATTAGTAACTATCACAAAGTTTAAGACACAGCTGAGGAATGGGTGACCAGGAAGATGTCTTCACACAGTGAGCGAATGAGCTCTAAACAGCCGATTACTGACTAGCTGTCACTTCAGAAAGGGAAACCACGATTGCTGAAGCTACTCCTTGAGTGTGGCAAGTGGGGGAGGCTGCGTATGTCCGGATGTACGACTGCAGGGAACAGCCTTGGCACACGCCGTCTGCTGCCTGGGTCTCCGTCTGTAACAACTCTTTCCCTGAAAGAAAATTCTTTGCCCCAGACCGTTCGCAAGCTCTAATGTCTTGTCTGCCCTTCAGAGAATTCACAGCGACAGGGTCGTAGGGTTCTCAGAGACTCAAAGCGCTAAGGGTGCTGCTAGAAACCTGTGTCACAGCCCATTTCCTTTCTCTTTTTAAGGGTTTTTTTTAAAAAGCTTATTTATTTTTGAGAGGGAGAGGAAGAGAGAAAATGAGTGGGAGTAGGGCAGAGAGAGATGAAGAGAATCCCAAGCAGTCTCTAAGCTTTCAGCGCAGACCAATGCGGGGCTCGACCCACAAACTGTGAGATCGTGATCATGACCTGAGCCAAAACCGAGGGTCAGATGCTTAAGGGACTGAGCCACCCAGGCACCCCTCACGGCTCCCTTCTGATGTCAGAAAGAAAGACTCCAAAACCCTCTGGCCAATCAAGCTTCATGACATCAAGCAATAGAATTGTAGTTTTTCTCATAAATATACTTTTGCATTCCAACATTAAACTGTGAACATAGGGGCTCCTGGGTGGCTCAGTCGGTTGAGCGTCTGACTTCAGCTCAGGTCGTGATCTCATAGTTCATGAGTTTGAGTCTCATGTCAGGCTCTGTGCTGATAGCTGGGAGCTTGCTTCAGATTCTGTCTCCCTTTCTTTCTGCCCCTCCCCAGATCACGCTTAGTCTCTACCTCTCAAAAATAAACATTAAAAATTTAAAAAATAAACAGAAAATAAGCAAAAAGTGGGACATGCACAAACATGAGTGTTCTCGTCCTGTGTCCCCTGTGATCCACTTCATTGCTAAATTTCTGGGAGCGGCTAACATATTCCCAGATAGTGCAGAGACATTAACAAAATTAGACATGTCTTTGAGACAAATATTGATGATTTTCAAAATGTACAGAGTGTATTTGTGTATCGTTTGTGCCCAGGGGGCTGAACTGCTGGGGCTCCCGGGCAGACCCCGCCCTCACGTTCTGGCTTCTTCTTGGTGGGTCTGCAAGATCTGGGTAAGAGGAGGCAGCCGGAGCATCTCGGCCCCCATAATGTGACTGCGGTCTTATGACACGGCAGGAATATATGTTGCTCATCCGGATGCCCAAGGTCTGTTTGGTCTCCATCCCTGTCCCTGGAGCCCTGGCCCAGAGCCCTCGGGCCACATGAGCGACAGACCGACTTTGCTGCAGGATTTGGTTGCCCGTCCTCAGTTCCTGCAATCGCTGTGGAACCGGTAGGTGAAACAGGGAATCTTTTTTTTTTTTAATATTTTTATTTATTTTTAGGAGAGAGAGAGAGAGAGAGACAGCGTGAGCAGGGGAGGGTCAGAGAGAGAGGGAGTCACAGACTCTGAAGCAGGCTCCAGGCTCTGAGCTGGCAGTCAGCACAGAGCCCGACGCGGGGCTCGAACCCACGAACCGCGAGATCATGACCTAAGCGCAAGTCGGACGCTTAACCGACTAAGCCACCCAGGCGCCCCTGGGGAGTCTTGTTCCTCAAAACCGGCCCTTTCCTCCACAGCCGGGACCCCGTGGAAATGCCCTAAAGATGGGTGTGGGCTGGTTGCCAGGAGACCTGGACCTGAGGGGAGGGTGGAAACGCCCCTCCCCCACCCCCTGGTCTCCTGAGCGGCGGGGGGTTGAGTCAGCCGCCAGTGACCAGGGACTTCATCGGTTGCGCCCATGTAGTGGAGACCCCACAAAAACCCAAAAGGAGGGGGTTTGGAGAGCTTCCAGATGGGGGAAACAGAGCATGCGCGCTGTCACCGAGTGTGGCCTCAGGCTCCATGGGGACAGAAGCTCTTTTGTCCGGGAGCCTCATCTCTTCGCAGGTCTTTGATTTCGACTCTGTACCGTCCTTTGGAATGAATTGTAAGTAAACAAACCGATTTCCTGAGTTCTGTGAGCCGCTCCAGTGACTTAATCCATCCCACAGTCTGAAGAAGTCTGTCAGAAGCGCAGGTGACCTCTGGACCTGCAGCGGGGAGGGGCACCCGTGGGACCCAGCCCCTCACCTGTGGCATCCTGCCACCCGCAGCTGGGACAGCTCAGGACTGAGTTGAGTTGTAGGACACCGGCTGGTGTCGCGATGCTGCTTGGCTGTGTCTGGAGCCCCGCCCCGACATTGGAATTTGTGATCAAATCCCTTAAAGTCTCTCCCCAGCCCTCCTGTCCCCAATTTCACGGCCTCACTCCAATTAGGACCAGGGTCTTACTCCAGCCCTAACGGTTCCTCTACACTCTGTGAACACCTTATAAATCACCCCCTTACTCCACTATCTTCAAATTGTCCTAACCTGCACCAGGGATTTCCTGTTCTTGCTGGAAAAAGATATAATGATCATGTTGGACTTTCGGTTTTCCATTCCCCAATCTTTACCGCAGCAGGGATGTAAACGTTGGTGGCAAATGGCCATGCCATTCCGCTTTCCTGTGAATGTGGCCTTGAGAAAGTCACGTGCGAATTCTTACGTCCGCCCCATAAGGGGGGTTCTGTCCTTTTTAACATACCGACAAATCAGCTTGATAGAGACAAGAAAGGCCATCTGAATACTTTCAGGAGTTCTGCACCAAAGCAACGCATGTCTTATAATCATTTCAAATACCCTTGCAGTTGGCAAAGTCTTTATTTGTGAGAGAAGAAGATGTGTTGAAGCTATACATGGTTTCTCTGTAAATTATTGAAACAAAGGTTGTCACCGCCGTGGGAGGAAAGTGAAGTGCGCGCCGCATGGAGGGCGGTGGGGTGTTTCCAGGGCAGGAGGGTGTTCCAGCGTCAGGCGTTGGTGTGCACAGCAGACTGCAGACCCTGAGCTCTAACAAAGCCGCCTCCTCATTCCGATTCTTGCTTTTCAGGTTCGCTCAGTCAGGCCATGATCCAATTATGAATCCTTCCCGTAAACATTACGTGATCCCCAAACCGGTCCTTCACGTTTAATTGTGGAAACATCACTAACCCTCTTGATCCTTCTGTGTCTGCTATGAGCCTTTGTCTTTCTCCGCAGAGGGGCCACCGCTCGGCTCCCCCTTCTCTGTGCGCTGCCCTCACCTTCTCCGAGTCTGTTTCTTCATCCATTTTGTGTTCTACGTTGAACCTTCCAATGTTTTGGTGTTCTTTTCTTGCACTTTCTGGGAATTTTTCCTGATGTGTGGTTTCTCCTTCTGGGAAAGGAAAGGAAGACGAGAGGGGCCATGGGGTCCCTCAGGAGGGCCTGGACCACCACCCTGCCCCCACCTGGGACGGGCTCTCTGACTCAGAGCGAGCTGCTCACTTGCTGGGAGGCTTAGCTCTCCTGTGTATGATCATTTACCGGGTCTTTATGATGACAAAGTCAAGCAGATCAGCTGACCATGGAAGGCTTAACATACACAAGGATTTTCACTCCTTCCCCAGAGGAAGGGGGACGTTGAGAGAGAGTGGATATATGGACACAGATTTGTAGGAGGGGGTAAGGATGAATAATAGCCTGAATGTTGATCCAAGGAAAGAAAGCTTGTGCCTGCAGAGAGGGCGGCCCCGGTGAACTCTTTTGCTCCAGAGTCTAGGAAAAGCCCAGAAGTAGAGGCTCTGGGTACCTTGCCAGGTGGCGCAGACACAGAGTTGACTAGGACAGTGGGTTTTGAAATCTGGATGAGGACAGATGGGGCCGATATCCCTCCCTCTTGCCTGGGAATCTGCCCTCCACCCAGGTGAGCGGTGGGAGGTAGGGGGAGCTTGACTCGGGCGCATCTGTAGTGACGCAGGCTCAGGGCGCCAGGAAGAGATGAACGTGGCATTGAGCTCTAGTGCAAACAAGAGGGTGAATAGGTGAAAGTCAACGTCTCCTAGGTTATTGAGCCCTGTGCACTCAGCTCTCAGCACTGGAGACCAGGTTGATGCCTTTGAAAGGTACATTACTGTAGGGACCAATCAGACAGCCCAGGGAGAAAACGTGCCCATGGTGATGTGTTGGGTTCAGTGACCAATACTGCCTCCTCCCTGCTGGTCACCTTGTAGCGAAGCCCACGTGTCCGCAGTCTGGCGACAGACAGGCATTTCAGGAAGCACTGTGCTACGTTAATACAAGTGGGTGTTCAGGATGTACCAGACCCTACTAACCCTACAGCACGGGCTAAAACAATAAGCAGAACAAAAGAAATCCACAGAAGATAAGAGAACTTGCAAGAAAAGAATAGTCCAGTAATTCAGTTACTATCAGACAGTTATCAGTATCAAGAGCCAAGTGTACATTCATGAAAGAAAAGTAGGATGTGATCAAAATAAAAGCAACATTCAGAATATGACCAAGCTTGTGGCCGGTCCAGTTGGAAGACGGAACAATGAAGCTACATTTTCATCGTCTTCTGCCTGAAACCATCCACATGCACAGAAAGCAAAGAAGAACGAGAAACAAGGAGTCAAAAACCATCCCTTGTGAAGAAGGGAAACAGGGAAAACTCCGACCCCAAGAGGAAGGTGTCGCTGAGCCACTGACGGACGGTGGGTTGGGGCCGTACGGGAAAGGGCAGAAAACATGGTGCAGGTACATCTGGGAAAGAGCCCGCAGAAAACAGATGTTTTAAAGGCCATGGCCCTCCCTGGTGCTCACCTCCTAAATCCCTGTTTTAATAGTGCAAACGGGGTATACAGTGGCATCAGGCTCCTGGAAATCCACTCGGCCTCAAGGCGCCCCCCAGGGTCCTTCATGCTCAGTGAGAAGCCACAGCCACCATGAATGGGTGATTTTGGATGGGTGAAAACCACACACCACCTGGGGCCGTTTTCTGGGGAGAAGTCAGACTGGGTCGCAACACACCCACATGGGACGATCTGGGCCTCTCTTTACTTTGACCTTCCTAGAGGCATTTTCCTACCTTAATTGGGAAACATCAAACAGGAGGGGCGCCTGGGTGGCCCAGTCGGTTAAGCGTCCGACTTCGGTTCAGGTCGTGATCTCGTGGTTTGTGGTTTCAAGCCCCGCCTCGGGCTCTGTGCTGACGGCTCAGAGCCTGAAGCCTGCTTCGGATTCTGTGTCTCCCTCTCTATCTGACCTTTCCCCTTCTCAAATATAAAAATATTTTTTTAAAAAAAGGAAATATCAAACAGGAAACAAAAAGCTGCATAGAGATGTTCCAGAGAGAGAGGGAGGGAGAATATGAAGAATTCTCCCCCAAGACAACCAAAGAGCTCCCCTTGCATTTGAACAGGCACTGAGGTCAACAGCAACGATTTAAATGCACAGAAGACAAAGGTGAGGGCTCGCGTGGGGCAGGGGACACAATGAGGCGACAGCTGGCAGCACCCGGGAAAGAAATAAAAAATAAACAATAAAACCGACTTTGGCCAAACCTTCTTCTCCTCGTGGACATTGCATGAGCCTTTTTCTGCTTTCCCCAAAAGGTCCTGACTCCACGGAGCCCCCGGGCACAGGACCAACGTCTCTGCCCCACGAGAGCTGGGTCGTCCTGTCTGTTTCCGGCCGGCCGGGAGGTGGGGTCCCCCTCCACGCTGTCCCAGGACACCTCTTGAGCCTCAGAGGAGCAGGGCATGGACTCTTGGGGCAGATCACTCCGTGCAGTTCGTCAGGCCTCCTGGGCTTGGAAAGCGACGAGAAGGGGCAGCCATCTCTCCATCAGTCTTCGAGGATGCATTTTCCGCAAACTAACGTTCAGCAGGGGCCCAGGACTCATGTTCTCACGGCCACACAGATACGCCCTGCGGAGGGGTGGACCTGAGTGAGAGCCCCGCTCCCCACTTACAGCCCTGGTCAGGGTCGTTCTCTCTGTGTCTCAGTTTGTCACCCTGGAAAGTGGGGCTGATGAGCCCAGCACAGCCTCCAGGGTATGCGGGGGACGGAGGGGGCCTCGTGTGCCGCGCAGCTAACATGCTTGGTTTTAGACGCACCGCGGTCACAGGGCGTGCGGAGACGTCCATCTTCTTACATAGGAAAGGTCAAGCGTTTGGGTCCTCCGGCCCCTTCCCTCCCTTGCAGCCCACTGGTTATTTCAGAAAGAGCAGATGGTCCGCGCCGGTCCCGTGGGAAGAAGGAGCCCAAAGGCATCGTGCTCGTTCGGGGTTTGATAAGCAATACTCTGGACCTCGCGAGTGGTCCGTCCCACGCTACAGAGTGACGGGCAGGGTTCCTTTTATTTATTTAAATTTTTTTTTGAGGGGTGAGGAAAGCTACGTTCCCTAGAAGGGTCGTTTTGTTTCTGATTTGGACTCTGCCACTGACTCAGTCACGGTTGGGAGGTTCCTGGACTTGCAGTGCCGGAAAGATGCCACCTGCTGGCTGCGCCCAGGGGCCGAGGGAGGGGTGCGTGAGACGAGGAAAGAGCCACACTGTTTCTCGGGTGACGGGGAGCGAGAGAGCATCCCTGCTGTAGGTCGAGGGACGGGGTAGGGGGTCCATTTGCCCCCCTTCTTGGGCCCCAACCCATCGCGGCAGAGGCAGCTGGGCTTGGGTCCTGGCTCTTTGTAGCTGTGCGACCGTCAGAGACTCATTTAAAGTGCTCTGAGCCTTGGTTTCTTATCTGCAAGAGGGCATGATATTCATACCAACTGCACAGGGCCGGGCGGAGGGTGACGAGAGGTAACAGTGCTTCCGAACAGGGCCTGGGCAGAGGAAGGAAGGGTGCAGAATGTTGACGGAAATCACAGTTTTTCCTTTAAATATTTCCCAGGAAGCACGCGTGCGCGCGCGCACACACACACACACACACACACACACCAGTGCCAGTGTCTCTTGGTGTCAATATATGGGTATTTATTTGATAATTAAAAAGAAAGAAGGAAGGAGGGAAGAAAGGAAGGGAGGAGGGAGGGAGGGAAGAGGGAGGGAGAGAGGGGTAGAATCACTTATTGATTTAAAGGGAAATAAGAAACACTTATAAATAATAAAATCTCCCTGTCCATATTGTGAGCGCACCCTTTGGCTCCTTATTTCTCCTTGATGCTTTCAGTTCGGGACTGCTATGCATCATCTGCAGATTTCAACATTTCGTTGAAAAAAAAAACCCTCTCCTCCTCCAGACCATTTATTGTAAAATACTAAATAACATGAATCCAGAGACACATGCCTATTTGCAATCCATTATCCTTTTCAGGATAATTTAGCATTCCTTTTCTCTCTGCCAAAAACGTGAATTACTTCCTGCTGACACAATGTTGTTCCCGACCCCAAGATAGTTAACGAATGAAGCATGTTCAAGTGTCAATCACTGTCAGAGGGGTTTTGAGTAAACGCTAAATTAATTGGCTACACTCACTGTGTGTTTTCTACATGCTTTTTTTTTCGGGAACAAATGAACAGTTTGCTGGTGATAGTGAATGAAAGCAAATGCCGCTGTGTTAAGCGGTGTCTTGTGTCCCTTCAATCAACACAGCGCGGGGTGGGGCGGGGGGCGGCTGGACGTGTGGGTTCTGGACCTTTCCGGGGTTGGGGTGGCCACTAACCTAGAAACACAGGCACCACGACATACGCTTGGTAGATGTCGCCCTGGTGATGGAATGTATTTGGATGACACATATTTGCTTGGCTGGCGTTTCGGCTTCCCTGATGTGCACGAGGCGGAAGGGGCGGAGCCGAGCACACACTTAGTGGCAGGTAACGTGGGAGAGGCTGCCTGTTCTGCCCGGCCATTCAGGGCGTGAACTCAGGTCTGCCCGGTGATGCTGTCCCTGCCCTTCCTCCGTGTCACTGTTACCGCCCAGCCCCTGCAGCGCTCCTGGGTCTCGGTGGGACCACAAAATTCCCAAGATGCTTTCAGCTGTCCGTGGGCATTAGGGTCACTCCCACGTGGGGACTACGGGCGCGTGCGCAGTGGAACATTACTCAGCCTTAACAAGGAGATCCTACTGGTGCCACCACTGGTGACAAGGTGGAAGCGCCTGAATGACATCATGTGAAGTGAAATGACCTTTGTTTTGTTTTGTTTTTCCGAACAAATGCCTGGGCCAAAATAAGATTTTATTTTGGAAGGCATTTGAAAGACACTGAGCAGGGGAGGTGACATAAGACTCAGGGGACATGAATTCCAAACTCACAGTCTTTGTCCTGCCAAAAAATTACTTTCTTTGGCAATTCCTGTTCTTTCCCCTTAAGCCTTCTTCATCGTCTTCGTTTTTCTTTTACTGTTCTTCCTTTTACTTTTCTTTCTTTCTTTCCTTCCCTCTATTCTCTCTCTCTCTCTCTCTCTTTCTTCTTTCTTTCTGGAGTATTATTTGCAGGAAGCAGCGTATTAGTTGGAGATAGGTCTCTCTCTCTCTCTCAACCTATAAAGTTTTGTGTTTTTTTTTAAGTTTTCTTTATTTCTTTTTAAATAAACTTTACTCCCAACCTGGAGCTTGAACTCATGATCCCAAGATCAAAAGTCACATGCTCGACTGACTGAGCCAGTCAGACACCCCAGAGATGGATCTCTTTTTTTTTTTTTTTAATCAAAGAGTGTAGATCTAATGACTTCAACAACGTGGGGGGGGGGGGCGGGGCTGGGCCAGAGGGGAAGAGGAAAGCTCTGTCTCCAATTTGCCCCCCAGCTCGCTGCCACAACAACCCACACGTGGACAGCACTCCTGTCACGTGGCACAAAGCCTCCTTGGCAGTATTTGGCCGGATTCGGACTGATTATTCATGAAGCACAGTTCGCTTTCATGCTGGAGGGGATCAAAGAAATTACAGCCCCCACCCCCACCCCGCCCAGGGGAAGGGAGCCGTCACTGAAGAAAATCTGCCGCTGGGTGATCACAGACCTTTTGTTGTTGTTTAAAAGCAGGGCTTTGGGGTCCCCCAGGGGGCTCAGTCGGTTTAGCGTCTGACTTCGGCTCAGGTCATGATCTCACCGTTCGTGGGTTCGAGCCCCTTGTCAGGCTCTGTGCTGACAGCTCAGAGCCTGGAGCTGCTTCGGATTCTGTGTCTCCCTCTCTCCCTGCCCCTCCCCTGCTCACACCCACACACACACTCTCTCTCTCTCAAAAATAAATAAACATTAAAAAACATTTACAGCAGAACATCAGCTGGGGCCCCTGGGTGGCTCAGTCAGTTAAGCATCTGACTCTTGGTGTCTGCTCAGGTCCTGATTTCACAGCTTTGTGGGTTCAAGCCCGGCCTTGGGCTTCGTGCTGACAGGATTCGGTCTTCCTCTCTCTCTCTGCCCCTCCCCGACTTGTGCTGTCTCTGTCTCTTTCAAAATAAATTAATTAATTTTTGAAAAAAGCAGGGCATCAGCTCAGCGCCTGCCTCTGCCCTGTGCACGCAGGGGCACATCTGCACAGACGGGGTGGTGGGCACCGGCGGCTTCTGCTGACCCCGTGAACCCGGACGATGCTCCCCGGAGGGGACTGTCCCGCCTCCTCTGTGACTTTGGGAGGGGAGAGGCCCCAGAGATTCGTGGGTGTCCACTTGTTTTACACAATTACTTGTGTTTGTGGTGATACAGTCAGTGAGTCCCACTGATGTGCGATGGAAAAGTGAGCTCTGAGACAGGTGTGGTGCCTGCAAACCCAATCCACCTGACCTCGGGATTGCTTGTCTGTGTGCTTGGTTTCTCTTGATTCGGTCTATTCAGGGCTCAGCACATAAAACTCCAGCTCAAGAGATTTAAGGAACACCGATACCCAGGACCCACCCCCAGAAACTCGGACCCACGCTTTCTGGATTGAGACCTGGCCCTACGGATTATGAAAACACCACCGGCTAACACTCTTCTCGCATGATTCCGACGTAGAGCCCGGGATGAGAGCCACAGCCCAACCGTAGAAAGTCTGCAGCACAAGGTTCTTTGTCAGATGAGACTATGTCAGGGTAGCCTCTGCCTCAACAGGCTATCGACACGGGGTCCTATGATGAAGTGTGGTGACAGTGACGGGAATCTATAGGAAGGAAGCCAAGAAGCAAGCCTCAAGGTATGCCGTGTGGGGGCCGTCTGTCAAAGGTGTGCCTTGCAGAGGCCGTCTGTCAACGGTGCCAGCCAGCATGCCAGGAGCTGGGCTTGATGCTAGCGATGACAAAGAGTGGTTCAAGACACCCCACCACACAGGGGGTGAGGTAGGGCCATGGAAAGAATAAGGCGCATGAGAAGATTCGCCGGAAGGCCTGCTATTCCCGATGGGTAGGTGTTGCCTGTCTCAGTCCTCTGACCTGTGCAGGGGTGAGAAACGCGTGTTTTCGCCATGATCCGCGAGAGAAATTGATGACTCGTAGATTTTTAACTGTCTGTTTAAGGATGTCCATGACTTGTCAAGTCCGTGAAGGCCTGTAAGTCATGCATCTGGCTTCGTGGGAGTGGCACGTCCAAACACTGGAATCCACTCTTCTGGCCCGTGGGTGGTTTCGTTACGGTGGCCAACAGTCCAGACATCCTGGAAATGCAGGCACTGACCAACAGGCATGTATGGTTGGTGCCCAGGGAACCCAGGGAGGCCAGGAAGGCGTGGGCTCAGGGAGGTAGCAGCCAGGTTTGCCAGCCTCTCTGGTCTCTGTAAGGACTTTGCCTCTCACTCACAATAAAGTTATAGCCATTGCAGGATTTTGAGCAACACCTGGTGGCTCGTTCAGTTGAGTGTCTGACTCTTGGTTCCAGTTCAGGTCATGGTCTCACGGTTTGTGAGTTCAAGCCCCGCTTTAGGCTCCATGCTGACCTTGCTGAGCCTGCTTGGGATTCTCTCTCTTCCTCTCTCCCTTCTGTCTCCCCCCCTTTTCTCTTTCTCTCTCTCCCAAAATAAATAAACTTTAAAATAAAATAAATAAGAACAAAATGGCAGACTTTGCAGGATTTTCAGCAGATGAGTAACATGGTTGCATTACATTTTCCAAACATTGATCTAGTTGCTATATTAATAAGGGCTGAAGCAGGGGCAAGGGTTGTGAAAAAGGTGGGAGGTGGGGGGCCAGACACAAGACTGTCATGAGCCAGAAGAGAGACATGCTGGTGAAGGCAGAAGATGGTAGGAGGGTGGAGATGGTCAGAAGTTGAGGCTCTGAGTATATTTTTGGGGGAAGATCCGGTAGAATTTGCTCATGGATTGCGTAGGAGATGGGAGAGAAAGAGAAAGGTCAAGGAAGAACCTGGGTTTTATTCCCCCCTGAGTCATAAGATAAATGAAGTCAACATTTACTGAAATGGGAGAAATCAGTGTTGGGGTGGTTTTGGGAGGAAACCTGGAACTCAGTTTTGGACATTCAGAGTGAGGTGTCTGCTAACACTGAAGACGAGATAGCCAATAATCAATGGACATAGAGTTTGGAAAGCATACTCAAGATGTTAGCTGGAAATAAATGTATATATCACCAGCCAGAAAAGGTTCATTGAAGCCCTGAGACTTAGAGGGACCCTCCAGGGAATGACTGTAGGTAGAGACAAGATCTCCATCTCCAAGGATGGAGATCTGGGGCTTTCCAATATGGCAAGGAGCAGAGGATGGGGAAGAACCAGTGGAGGGTGGGGTCTGAGAAGTGAGTAGTGAGTTAGAATAAGAACCAGTGACCGAGGTCTAGAAACCAACTGGTGGAAGTTTTTCAAGAAGGAGCTGAGTTTCCGCTGTTGAGAGGTCAAGTAAGACACCATACTGATTCCTTTAGCCATGTGGCCAGCCAAGCAGCCGCCATGCCCACGAGCGCATGCACAAAGAATGACATTCATGAGGAAATTGATGAGGGCGACCTCCTCGACTCTGCAACGATTGGTCTGGCCACAATGTATGGAACCAGCTCCCCAGAAGCTCAATGTCAACAAAGTTGTCTAATAAATCAGTCATTTGTCTTCAGAAATGGGTCTGTGGAAACCAGGAGCTAAGCATAGCCTCCAAACTCAAGAGGCCCTCGGGACAAGGCTGACACCCTTAATTAGGAAATATCAATGTTTATCCTGTGCTCCTGCTAACAACCCCCGGTTCACCAAAGCCCCTCAGTCGTGTTTGCGATGGTGATGGATTCAGTAATATTGCCTGTTTCCACAAAGTACCAGCATACTGGGCTTGTTTACAAGAAAATGAAGAAAAATGGCAGCAGCTGGGAGGCAGATCAGGCCTGTGGCACCAAATCAGCCTCTGCAAATACACAGACTCCCGGGGGCTACCATTTGTTAGCAAAACTGGGACCAGACGGTCTTTAAAATATGAACGATGCGATTGCCTTAACCTCAGGAGACGTGTCCCCATCACAGGTGCAGCTGAGCTAGTTCTGAGGCTGCAGGTGGCGGGTTTTACCAGGAAATGCCCAATACACGTGAATGTCATGGGGCGTTTTCTCAAGTCACTGGGCTGCTTCGAAAGATGTGTTCCAAAAGGCTGTAGCGTCACATGCAAATACGCGAAAACATGTAAAGCATCGCTTGGTAAACAAAACACACACACACACACACACACACACACATCATCACCACTATCCTCATCATCGTCTTTGTAAGTGGGAACCACAGAGACAATTAAGATACTTCACAGACACTTAATCTGTTGAGTAGAAAGGAGACGTATAGACACTATCTACCATCAGCAATATCGTCAGGAAGGGAAGCAGTTCGTGTAAATTTGGCAAAGAGGTAGTTATTCAGTCGTACAATTAGCTAGGACTTTTAACCCTTCCTGTGAACCCCAAACTACACTAGACACCTCGGGGGTCACCGTGACATAAAGGAGTCACAGCGTGTGTACCCTGGGAGAGGAGATAACACCCGGGTCCATGCAGAGCTGAGAGGAGCAAGGTGGTACCCAGCAGCTGAGCAGGGGAGAGGCGTCCCCGGATCCACATGCGTCCTTGAGATGAGGCTGGGTGGGAAGGAAGATGGAAGGGAAGTTCAAAGATACTGAGACTTGAAAGAGACGGGGCTGGGCCAGGGAGGCAGTGCATCTATAATGGTCGGGGGCACAGGCGGAGAGCGGAGGGCCAGGTGATCAAACAGCGGTGACAGCTTTTGTTTCTAACATACTGATTCGAGTACTGTGTCTCATGGTCCTTTCAGGAATCTTCTAGGGGAGAAAGATGGCATTGCATATACACACGTTCAACATACACAGATTTTCATATATTTTCCTGGAGAGAAAAAGACAGACCCCTGAAATTTCCTCCCCCCACCCCCGATCCTCAGCTCCAATGATAAAAGGGAGAGCACGGCTTTGTGTTACGTCTTGAGTCTGAGTCTGCAAGGGCCACGATGTGGACGACAGCAGCACCATTGATGTGGCCTCTGAGAGTCACTTTTGTTGTACCTGATGTGTGCCTTTGCAGTGAAGTCAGAAACATAATCATCAGGGGGCACCTGGGTGGTTCCATCAGCTGGGCGTCCGACTTCGGCTCAGGTCATGATCTCACGGTTTGTGGGTTTGAGCCCCTGTGCTGTCAGCACAGAGCCTGGATCCTGCTTCATATTCTGTGATTCCCTCTCCCTCTGTCCCTCCCCTGCTCACTTTCTGTCTCTCTGTCTCTCAAAACTAAATAAACATTAACACACACACACACACACACACACACACACACACAAATCATTGTGCTCCAATAGCCCTGGGCACTGAGGCAGGAAGCGATTCTCCCTCGAAGGAGGCAGGTCTGTGATGGCACGTGCCACTTGAAGGAAAATTACCAACTCCCCCGAACCCCTCTCCTCTCACCTCACAGGAAGCCTTTCTGCAGATCAGACAGCACCCCTGGGCAAGCACGGGGCGATGAACGTGGCCGCCCTCGGTCACCTTCAAAGCCAAGCTCCTCTCCCCCGGACCGGGTGTGGGAGCCCAGTCATTCTTCCTGGGAAATAAGCCTAATTGATATATTTTCCAGTATGTCACCTCAGTCCTGCAGGAACCCACGGAACTAAATTAAAATCTATGTTTCACATTTTGGAGGAGAAGGTAGTCGTGTCTGTATTAAAATTAATGAGCGCCGCAGCCCAAGCCACGAGCTTCAATTTCTTCCAGGCAGTGCGATCGCCCTGTCCAAAGTGCCGGGGGAGAAAAGTGCGATTTGAGTCCGTGACGACGTTTTAAACTTTAATAACATTTTGTTTGAAAATGAATAATGCAGGCCTTCTATGATTTGAATCTTTACATTACATTACTTTTCTTTCATTTTGAAGATTATTATCTTATAATAGGTACCCTTACATATCACTTACTATTTGCCAAGCACTGCTTTAAGGCTTTTACAAATGCCTTCGTATTTAATTCTCTGGAAAACCCTACAGAGCGGGTGCGATCATGACCCTGCTTTTCCAGACACAGAACCAAAATCGCAGACATGTTAAGTAACTTGCCCAGTTGCATACAGTCGGTAAGGGGCGCGTCCCGGAAGCCAAGTGAACAGATGAAGTCCAGTCTGTGTTCTTAACTCTGGCACTGATCCTCAGGTCGTTGGTTACACACAGGAGCCAAGCGGGACGTGTTTTAAAATCATCCATGCCCGAGCTAAGTTCTGAACAATTAGTCGAGAAAATCCACCCAGGGGCAGATGGTGTAATAGAAGGGACTGAGGCCGCGAAGTATCACTCTGTAACTGGGGCGAGGCAGGGGCATTCGGTAAATCATGTGACTTCTATGACCTCAGTAGTCCTCATCTGTAAAATGGGACATGCCTGGCTCCCCCCTGCTGAGGCCGTGGCAAGGGTTAAATGCAGTGACCATCTGCTCCAGTTAGCTCAGGCTGAGCGGGATCCCAGGGCGGGTGGGGGGTGGGGGGGATGTTTCGGTGCTCAAGCCAAACGCTTGAGCAAATGGGCATTAACTGAGCGGCTGCCACCAAGTCCGCGTGCGTTCTCCCAAGTACTGGTGAGCGTGCCGCACGTGGTCCTTAGGATTCGTGTGCGACGCGTCCGTGCTGCATCCCAGGGGTTTTCAAGGCAGGAAGGAGCAGGCGCGTTGGAAGGTCGGAGGAAGGCCAGCGTGGCTGGGCCGCTCGGGCAGAGAGGCCGCAGGAGTCAATCTCAGGGGCAAGAAAAGTCGCAAGAAGCCAGAAAACAATCTACAGGGATCGGGACTCAATCTGGTCGCATGCAGCAAACCTCGCAGGCTGAGGGCTTCGAAGGGGAGAGGGCAGAGCAGGTCAAATTCATCACCACCTGCAGCCAGTGCAGACCGCTCGCAGGCGCGGGGGGCTCAGAGGACGGCCCTGGGGGGCTGGCTGTCGCTGCTCTGCGGAACTTCTAGGAACAAGGCCACCGCAGGGGGTTGCAAGGCTCAGGTGGGTGCTGGAGGGCGAGGTGGGAGAGGCCTGCGTTCTGCCGCTTCGTGCGTCTTCAGCGTCTGTCAGCGGCGGGGCCAGGACTAAACGGTGGGTCTGTGACCTGTTTCTTTAAGGTCCTGCGGGCTCGAGGCCACAACAAATACAAATGCTTGCCTTTTGCTCAGGACTTTTATTTTCTTCTGTCGGTCCCGTATTTGCTTTTAAAGTCGTAAGGTTGAAATTCTAACAGAGCTAATGTCTCCTGAGTTGGAAAACTGAATGAATGGGGTGGGGATGNGTGGAGGGGCTGGCACAGGTCTGGACCCAGAGAAACAAGAGTGCAGGTGCAGCCACGAGAGGCCGTCGCGGAGCCGGGGGAGGGGCCAGAGCTGCTGTGATGTATGTAAGTCAGGTCCCAGACTCGGCAGCCTGGCCGGCTGCGGGGGCCTCACAGCTTCTCAGGGTTCAGGCCACCCTCCCACAAAGGCCCCGCAGGCGCCACAGCCTCCTCAGTCCCCCGACCTTCCCCGTCCACTCGGTGTTCTGGCTCCTGATCCCTGTGCGTCTGACCCTGTCTATCTGTAGGACAATGACGGGCTGGCTGCGATGCACCTGCCATGTGGTTTCCTTTCTCTGTGTGTCCGTGAGGCTCTGGTGTGGCGTCCTCAGAGCCCAGCCAGGGCTCACCCCATCTGTAGAGCCGGCATGGAAGTGAGAGAAAGTTGGGGGCAGTGGTCAGGGAAGGCTGCCTGGAGGAGGAGAAAGTAGAGGGAGCCGGGCCAGGAAGGATGAGGAAAATCTCCTAAAACCATGTTTCAGCCTCAGGAGGTCCTATTCTAACAGCAGCCATGCCAGACTTTTAATTTAGAAAACTTCATATGGGACAGAAATGTTTATTGTTTCGAGTTTTCTCTTTTTAGCACTTATTTTTAAGTTACAGCTGATGTTGTAGAAAAATATTTGGGATTTAACTAGATGTGATTTTCTAAATGTATTTGCTTTTTCATGTTCATTTATCCCAAAGGCCAGATCATGGCTAAAATAGTTCATGTAATTCTTCTTTGATCTTGTGAATCCTTGGGCAAATATTTACCACGTGCCGGACACAGCGTGGCGCCCCCGCAGCCACGGGCCACCGGGCATCCCTGCAGCCACGGGCCACTAGACGCGTGCCTGGGGCTGGAGCCGAGCCAGTCTGCACGTCGAGGGGACGGAAGGCATCTCCGGAGGGTGGCAGGGAGAGTCTGCCGTAGGACCGGGGCCACACCGGTGATGGGAGAGCAGCTCGCAGACGCGGGCATCTGTCCGGGTGGGTGTAAGAAGGACTGGCATCTTCCTCACAGGCCAGGCGAGCGAGTGCAGGCTCGGCCTGGGGACCAAGCCGCACAGGCCCCGTGAGCGGTCGACGGGACGTCTGGGATCCGGGTCTCGGTGACAGCCCCATCCTGGTCCGTCCTGGCCACACACCCGGCGTGTCTGAGGCCAGTGTTCCGGGGAAATGTCTGTGTTTCGGGGCACCTGGGAGGTTCGTCCGCCAGGCATCTGACTCTCGATATCGGCTCGGGTCCTGGTCCCAGGGCTGTGAGATCAAGCCCTGTGTTGGGATCGGCATGGCGCCTGTGAAAGATTCTCTCTTTCTATGGGGCACCTGGGGCGCTCAGTCAGTTGAGCAGCCAGCTTCGGCTCAGGTTCACAAGTTTGAGCCCTGCAGGGGCTCCGTGCTGACGGCTCAGAGCCCGGAGCTGCTTCAGATCCTGTGTCTCCCTCTCTCTCTGCCCCTCCCCTGCTCATGTTCTGTCTCTCTCAAAAATAAATAAACCTTAAAAAATATAAAAAATAAAAGATTCTCTCTCTCTTTCTTTCCCTCTGCCCCTTTCCCCGCTTGCACTCACTTTCTCTCCCAATTAATTAATTAATTAAAAAAAGAAAATGTCTGTTTCTAAGAGGGCACCGAGGCCTATCTGAGATTCAGAGGCCACTCGCACTGGGCTACTACCAACCCAACCCAACCCAACCCAAACCAGACAAAACACAGCCCTCACTGATTTTACCATCAGGGGCCAAAGAGAGGCATTAAGCAAAACGCAGGTCATGCAATGAACGGATTCCTTGACCTTGTGGTAAGGTCGTGAAGAACACTTCCAGGAAACGCCTACGTCTTAGGTGCGGGAATCCCTTCTCCGGGGAGGGAGGAGTGGGGAGGTGAGCGGTGAAGGCGCAAGGCCCTCGGCGGCTGAGAAGGATCTAGGGCCATGTCTGTTTCATTCCCATTTGTGTACTAGAAAATGAAGAAAACGTGCACGAATGGGGAGGTGTCTCGGTGCTGAGAATTAAGTCCTTTATGCACAAGGCGGGGCAGGGGGAGGGGAATGACAGCTTTTGGGATGATGACACATGTCCTCTCTGGTATCCCTGTGTGGGCAGGAGGCCTGGGCCATATCTTGCGTCCCCACCCTCACCGTGGCCCCCGGCGCCCCAGTGGCGATGCCCCATCTCCGGTCGAGTCACTTCAGCTGCGTACGTGTCAACTCAGAAACTTCCCCTGGAAACAGATCGTAGAAGAAACAAGTCAGCGTCAGACTAAAGCTACAGCGTCTCCATCTTCCTCTGGAAAACGGAGCCCCCCGTTCACCCCGCTCCTGTCCGCCTCCATGGAGGGCTGCTTCCCTGATGAGCCGGATGACTCCCCACAGGTCCCAAGGACGAACGGGAATACCCGTCTACACCGCGATCGCTCGGCACCGCACCTCATCCGGCCGTGCGAGCCGGCGTGTGCAATTCCGGAGTGACTCTAGAATCCAGGAGCAGGGAATTCCTCCCATGGGCGCCTGCTCCCGAGGGCTGGGCTGCGCCAATGCTCCTGCGCCACCGCCCCCTCGGGCTCCCCAGCTCGTGCGTGTGTGTGTGTGAGTGTGTGAGTGTGAGTGTGTGTGTGTGAGTGTGTGTGTGAGTGTGTGTGTGTGAGTGTGTGAGTGACCGACCTCATCAGAAGGAAAGGGGTTTCCGGCTCCTCTCATCAGGTAAGGACGTGCTTTACCCACAGGCCCCCCAACCCGCTTCGGGAACGTGCAGATACCCAGCACGGCTGTGTCATGTCTGCTGAGGATTCCAGGGTGAAACCCGACAGCCGCTGGGTTGGAGCCGGTTTCGTGCACCAGCCTTCGAGTGCCTTCTCTCCACCACCGCCTGCAGGCAGTGTGAGAGTCAGTCAGGATCAGAACTCAGTGCCCCCCCACCGTCGGAAGCTACCTGCGCCTTCCCGCGGGTTCTGGAGCGCTCCTTAGAAACATACCTCCCTCCGCAGTGACCGAAGCCACAGGCCACCAGAGGGGCAAAATCATAACCAGCCTTCCACGGAAATGGGCTGAAAGGATCTGGAAGTTTCTCTCTCCTGCTTTTCACATCAAAACATCCACTTAGTGTCCCTTTTCCTCCCAGAAACTCTTCCCTTCCGCCTGGAAAGGGAATTTCCATTAATTTGGGGGGGAAAAAATGCAGTCAGCAAATATTGATGTGCTGCCTAAATACAGAAGGCAGATTTTCTTTCTGTTTTTTAGTTTTTTAAATGTTTATNGGGGGGGGGGGTGGGGGGGGGGTGCGCAGAGAGAGGGAGATGACAGGGAAAAGCCTGTTGTAAGACGGCCAGCAGGGCTGATAAGGAAATACGTGTCCCTGATCAAAGGCTCCCCCTTCTGGGTTCTTTTCCCCACCTGCTTGTCGCCTGCATTAATGAGGCAGGCGGAAGTAACAGGCTATAAATTACTCCCTCTGCTGATGCTCGGGGCGCAGACCTCTGGGGAATGACCTCCTCTGAGCCCACGGGTGTAAAATAAACCTCCTCCCTTCCAAGATCTCCGAGCGCCGCTTGGTTCTTCCACCGGTGTGACCAGACCAGAGTCCCCAAGAGAGACACAGAGTCCGAAGCAGCTCCAGGCTCTGAGCTGTCAGCACAGAGCCCGACGCAGGCCTCGAACCCACCAACTGCGCGATGGTGACCTGAGCCGAAGTCAGACACCAGCCGACTGAGCCCCCCAGGCACCCCCAGAAGGCAGATTCGCATTTCTTGGGGAGTCTTCTGGGAATTTGAAGAGGGGTTTTGTGATGTGAGAATTCCCTGAGGAGCCAGACCCGTGGAACGGACGTCTGTGTGGCATGTGGCCTGCTGACGATCTCGGGAGAGGCTGACTAGTGGCCTTTGCTGAGCACTATTTCGCCTCTGTCCCGCGTGGCAGGCATTCCAACTTCACGTTCCGGCTCTGGCGCAAGATGACTGAGCTTTCCTTGTTCTGTTCGTCCTCACCC
>NW_027533280.1:155403-157041 GCF_008692635.1 Crocuta crocuta | reverse complement strand
GGGGGGCACGAAAATCCAGTGTGAAACTGCAAACGTCATCGTGATGAACTCCGTGGGGCTGGAGGTGGGGTTGTGGGTTGTCCCGAGTCTCAAATTTTAGAGCCTGGGTAGGTAAGCACCTAGAGAAATAGTCCACAAACGGGTAGCATCTGCGTGTAGCGCTGCTGTTAGTCTGAAGGCATTTTGACAAGAGTCGCCTTTTCTGTTTTCCAGGAAGCTTCCAGCAGGGAGGTGCCGTGGAACAGCAGTCGGAGCTCCAGCAGCCCCGAGGCAGACGTGGTCCGTCCCCCACTCGCGGCCACCTGTGCCCAGTGATGCCCAGGTTCACCCTGACCTGCCCACCCGCCGGCTGAGACCATGACCCCGCACACAGGGGGTCATTGACGCAGGCTCACAGGGTCCCTCTGTGCTCTGCAGAGAGACAGACCCTACAAAGCACCCCGAAGCCTAGCGGACTGGACGGCAGGCCCCGCGGGGTCAAACATCACGGGTTCTCCATCAGCCGCTCTGACGTGACGCCGCCCTCCAAATTCCGGAATCCAGTAACTTCCGTACAAGGACCGAAGTTAATGGCAGTATCTGCTTAACTGATTTATTTCTCTCAAGTGAGAGAGAGAGACAGCAGGGGAGAGGGGCAGAGGGGGAGAGAGAGAGAGAGAGAGAGAGAGAGAATCCTAAGCACACTCCATACTCAGCACGGAGCCTGACACAGGGCTTGATCGCATTGACCCTGGGATCATGACCTGAGCCAAAATCAAGAGTCGAACGCTCAACCAACTGAGCCACCCAGATGCCGAATTTATTCATTTGCTCATTCTTGTCCTCAGCCGAACAAGATGGCTTATAAGTGCATGATTGGAAATTCGAGAAATAAGGATTTCACTTGTTTGATTTTCAGTCACACAGCGGGAGGGAAAATGGGCTTCAAAGAAGAGAATCTGAGTTCATCCTCAATTTGGTGTGTATTTACCGTGTGAGGTGTTGCAATAATTACAATGTAAGAGGAACGGTACTGAGTGACTTACAGTCTACCGCAGACTGAACAAGACATTAAGACATCTGGGGGCATCGCCCCATTCGATTGCTGCAACAGCCTTATGAGGAATTCTGTATTGTCACCCATTGTGCAGATGAGGAAGCTGAGGTTCAGGCACAAGAGACGACGGATTGAGCGCCATGCACCAGGGAACAGAGCTCAGAGCTCAAGTTCAGGTACGGTCTCGGCTTCCCCCCTGCGAGGCCCAAACCTGTCCTGCAGGGCCCGTCTGTCCTGTGTCAACCCCAGCTAAAGCCGGGCCAACAGAGCTCCTCATTAATTCCTATTCCGCACAGCGCAGCTTTCTCCCAAATTCGAGTTCTATGTTCCAATTCTTTCAGCCTCAGAGAAATGACTACAGACTCCCACACTCCTCCCGGCTTCATTATTGGCTGGGAGTGGAGCCAAGTGATGTCCTTGGCTTGGGGCTGAGAGAGAAGGGAAGCCTCATTTCTTTGTTTATTTCTAAAAAAATGTCATGACCATATTTTGAAGGAATATGTGCACCCGCCGGGGAGAGAAACGGAAGGAAGATAAAGAAAGAGAAAGAGACTGGAGGCGGGGGGAGGGAGGGAGAGGAGAGGAAGGAAGGGAGAACGGGG
>NW_027533280.1:143144-155297 GCF_008692635.1 Crocuta crocuta | reverse complement strand
GGAACGGGGTCGGGGGAGGGTCCAGGCAGAGATAAGCAGGTACGAAGGCTGGCGTGGGCTGGGCTGGGGATCGTGGTGAACCCGAGGCCGGTGTGGCCGTGGTACCCAGGGTGGGGGAGGGGCAGCGGGGGAGGAGTGCAGAGGGGAAGAGGCGCCATCACCGAGGGTCCTGTCAGCAACCAAAACACTGCATTTGATTCTAAGTGTCTTCAGAAGCCCCTGCAGGACACTGAGCAAAAGAGAAACATTCTTTCTTTCTTTTTTAATGTTTATTTATTTTTGAGAGAGAGAAACAGAGTGTGAGTGGGGGAGAGGGAGAGAGACACAGAGTTTGAAACAGGCTCCAGGCTCTGAGCTGTCAGCACAGAGCCCGATGTGGGGCTCGAACCCACAGACTGTGAGATCATGACCTGAGTTGAAGTCAGATGCTCAACCGACTGAGCCACCCAGGCGCCCCGAGAACATTTTTTAATGTGTTCTTGCCTTTCCGTTGAGCAGAAGCGAAAGAAGAGCAAAGATGAACCGTGGGGGTCACCGTATGAGCTGGTGCAAGAACCCGCACAGGGCCCAGAAGCCGAGACGGTGAGCAGCTTCCAGAATCAGGATGTGTTTTGAAGGAGGAGCTGACGATACATGAACAGGGCTGGGATTTCCCCAACCGGGAGCATGCGGGAAACCCCTTTTAGAGGAAGAAAATCCAGATGACCTCCAGTTCGGTGATGACTTTAGAGATACAACCCAAATGCACGGTCCCTGAAGGAAAGAATTGGCGAGCTGGACTTCATTAAAATTTTTTTAGAAAAATTGTTCTGCAAAAGACACTATCAAGAGAATGAAAAAACAAGCCACGAAGGAGAAGATGTTTGTGAAAGGCACATGTGACAAAGCACGGAATATAGGAACCGAGACCGAGCCTGATGTGAACTGTGGACTATAGGCAACGCTGATGGCTCAGGGGAACCTCACCTTGTGACGAAGTTCCCACCTGTTTCCGGATGTTGATAGTAGGGGAGTCTGTGCATGCGTGGGCGATAGGGGAGCCTGGGAAATCTCTGTACCTTCCTCCCAATTTTGTTGTGAATATACAACCCCTGTAAAAAATAGTCATTTGTATTCTTTCAAGATTTTGTTTAAACTCATGTTAGGTAACACATGGTGCGTATTGGTTTTAGGAGTAGAGTTTAGTGACTCGTCACTTACGTACAACACCCAGTGCTCATCCCAACAAGTGCCTCCTCGGTGCCCGTCCCCCTTCTGGCCCGTCCCCCAAACCCCATCAGAGACGTCTGATATCAGAAACAGACAAGATACCAAGAGTGAGACGCTCTCCTTCTGCCAGGTTGGAATGAGCTCCACTGTGGGTTATTTTGAACCAGGCCATAATCCGATCCAACTGCCACATCCTTTTCTGTTTTGAAGAGTCAAGTGGCTTCTAAAACAAAAGGCTGGGAGATGAGAAGACCGGTACTGCGTGCCTGCTGGTTGTAATTCTCCGCTCTCCTGACATTTCGGGAACAAGAAGTTCCTGCCCCAGGGGAGGCCTGAATCTCCCCGTCTTTCCCATCCACAGAGAGCCCTCCCCATCCTTTACAGAACCCCCCCCCTGCAGGGCGGAGGGGCGAGGCCATGGGCGGGGCCTCCTTCCGGACCCAACTCTTCCCTGAAAAGCTGGTTGAGCTGGAGAATGGGCCTGCAGGCAGGTAGAGATGGGGGGGAGGGGCTGAGCACCCCCAGGCGGAGGCACCAGCTGGGGCCAGACCCACAGGGGACAGGCTGCCCTTTTGTGTGCCTATCTGTTCTCTTTCTGAAATGCTCTGACCCCCACATCCTCAGAGGCGGAGCTGAGGTTTTCTGGTGCTCACTGCTGTCTGTCTTCTCACCCGAAAAGCAGACCGTCTCACCCCGAAGACAGGGAATTGTTAACTTCTGTTTGAGCGTTTGGGGACACATCATGTGTACTTTGTCGGTGTGTGGCAGCACGCCTGACCTCTAGCTTCTGGATGCCGGTAACAGCCCTGAATGCACTGTGACCTTGGAGTCAGGGGACCAGCGAAGAGATGAAGAGATGCCTTGGGACCTTGGAGACGTTACCAAATGTCCATCTGGGTCCTCTTGGTTGATCATAGCATCATTCTAAAATGTTTTCTTAAGAGGAGAGAAAGGGATTGAATTGCGGCTATGATTTCAACAGTTCACATTGTGTCCGTGTTTCGATGAGCTATCACCACTGATGTATTATTCATGGTTATGACGGTGATGAATTATTGTACTGTTTTATTTTACCTACGAGTGTCTTTGGGGTTTGCAAAAAGTAAAATGAGATGCCTCACCTAGCATTTGTAACACGGTCAAATAAAAACATAAACAGGCTAATAATAAATATAAACACGTAAAAAGCAATACGAAACGCAGGCTGACGTTTCTTGTGGCTCTAGACTGTGATACCTAAGTCTTGTGTTAGGACTGGTGTTTACAAAGCTGCAAAGTATCGTGGGCAGATATTTTAAATATTAATGTCAATATCAAGATGATTAATTTCCTTTTAAATATTAATATCCTTAAGTGACCTTGCAAAACATCTCTTTGAAGTAAGTGCGTGTTCTCCCCAAATGGTCTCCAGCGCATCCATTTTGACCAACTTCAAAACAACACGGAGTTTAACAGTAGCTTACACAGGTGGGTATTTACATGCTAGGTCAGCCCCTCTGTTAACATCCGTGGACTTCCCAGCATTTTAAGACATGGGCACAAACTTCATGCAGTGGTAAAATCAGACAAGCAAGCAAACACAGGGGATGGCTTGGCGCTCTGTTCCCTCCACATGCACCTGCTCCATGGTGACTTCGTGATGATTCTTTCCATAGTGGTGGTGGCCGGGTCCTTCTTGATTCCCGCATCTCTTATTTGCATTTTCCCCTGGGGCGATCAGAGTTCTGTCATTTTCCCAAAGTCTTCCAACTAGTCAGTGCCAGAGCTGGACACGGACTCTCTCTTTTAAATAAACAAGCAATATGGGATGGAAATCTAGTTGTGAAAATTAGTACACATACACACACACACACACACACACACACACGGAAGCCCTCTTTAACCTCATGTTGTCCTATAATTACTCTCAATTAATCATCACTGAGATCAGTTTGGCATATGACCTTCCAAAATTTATAGGCATGTTAACTTACCTATAAAACGTCAATATGGGGCACCTGGGTGGCTCAGTCGGTTAAGCATCCGACTTCGGCTCAGGTTATGATGTTATGGTTCGCGGGTTCGAGCCCCACGTCGGGCTCTGTGCTGACAGCTCAGACCCTGGAGCCTGTTTCGGATTCTGTGTTTCCCTCTCTCTCTGACCCTCCCCTGCTCATGCTGTCTCTCTCTCAGAAATAAATAAAAACATTTTAAAAAGTCAATATGAATATGTATGCTTATATTACATGTTAATCAAATTAGATGATTATAGTCTGTGGTCTTTAATGTCATAACTTGTATTCATCTATAGGTTTGTTGACAAGGTATACCATTGTTGCTTAATAGGAGTAGACATAGGCCTAGTTCATGGTTTAGAGTTTCTGGTACAGCTGTGCTATAAGATTATTTAACTACTTAATTGGTGGATACTCCATTGTTTCTAAAACTTCACTCATATTCAGTAATGAACATCTTTTTCCATAAGTGCATCATGCATGTTTCCTTAGATGCCGTTTATTGAGCATGTGTTATGTGCCAGGGGCATCTCTGTTTCTGCATATACTTTATCATTTAATTTTCAGACCTCTAGATGAGGAGGTGGAGAAGCTGGATTCGCATCCTGGCCACGGTCTCAGAGTGGGAATGCCACATGCCCCGCCTCATAAAGGCATGTCCCTCTATTAGTGACAGGGTCACAGGCTGTCACATTTCCCTTTGTCTTTGTATCTGTGTTCCAGATTTTTTATAACACGCACCTATTCTTTTGCGCCTCGACAATGCACACACACACACACACACACACGTTTACATGTAGGTGTGCATGTGCCTGAGTGTGCCTTGCTTGTGTGTGCGTAAGAACCTCTAAATCAACTATGTGCAGAAGGATTGGGTGCAAGCACGTTCCAAGTACAGAAAATGGAATTGTCCGATGGAGACTTTATCTGATTCTTAGAGATCACGCCCTCCACAACTGGTTTGCACAACTCCGAGCTGCTTGCACAACCCCAACCAGATTTCCTTGCAGGCAAAACCAGCTGAAAAGACATTCTCTCTTGTTCTAAGACTTTTCTTTGCCTGTGTTCTTGCCTCTTTCTCGGCTCCCACCATTGCCCTGCTACGCAAGACACGTATTTTAATGCCCAGGGTCGTGGTCTCTAAATGCAGGCTTGCCCTTCTGTGAAGTGCGCGTCTAAAGCACAGATCATTCGGATTCATCATTTGTTTTTTTTGTTTTTTGTTTTTTTTTTAAATGTTTTATTTATTTCTAGGAGAGAGAGAGAGAGAGACAGCGTGAGCAGGGGAGGGTCAGAGAGAGAGGGAGTCACAGACTGAAACAGGCTCCAGGCTCCGAGCTGGCAGTCAGCACAGAGCCCGACGCGGGGCTCGAACCCACGAACCGCGAGATCATGACCTAAGCGAAAGTCGGACGCTCAACCGACTAAGCCACCCAGGCGCCCCAAGGATTCATCATTTGTTAATAAGCATATCAGTGAATCTAAACGCAGATCTCCTTGTTCCTCAGGCGGATACACCGGTGGCTAAATGCAGTGCCTTCCCCAGAGCAAATGTGAACATTTCACTTTTGACGCATCTGGGACACAAGCTTGGGTTTATTCACTTACGCAATCATTTTTACCATCAGCACATTCTGCGAGGAAACTCAGAGACCGTGGTTGGATTTTCTTCCCCCTCCAAACGGCGCAGGCAGCCAAGCCCCACGACCCTGGATGGCTTGCTCTGTGTTTCTTCACCCCCCTGGGTGCGGCTGAGCAGAGCACCCCTTCCTGGCCAGGGACACAGAGGAGGACTCCCAGCATCCACAGCCCCGCCTGCGCCTGGTCAGGGGCGGGTGTTTGTCTCTCCTTCCCTTTACAGAGCACATCAAGCCTCATTCCTAGAGCTGAGGTACGCGGCCCCTGTATTGTCTGTGTACAATTAAAAGCAGATTCACATTTCTAGAATGAGGGGCCCTTTCCCTCGTGTGTATATCTGAGTCTCTCAATACACGTCCATTTCACTTGTCCGCATCGTGGTCAGTTCCCATCGGACCCGGCCGTCGCCAGGAGAGATTGTGACGTGTCTCAATTGGCAAGAAAATGTGGTGGGTCCTCTGGAATATCCTCCTCCTCTCTGTACCCACTTCCAGAAAATGTCAAGGGAGTCGGATACCTCTTTCCCCAGCTGGATTCTTCAACCCTCAATTAGCGCACCCCGGGAAAGGCCGCTGGAGGTGGGATGGAGAGGTTTTGTTTTCCGGACCCATTAATCTGCTTCTATCTCTTTAATTAGTTAAAGATTCTCCAAAGCTCCTGAATATCATCCCTTGAGGGGAGGAGGATGCATTTTCAATTTCCTCCTGCAAATTAGACTGGGGCGCGCTTCTCTGGAAATATCAGATAAGGGAAAGGTGCAGAACTCCGGTGCTGAATTTTTCCCCTTTGCCACCCGGGAGGTGTGCAAGGTATAGTATCTGAAAGACAAAAGCCCAGTGGGTTTTGTGAATCTTAAAAGAGAATTAAAGGCATATCGTGCGGCCTCGATGAGAAGGAGAGCCTGGTATCCTAGAATCAAGCGGCCCCCACGATGTTGGGGACGATGGCTGCTGTGCCTGGAGACATGTTGGGGTGCAGTCCGTCTCCTCCCACGGGCCAGCCAGCTCCCCCAAATTAAGCAACAGGTCAGGACGCTGACCTGCCCTCTCCCGGCGCGTGCCTGTATCATAGCGGCCGCAGGAGGCCACGATGTCGTCCTCTGACCTCCAAGGAGGTCACAGTGGAAATCAGAGAAAGAAGAGTTAGAGTTTGGGGTGCGTTCAGCTGTGAGTAATATACAGGCTGCCAAACAGATCAACGAGCAAGTAGGCACAAGGCAGGGGTTCGGGGCTTGGGTGTCCAGAGATGGTGGTCCCGTGCCCCGTCTCCCCCCACGCCCCCCTGTCTGCACCTACCAGTGCTGCACACCCTTCACTCTAGAGGTCTCCCCGCCTCAGCCCTGCTGCCCATTAGAATCATGTGAGAAACTTTAAAATACGGATGTCCAGGGGCACCCAGACCAATCGCACCAGGGTACCTGGAGGTGGGGAGAGGGAGCCATTTTTAAAAGTAATAGATATGATTTGAGAGCAGTTTGGGGCTCCGGGAAGACTTCGGGAGAAAGTATAGGAAGGTCTCCTATCTATCTCCTCCGCTACACAATTTCCCCTATTAATAACATCTTGCCTTGGTTGTGGTACATTTGCTGCAATTGATGAGTTGATATGGAGACATTACTATCAACTCAAGTCCACCGTTTCCATTAGAGGTCGCTGTTTGTGCTGCGAAGTTGTAGGGTTCTAGCAGATACATAGAGTCCTGTATCCTCCATGACAAGATCATGTGGAAATCACCTGGAGTGCACCTGTTCATCTCTCCCCGGCCCCCGAGGCCCCAGAAAACGCCCATTCTTTACTATTTCCAGAGTTTTGGCTTTCCCCAAGTGTTGCATAGTCAGAACCTTGCAGGTAGCCGTGATGGCTGGGGTCTGATCTTTAGAAGGTCTCCAGGGAAAGGTCATGTGCAGCAGCGCTGAAATCACCAGACCCTTGCACAGAGTGACCGTGTGTTAACTTATCTGAAGGGATTTTCAAGATAATTCAATGTGATCCTTATACTTCACGGGAGAGAAAATATGTCCCGGGTGGGAATTGAGTCGACTATGACCATGACCATGACTATGACTATGACCAAGGTGGTGACTCCCAGGGGTGGTGACTCCCAGGTCAGGAATGTTCTAAGCGTATCACACATCTTCTTTCCGAGAGAAACTGTCTAGCGTGACAAAGTGTTATCTGTCCCAAGGCCGTCTGTGTTCTAAAATTTATGAATGTGACAGGTGTTTTCTGAGGATCAACTCTGGGCCAAGCAGCGCCCCTGGGGCAGTGGACGGAGCCGGAAACCTGATGCAGCTGCTGACCCCAGCAGGGTGTGGGGGGCACGCAGGCACCGTGAGCAAGCGTATAACGTGGGGCGAGGCTAGCGACGGCCAGCACGCACATACCTGCAGCCCTCTCCGAGCGCTCTGCCGTCTTAGCCCATCTAAGCGTCACCAGAGCCCCCGAGGGAGGTGGAATTGGCACCCCATTTTCCAGATGACGACTGAGCACAGAACACTAAAGGGCTTGGGGCGCCTGGGTGGCTTAGTTGGTTGAGCGTCCGACTTTGGCTTAGGTCATGATCTCGCTGTTCGTGGGTTCGAGCCCCGCGTCGGGCTCTGTGCTGACAGCTCAGAGCCTGGAGCCTGTTTCAGAGTCTGTATCTCCCTCTCTCTCTGACCCTCCCCTGCTCACGCTGTCTCTCTCTCTCTCCTAGAAATAAATTAAAAAAATATTAAAAAAGAAAAAAGAACACTAAAGTGCTTTACAGAAGGTGACATGGAAAATAGAAGGCAGAGCCAAGATTCAAACCCGCGGGAGACAGCTCCACATATTAAGTCGCTCATTGCTGATGCACGAAAACATTTCTCCCATGTTCTGCAGGATTTGACACTTATTAGTGTGGACACGGGGCCCTGAGTGCCCCCCTCCTCACTGAACAGCCCCACGAGAGCTTGATGCTGGGGATTCTTGTTGTGAGTAGGACACATGGTGTCCTGCGCTTTCTGTAAAAAGCAGTCTTCTTTCACCCGGCAAGTATTCAAATAACCTGAAAATCCACTTCCTTGGAACAAAAGATTTGAACATCTTCACAGCCAGTTGACTCTCCAGAGTTAATAATACCAATTGTCGTGGCCTCGGACTCAGTAACTTAAGGAGGATTTCATCTGTGGGAGCTTATCTGCTGCTCTGTAGTTACTGTCATGGAATGGTGTCTCCTTTGTGGGAAAAATGGCCCTCCCACCCAGGTCATCTGTCGTGGGCACCTAAATCTGAAGCCCACCCATATGTTAATGCATGACAAATACCACCTCGAATAGAAATTACTTAGTGAAAACTATATCTTTTTCATTAAATCTGAAAAAAATAACGTAAAGTGTTTGGTAAAAACAATCCTAAGCAGGAATAATTGATATGCCAATTACCCATGAATAGCAAGTAAGAGTATGAGTAATTCAGAGAGGGGTCTGTGAGTGTCCTCGGGATTAGACAGTTAATACTCAGACACCACAAATACCAAAAGCGGGTTCATTACAGAAACTCTGGGGTGCAACTTAAGAGAGATGTCAGCACCTGATCTACTCCTGATTTCTCTCCTCATACTCTTTACGAAGCAGACACCGCCAACTCAGCTTGGTAGCTCTAGCAAAATCCCAGGGTTGAGACTCACTGGCCCATCATAGCTATTCTAGGACCATAGTGTGGGCAGGGGGATCGAACTTTGGTCCTGGGCTCCTTCCTAACAACAAATATTCAAAGTAGAGCAGAGGTGGTCCCCCAGAAAATAAGTGTTCCATTCCTAGGAGAAGAGGGTAGACAGATGGGCCAAACAGAAGTGACATGTGCTACATTACCTTCCATACCTGGGTAACCTTTTGATAGCACTGAGTCACTGGTTCTAGGAGTCAAGCTCATATTCTAGGATCTTCTGTGAGATGGTTATTTTACTTCTCTCCCTAAAAGTGCCATGTAGGCCAGAAACCTGGTACTGTTGGTGTGGCCAAACCTTTTATTTATTATGGGTCCTTTCTGGATGGTGATGATGATGATGATGATGGTCATGAAGATGCCATTTGTGGAGTGCTATTTCAACTTCGGGCACGATGCTGACCACTTTCCATTTACTGCTCACCTTACTGATGACAATAACCCTGTGAGACGTGCTGTTATTATTATTATTCCAAATTAACAAACAAGCCTCTGTGTTCTTAACCACTATACCACCTCTTTTGGCCTCACAGTTATGTCCTGTTCCCAGTCAGCCCCGACTCCCGATTCGGCTTTAATTCATGGAAGCAGATGGTGTTACAGAAGAAATAACCATGAGAAGCTAAATCTTGAGTGCTGAGGGAAAACCATTTCCTGCCAAGCAGGAATCCAGTTCAGCTACAGAGTTGTGGTAAGCTCACAGAGGTTGAGGGAAGGAGAAATGCAGATTTAATTAATTAATTAAAGTTTGTTTATTTTGAGAGAGAGAGCACAAGAGGGGGATGAACAAGAAGGAGGGGAGGGAGAGAGAGAATCCTAAGTGGGCTCCACACTGTTATTGCAGAGCCCAGTGCACGAAATGTGAGATAATGACCTGAGCCAAATTTGGACACTTAACCAACTAAGCCACCCAGGTGGTTTGAAATGCAGATTTATTTTAAATCTTTTAAATCTTTTTATTTATTTTTGAGAGACAGAGAGAGACAGAGTGGAGCAGAGGAGGGGCAGAGAGAGAGAGAGAGACAGGATCTGAAGCAGGCTACAGGCTCTGAGCTGTCAGCACAAAGCCCAATGCAGGGCTTGAACCCACAAACCACAAGATCATGATCTGAGCCAAAGTTGGACACTTAACAGATTGAGACACCCAGGTGCCCCATGAAATACAGATCTTTTAAAGCCAAAAAACTCTCTGTGTCTGGTAGTACGGAGGCAAAGTCTCTGAGTGCAGTGGCTTCCTGGCTCTGGCTGTGTCTCATTTTTGTGTGAGCCCTGGACTGGACAGAAGAGGTTGTCTGCATAGACAGGGTCCCTGCATGAAGATGTGGCATCCAGCTTCCTGGGGCCATGCCCAAGTCAGGTTTGCACAAGAGCCTGCGAGTTAGATTTCCAGGTCAGAACTGACCGACAGGCAGTGCAAGATGTTCACGGAGGAGATTCAGTTCTCTCTAGCTCAATACCTGCTTGATTTGAAGAATGATCCAGAAAGTCACACAATAAATGTTGGCATCGCTTTCTTTTCTTCACTGGTGAAGACCCTTCTGGGCCATTCCTGACCCTTCTGGACCTTTCTTGCTCTTCAGAATTCTTCCAGTGATTCAGGGTCATATTACGGGTAAAAGCATAGGTTCCTGGTTCAATCTGGAAAAATCTACTTCTCTTCTGCTTTACACGATGTGACCTGATTGTTAGAAAGCTCTGAGGTAGAGACGGGACCTCCTCAGGGTCTGGGCTTCCAGACTGTTCCACAGACAGCATGTGATTTCCTGCTGTGGGCAGCTTCTCTCCTGGTGTAGAGGTGACAGAAATGACACATTTACTTCCTGACTCAGGTGGGGGGAGGGATGTTGAACTTATTAATTAAAAATAAGGCACTTATTCCTGCAGTTATCCCCTCCTTCCCAGCGGGTCTAAATCCACTCTCTGCCCTGAAATTTTCCGGCAGGGGCCCTGTACCAGATAAGCAAGCACTTAGCCTCAGTGCTGCGGCCAGGCTTACCCTTCCCTGGGATTTTGGAGAGGAGTATAGTGGGGCCTCCCACGGAGCTTAGAGGTTGTAGCGGGGCCCTGCTCAGATCGGGGGTGTTAGGCTCTCAAGTTTGAGTCTTCGTGACAGACAGCTATGCGCTGTCACAGGAAACACCTTCAAGAAGCCTTTCCATTCCCACCCCTGGGCAGGGTGTTTCAAGCCTCTGTAAATTCCAGGTTTTTCGTATGTAAAATGGGGATGGTGATAAGGCTTGCATACAGTTGCTTGGGACAATGGAGACCAGAGACCTGAAGTGCGTGGTGCCCTGTGATGGATACAGAGCACTCAGTAAATGCTGGCTTGTGCTATAAAAGGCCGTTTTGCAAAGACATATGTGTGGACCCTGCAGAAGGGGACCGGACACCTGCACTCCACCCCTAATGTGCGTCTGAAGCTAAACGTGGCCCAGAGCAAATGCCCATCCTCCCCTGAGCTCCTAAAAATGCCTCCCACACCTCAACCAGGACACCGAGTCATTCATGAGTCGGGCTAAGGTCCTTGGATAGGTCCTTGACTCTTCTAACTTACAAGCTACGCCTAGTCCGTCAGGAAAGACCATTGCGTTGCCTGCTAAATACATCTAGGAGTGAGCTACCTACATCCTCAACTAATACTCTTGTGTAAGGCACCTTCACATCTCTTGCCAGGATCATTGCCGTAGCCTCCTCACTGATCTCCCTTCTGGAGGCTTCTGCCAGCCCTCCTGGTCCCCACCCCTGCCCCCAACAGGAAGCCAACATCGTGAGGGCAAAGCCTTGGTGCATTTGGCTCATGGCCGGTCACCTGTGCCTGGAACGATGCTGTCATTTACTCCACCAGGATTTACTGGATGAGTGAATGAACCCATTTATAATTTTTTTTCTAAAGGTTATGAAGGATATGGTCACCTTCCTTAGCTCTCTAAAGTCCTGCCATGAAGATTCAAGACACTTTCTGTATTTTAGGATCCTCGGCCTCTCCCGTGGTGACTACCAGTCTGCCCAGTTCCCAGCCACCAGAATCATCTTAAATATTAATGTAATATACATTCTAGTCATGTCCATACATGAACATTCACCTTGTTCAGAAGCACCAACAGAGTCCAAAATCAGAGCTGACTCTGGAAAAATTCTCAAAAGCCAGAAAGAAGAGAATCAGGATGAAATCGATCTCATCTTCTGCTTTCCTGCTTCCTCAGGGTGCCCCACAGAACGCCGTGTCAAAGATACACTTACTCTCTTGACGGCTTATAAAACACCATGTAAGAATACACGCGCCACCTCGTAGTTTTCATCTTTGGGTTATTCTCAAGGGAAACAACAAGCAAATGATGTTAATCGAAACCAAGATGACCCACAGTATACCGATGCCTTGAACATTTTCTAGACATACGTTTGTGGGACGTGTAATATTTCGATCCCCTCTTCTCATTTTCTTGCATTTCCCCCCCTGCCCTCGACTTGTATATGCTACTTTAAGACAAAGGTGTCATTGCTTCTGGGCCAAGCATATGGAATCCACGAGTGAGGAGGCCATGCTTTTCTGAGGGGTGACTCTTCTTGACCGTACGGTCCTCTCTCAGGAAGTGCTTGCTTATGTGTGGGGGGGGCAGGCAGGTGTG
>NW_027533280.1:121025-142998 GCF_008692635.1 Crocuta crocuta | reverse complement strand
CATGGGGGGGGGGGGGCACGCAGATGTGCCGTAGAGGGGAATGTCCTCTGCCCACCCCCAGGCTCTCCAATGGGTGGAAAGGTAAAAAGAAATGGCCCAGGCCAGTGGACACTGACTCTTCTACGAATTCCGTACTTGCCGACGTTGATGGATTTGGGGCCCCTGTGACTCAGCAGCTCTGTGTTCATGTTGCATCACACCTGAGCTGTTAAGAGCTATGAAATTTCCTTCAGCCCCGAGATTATGAAACAGGCCATGAATCTATGCTTTTGTTGCTATGGTAATTTATATCTCCACTGTTTTAATAACGTCATCAAATGCAGGCAATCAGAAGCAATGTGGCACCTCTACATAATTTAACTCGAAACCATTCATAACAACTTGCGATGCCGTTTGAAACATTGCATGAGGAAATTAAAAGCAAATAGAAATAAATCATCTCAAGCCTGAAAACTATAAATATTTGAGGTAGGAGCACACACACTTCCAGAAAGATCTTTGATGATAGGAATGGATATTTCTAGCAAATGGTGCAGAAAAATGATGCTGTATTGGAAAAGAAATACCTCTGAGGGCATTTCTGTCTCCTCAAAAGAAAAAAAAGGGAAACAGTGCTTTCGAGTTATTAGGACATATACCATAAAAAGGTTTTTCTCAAGCTTCAGAATATATTTTTAATACTTGACCACGAGACCATGAATATTAATTAGCTTTTGCATGAATATTGATAATTAAAATTATGATTCCTATAGATGGAATTTGCATCTGAAATTTTACAATGGGTTAAACTGGAAAGTGTGATAGTTCTCAATATATGACCGAGTCCCTTGTTCTTACACACACACACACACACACACACACACACACACACACTTAAACGCACAGTCATTCAAATACATATTAGGAAACTACATCAACGCTGTTGGTTTCTGGTTTATCATCATTGTGGGTTTAATGGGCAGGTTTGTTTGGTTTTTTTTATTTCTAGGAGAGAGAGAAAGACAGCGTGAGCAGGGGAGGGTCAGAGAGAGAGGGAGTCACAGACTGAAACAGGCTCCAGGCTCTGAGCCGGCAGTCAGCACAGAGCCCGACGCGGGGCTCGAACCCACGAACCGCGAGATCATGACCTAAGTGAAAGTCGGATGCCCAACCGACTAAGCCACCCAGGCGCCCCTTAATGGGCAGGTTTTGCTTGCCTTTAATTAGTGAATGACTCTTGCTGCTATTGGGGCTCCTTCGGGACAAGGGAAAGTGTTATTTGTGTGGCCACAGGAAGTGATTATGTGGGGCTGGAATGGCTTTCAGAGTTAGGACAGGACCCAGCCCTTCACTGTTCTGGAAACGCGTCATTCTTCTGTTCCAGACAGTGAGTCATGGGAACCAGCACAGGCGCCGGGCTCGGGCTGTGTTTTCACAGATGGCACCTGCCCCCATCTTGCACCCCCTCCCCCGTCCCACCCATCACATGTGTTTTCCTCAACTCCCCGGCACTTGTGAGCTGGGAGACGGGAGACCATGGCTCCTGAGTGACGGGCCACGTGGGGGGGTCGCACAGGGAGGGTGGAATGGACGTGGAAGGTTCACGTGGCGCTAAGAGGTTAGAGGCGATGGTGAGTTAAGGTTTCTACCTCCACCTGCGGGGCACCCTCTGAGTACCAGGCACTGTACCGGGCTTGGGATCTGCGGTGGACACGCTCAGGTGCCTGCCCTCCATCCATGAGCCCTTTTTCCTTCTTGAGAGAGCCCTCATATTACTAGGGTGCCTTCTCCCCCGCACCGCCACCACGTTTACAGGCAGCCGACTCCATCTCCAGCCCCAGACTTACATCCTTAGTTGGATAGCGTCTGTCATGCCCATGGCAACTGTCGTCGGTCCAAGTAGGAGCACATCACCTAAGCGAATCCAAATAGAATGAAGCCGAGACAGATGATTGAGCGAGTTTCTGGTGTATCTCTGTGTCTGCCCACATGTGCGTGCCAGATACCAGTGTACACCCCGGGGCGAGAAAGCTCTTTGACGCGCGGAGAAGAGAGAGAGAGGTGGAGAATGCTGTCTACCTGATGTCCATTCTCTGTTTCTTCTTTAAGATCAAAACCCAGTCTTATTCGGGTAGACTGTCTCCAACATCTCCTGTAATCAAGTATACTGTTATTAAGTGATGGATAAGGGAAATTTCTGGAAGACGCCCTAAAAAGTCTCCCTAAGTGGAGAAGTTGCAGGTGACAGGTGTAGCCCATTTGATTCTCCTGACACCAACCTTTTCTTGCCACTTGGAATGAGGGTGTAATGACTGGAGCACTGACAGCCCTTTTGGGTACCTTGACTTTGAGTTATGTCAGTGGGCCAGACAAACAGAAGTCAGGGAGGCGCCCCACTATTTCTTTTCATTGATTTTGCTCCTTGTGATCCACTGAAACATTTTTCTAACTGAAGAGCTATTAGGGAAAGAACTTTATTCGCTTTCAAAATTCCTTAATTTACCACTGTAGGTGGAGAAAATATGACCTCAAAGATGTGTCATGAAAAAAAGAGAAGGAAGGAGGGGAAACTCACCTGTTTTGCAGACAGAGGAGGTAAGGATCTGGGCATTGGGAAGAACAGTGAGAAAGGACGGAAAAATTCAAAGGAGCCGGGAGAAGAGAGAAAGTCTAAGTAACCGGCAAAAACGACGGCTAACGGAGATCTCTGGTGGGGCCCTGGAGGTCAGAGTATATCTCACATCCAAGTCTGGGCTTTTTTATTCATTCACGAATTCAGTATTTGTTGAGTCTCTTCTGCACCCGGTGCTTCCTGGGCGCTGGGGCTACAGAGATGACTAGGACCGAGTCTGTCCCTGGCGCCCAGGATATTATCCAGGGTGGAAAATACACAGGGTGGGTGCAAAAGATTCACGTTACGATGCGTGGTGGGAAGGCGAGACGGGGCTGTTGTGTTAGAGATGGTGGTGCAGGGGCTGGGGGCAGCTCCTCTGGGGGGGCAGAAGGGTCCTCTCTGAAGACATCAGGGGGAAGTCGAGACCGGGAGACAAGGAGGAAGAGAAGGAGCCAGTGGCAGGGACTCAGGGCGTGTTTCTGGAGGGCGATGGAGAAGAGCAGAGACCCGGCCGGCCGGGGTCAGGATTGCTCCTGCTGAGTGGGGAGCCCACACATTCACTTTTTGAATTGTTTTTGTTCATTTTGTTTTGGAGACACGAAACCATCAAATTTATACCCAAATAGTTCAATTAACTCCCCAGGCTTATATTTATTTTTGAGAGAGAGAGGGAGACAGAGTGCAAGCAAGGGAGGGGCAGAGAGAGAGGGAGAGACCGAATCCGAAGCAGCTCCAGGCTCTGAGCTGTCAGCACAGAGCCCGACGCGGGGCTCGAACCCGCGAACGGTGAGATCATGACCTGAGCCGAAGTTGGATGCTTAACCGCCTGAGCCACCCAGCCGCCCCAGTAGCAACTCCGCGGGGAAGGGGTGTCTACAGTGGACGGGCCCTGGAGCCACATTGGACAGTGTCCAGAGGTGGTTAACGGACTTGGACTTTGACCCTGTTCTTTCTGGAACTCATCAAGCACAGCGAGACCAGACAACAGGGAGGAAACCACTTTCTCCCCCAACCCCCGAGTCTCCTGTAATTGAGACGAAACTTCTGAAGCCGGCAGCTGGTCGAGGCCCAGACAGCCGCTGTCCCTGCTCATTGCCCCTGCGCAGGGACCCGGGGGCAGCCCAGGAAGGTGCGGGGAGAGCAGGCTGAGCGGCAGCCTCCAGTGCTGCTCCCCTTTTGGCGAATGATCTCGCTTTTCCTCTTGAACATCCGACCCCCAAGGGGAAAACGAGCCTGCGTGTGGGGTCCCATCTAGTGCTCTTGCGGAGAGGATGACAGCCCTGCGCGTAGCATGGATGCTGGCCGAGGGAGGAGCCCGGCCACACCTGCCCCCTAGGCCTCCCTGAGCTCCCCAGTGGCGGAGGCCACCTCACCTCTGGTTTGCTTTCCTTCGGACCCTGTTCACACTGAGCTAGGCTATCTCAAGGGACAGCAGAGGGGCGCCTGGGCGGCTTAGCCGGTTGAGCGTCCAACTTCGGCTCAGGTCATGATCTTGCAGGTTGTGAGTTCAAGCCTCACGTCGGGCTCTGGAGCCTGCTTCAGATTCTGGGCCTCCCTCTCTCTCTGACCCCCCCCCCCCACTCGCACTCTGTCTCATTCTCTCTCAAAAATAAATACACATTAAAAAATAATAAAGGGACAGCTTACAAGGGTCCTGCTCCCATGGCTGGCCCCCCGCCCTCACCCCACAGCATTGCATGTGACTCGTGCATACAGATAAGGTCCCCCCGATATTCAGGGGCCTCAGTGTATGACCCCCCCTCTGCAACCAGCACCCCCACATGAAATAAAGAAAAACAATACGCTATTTCATCTCTGGGAAAAGCAAACCCCCAAAGCTGATTTTCTGAGCGGTGAGTTTGATTACACCCAATGTTCGGTTATTGTGGCAATTTCAAGTGCGGCTCCTCTGAAAACAGAACTTTCTGAAGAAAGGATTCCTCCCTGGGGCCTCTGGACGGCTGCACAACACCCTTCCTGGCCCCTAACAATGACCTTGGGGGCTTCAGCTCAGCTCTCTCCTCTCCCTGCTGACCTGCACGCCTGTGCGTCTTCTACGTGTGATGCCACATGACCCCCACCCGTGCAGCTGAGGGCACTTGCCCCGCCCTGTTGGACAAGGAGTGAGACGGGCCTTGAGGACGGTGCCCGTGTCCTCTGACTGACCCGGGTCCTTTTCCCCGTGCTCTCCACGCTCCGGTGCCGGCCGCTGCCTAGGGCAGCCTTGGGGTCCTTGCCTAATGACGGGAGCACAGCCCTCTGTAGCCCCTCTGCCTTTGCCTCTGCCCACTTCCAAATCAGCCCACACCCTGCTCCCCAGGGGTACCCCGGGGGCTCCCGCCCACTCCCTGCAACCTCTGCAACCAAGGAGAATCCCTTCCCAGGGTCCAGATGTGCCGCCCCGGGCTCCATCCCCTGTTCCCACCGCCCCACCCCATGTTTCCACACCTGAGCATCTCATCAGGGCACTTTGTGCGGATTAACTCCCGTCCTGGCCTCGAGGGGTCCACATCCATTGTCACACCTCGTGCACCAGACACCTGTCTGTTTGTTGACCGAAGAAATGAGTGCACAGGGGAAGTGCTGTTTGAATAGAGCTCTCTGGGGCTGCCAGTTCTGGTGGCTCATTTGGTTTGTGTTTTCTTGTTTTCTCTTTTGCTGTTGTCTGTGCGGTGATTTTTTTCACCAAATGTGCGGCTAACAAGAGCTAACGAGAGCTTCTGCCCGTCGTTACGCGCATGTCATGTTTGCTGAGCCACGTCTGGTCGCCTGGGCACTTTGGGGCAGCGTGGCTCTCAGTTCGTCCACCTTGTAGGGCCGGGCCCATGCTTACTGCTCGGTCGAATTGTTCAGGGGTTTACATGGGATCCACTCTTTCTCTGCTTGAACTGAGCACCCCCCCGGAATGAGCAGGAGATCTCGCCTGGGCGGTGGGCCAGAGGCTGCCCTGGGGAACAGGCAGCTGAGGAAGAAGGGCTTACCAGGAGCCTTCCCTCCATGTGTGCATTTCAACTCTCGTACCCATGAGCCGTTTCTCTCTCTCCTTTACCGTTCCATTCTTCTTCAGCGAATGACTCACCCGACTAGTGTGGCATCCAGGGCCCCGCAGGGATACCTCGCTGGATTTGAAACCACTGCACGTGGACCCCGCAAGTGATGTGACTTCCTGGTGCTCCGTGCAGGAGCCTTCAAGAACGCGTCTTGCTAATATTTTGATTTACAAGTCAAGAAGTCGGTATTCATTGAAGGTAAGTCACCATCCTCATCATCCATCAGGGTCCTCACTGTCACATTTTGTAGAGTCACCCATGAAGTTTCTCATTTACTGACATCATCATTATCACCAGCATCACCACCATCATCATCGTTATCATCACCATCATCATCATCATCATCACCACCATCACCATCATCATCATCATCACCACCATCATCATCATCATCACCACCATCATCACCATCACCATCATCACCATCATCANCCATCACCATCATCATCATCATCACCACCATCATCATCATCATCACCACCATCATCACCATCACCATCATCACCATCATCATCATCACCATCATCACCATCACCATCATCATCATCATCATCACCACCATCACCATCATCGTCATCATCACCACCATCATCACCATCACCATCATCGCCATCATCATCATCACCATCACCACCATCACCATCATCACCATCACCATCATCACCACCATCACCTTCATCATCACCATCATCATCACCACCATCACATCATCACCATTATCACCACCACCATCATCATCATCACCACCATCACCATCATCGTCATCATCACCACCATCATCACCATCACCATCATCACCACCATCACCTTCATCATCACCATCATCACCACCACCATCATCATCACCACCACCATCATCACCATCATCACCATCATCACCATCATCACCATCACCATCATCACCATCATCACCATCACCATCATCACCATCATCACCATCACCACCATCACCATCATCACCATCACCATCATCACCACCATCACCTTCACCATCACCACCATCATCACCATCACCACCATCACTACCACCACTGTCACAGCCATCATCATCACAATTTTTTTAATCATCACTGTTTTTATTAATGCTTCATCCGCTTCTGTTCCGATGACAGAGTAGTTGAATAAATTCATAGACTTGTAGTGATCCTCAGCTCATCTAGGGTGACCCTTTCCCCACGTAGAAAAATGCCATTAGAATGCCTAGCAATCAGCATGCTCTCACTGCTGAAAGCTCTTCTGAAATGGGAAGCGCCTCACATCGTAACGAAGCTACGTTTTCACATCTCTGATTACTGGCTTGAGATAAATATCAAGGAGTGAAGTTGGGGTCAAACAGGAGGCTCCATTATAAGACTTTGAATCCATATCACAAAATTGTTCTTTAAAACGCTTCTACTATACCCTTTTCAACATGCTCCACCAACAAAGAAGATTGTGTTTAAAAGTCATTTGCCAGACTATTGAGCGAGGCATAACATCTTGCAAGGGTTTTTTTGCTCTCTTTTTATTAATGATGAAGTTGAATTTTCATTATTAATAAATTTTCTCAAACACATATTTTCTCAAATATATATTTCCCGTATCATCTTATTTTCATTTCTGATTTTCTTGTTCATATCCTTTATCCAGTTTTTATTAAAGTGTTTGCATTTATATTGGTTGATTTATAAATGTTCTTTCTATACTAAGGATGCAGATGCCTCGTGTTCTCTATTACAAGTATTTCCCCAGGTTTTTCCCCCCATTTTACTTTATTTATAATGCATTTTAATAAACAGAAGTTTGGAAATATCATAGACTCACATATATAGGCTGTCCTTTATGGCTTATTAGTTTTCTCTTAGGATAGAAAACACTATTAGATAACCATACACCCTCTATTTTTTATGTTTATTAAAATGGGATTACACAGTGATGTAGTAACTTATTTATTTCTGTTTGTTCCTAGTAATTTATTTTTCCAGCTCATCACATGGGTTTTCTCTCATTTAAGCCAGAACAGGAGTCAGTGGCTGCCTCGGGAGAAGTAAGGTGGTAAAAACGGGGAAACAATGGGCTAAGGGAAGTGGCCTCGTGTGTCCCTGGGGAAAGCCTGCTTGGGACTCCCTGTGTCCCTCCCTGTCCTGCTTCACTGGCTCTGAGCACCCCGGGGAGGGCGTGGGACGCCCTGGCAGGATCAGCTATCGGGGGAGTCCAGGAGTAAAGGGCTCTTGTGCTGTGTGCCCCGGGGCCGTGGTGGAGGGGTGCCAGGGCTCAGGGGTGCCCACCCGGCACAGCTGAGCTTGAGGCACAGACGCACATGCAGTTCACAGGGGGACGCTCCGGAGGCAGCAGGCGGACTCCCCTCCCACCTGCGCAGTGCACGTCTTCTGCGACCTCGATGCCTGTGGAAGGGATCCAGGCGGTGTGGGTCCAGCAGCTGTAGCTAGAGCTTTCAGGAACTGGATGAGGTCACCAGGGACCTGGGGTCACTGCCAGCTCCATGCAGGCCATGCTGAGAAAACCCTGGCCTGAGTTAGATAAATCCTCTGCCACGTTGTGCAACAAAGGCTACCAATAAAAATGAATCGATGTATAGAAAAATTAGAGTGGCTTTCCTTTCTTAAAAATAGGAACCTCCTCGTTTTATCACTTGCTCTTCCAGCTTAATTGGCATAAAATTGACAAATAAAAATTATGTCTATTAAAAGCGTACAACTTGATGTTTTGATAAACATATGCATTGTGATGGAAATGCCGCAGTCAGGCTAATGAACCCATCCGTCAACCTCATACAGTTACCATTTCCTTTTTCTTTTCTATTTTGTGGTAAGAACATTGAAGATCTGTCCTCTTAGAAAATTTCAGACATGCCATACATTATTATTAAGTATAGTCACATCGACATATATATATAACTTTTTCATTGGCTACACTCTTGATAGGTTAAGAATATTAGTATATTAGAATATTCGTAGTATGAATATGCTACATTTTGTTTGTTCATTCATCAGTTGATGGACATTTCAGTTGTCTCTGCCTTCTGGCTTGTGTCAATGGTGCTGCTATGAATATTCAGGTAAAAATTTTTGTTTGAATGCATTGTACAATAGGGATGAATGTCACAAACACTATGCACAAAGGGTCACACGTTGTATGATTCCGTTTGTATGTAATTTCAAGCCAGGGAAATCCATAAAGACAAAAAGTGGATTGGTGGTGGAGGGGTGGGGCGGGGTGGGGGCAGGATGGGGTGTGGCTCCTGAATGGGAAGGGTGTTGCCTTGGGGGTCATGAAACTGTCTGGGAACCAGATCGAGGCGATGGATGCACCACATAGTGAATATAGTAAAAAGCCACCGGGTTGTTCATTTGAAAGTTGTTAGTAGTTAATTTTATGTCATGTAAATTTTACCTCACACACACATACACACGCACGCCCGGCGTGAGAAAAGAGCCAGTACATCATTTACCTCTAAAACCCTCTCCTGTGTCTCTGGAACACAGAAGCCTTTCAATAAATGTTTGAGCTAAATTATAAAAATTAGAATTAGGTCATGTCTAAAACCCATTTCAGGTCTAATATTTCATAGAATCTATGGTGTAGATGACCCAGGAAGAACCCATTATCCCTAATTTAAGACGTGTGAGATGTCGGGCTGCCGGTTCCTCCGTAATTCACAGCACAGCTACCTTTGGTAAAAGTTCTTCATGATTTATTAAACCTGATTATCTTCTGTGCACATAATCCAGCTCGGCTAGCCCGGGGAGCGGCTCGGAAGGTACGCAGACTTTTAGTTGGGAATTCGCACTCTGTACGTAAGCTTGGAGTCTCTGTTAAGTGGGTTGTGCTGCCTGGGTAACAGCGTGTCTTCACGGGTCGCAGGCTTGGAGGCGGGCTGCGGGAAGAGGTGTTCTGCATCAGCCGGGGGGACACCACCCACTTTCCCACACCGCCCCTGAGCTCTCGATGGCTCCTCACAATAAAGAAGTATTTCTCAACCGGGTCCGATGGGAGTTGGGCGACTCTTTTCCATCTTGTGGCTTCTGGGGGAACCCACATCCCAATTCACCCAGTTTCATGCCCGCTTTAGGGCTCAAAGTCCCACTCTGCAAAACTTCTTCCCCCAGGACACAAAAAGTCCTACTTTTTGGTGACCAGTGTGGAAGGTGGAAGGAGGTCCAACCCATAAGGACACCCTAAAATAGGGGCTCACAGCAGCTTTGTGCTTAGTGCCAAATGGGAATGGTGTGAGTTGCCTACTTCCTGCAGGTGCTGATGCTGCTTCCGCCGTGAGCACCATTGCTGGTGACAGTGATTTGTGGGTCAGGATAACAGGGCAGCCCTTCCCACATCACTCGGACCGAAGTGTGCCGTGCCAGGCATCACCTGTCTGCCTCTGACTTCTGTGCTCTGTGCCAAGGCAGGGCTAGCTCCATTTTCTTTTTCTTTTTTCTTTTTCTAACATTTATTCATTTTTGCGAGACAGAGAGAGACAGAGCATGAGCGGGGGAGGGGCAGAGAGAGGGAGACACAGAATCCGAAGCAGGCTTCAGGCTCTGAGCTGTCAGCACAGAGCCGGACGCAGGGCTGGAACCCATGAACCGTGAGATCATGACCTGAGCCAAAGGTGGACGCTTAACCGACTGAGCCACCCAGGCGCCCCTAGGTCTGTATGCTTTAAAATAAAACACAGAGGAGAGAGGAGAAGGGAGAGAGTTCAAAAGTTTAGCAGAAGCAAGCCATGAGCCCCGACCAGTTCTAGGCGTGTAGTCCAGCGGTCACCATGCCCGTGGCTGCCTGGGACACAGGGCTACAGCCCTTCCTGCACAGGACGGTCCTGATTGTAGTGCTTTTAATGGCTTTTATTTTACCTCCTCTCAAGATGACATTTTTAAAAAATATTTTTATTTAGTTTTGAGAGAGAGAGAGAAAGAGAGCGTGAGCAAGAGAGGGTCAGAGAGGAAGGGAGATCCAGCACAGAGCCCAACGCGGGGCTCGAACTCACGAACCATGAGATCACAGCCTGAGCCAAAGTTGGTTGCTCAACCAACTTTTTTCTGCTCCACAGTTGCAGAAAATAACTTGGGATTGGGCACAGCAGAGAGGTGTTTGTGAAAACATACACGGGGAGTAAACCTCATATGTCCAGAAAATACCTCTGAGGCAACAAAAGTGTCTGCCTCTCAGAAAGGCACCAACGCTCATTTGCAAATAACGACCAGCGAGGTAGCTTGGCGTACCAGGTGCGTGCGCACGCCTGCACACATGCACACACAGCATACCATTCCCCTGGTTGCTCTAGGAGACTAAGCAAAGCTACATTTCCTATTTTAGAAGCTGTAAGTGAGATGTCCTCTGGGCAAACAAACAGGGAATTTTGATAACAGATCCCCTTACCCGTAGGGCACATTCGAGCCGTTCTAACCAAAGACCAGGCTTTCTATTCTACGTGGGGCGATGTGTGCAGGGACAACACAAAAACTTGTTCTTTCAAGCTCTTAGTTTGCTTCAAAAAAAAAAGAACAAAACAGACTTTCACCATGCTTTGATCGCCATGAAGAATTTAAGAAAACTCTGTAAATTATAAAACAAACAATTTTTTTCATCTTGTCTAAATAAAAACTAGATTTTGTTCAACTATCTGCATACTCAGCCAATGTGTGCGTGTAGATTTTGACAAATTCCGTTCAGCTTGTAAATTCTTATCCAAGAAAATAGTCATTATCTGCTGAAAGTCCTCCACACTTTGTCCACAACTCTTGCTGAACAAGACTGTGGCTTGCTTATCTGTGACATGGAGGGTTGCTTGTTGAATATTGTGGGTCACTGTGCAGAAGCACCTAATAAAAAAGTTTTACTTTGTAGAAATGGAAGCAGATGGCTTTTTAACACAGGTGCCTACAAAGTCCCTACAATCAACTTTTCAAAGTGTGGGACAAGAAAAATAGCTATCTCTAATTTGGAAATAGATTGAGGATGAGAGCAGAGAAAGGGATACATTAAACAGAAATCCATCTGCTTTCGTAATAATGTTTGATGATCTTCAAAGAGGCCACAGGAGCCGAGGAAAGAGGAAATGACTGGCTTGGGTTGGTTAGGGTTATGAGAGGTTGTGACCATAGCTCTTATAAGGAAAAAAAAAAAAAAAGACTCTCTCTTTAAAAGAGAAAAAAAAGGAAGTGCTTTGGATGTCAAGAGAAGGTCACCACAAAAAGGGCACCAAGCTAAATGGGACTTTCTTGATTTCTTTACAAAATCTCTTACGTATTTGGAAACCAACTTTGATTTCACGACTTCAAACTGCCTGTTTGGTCTTAAATCATTATCTCCAAGAAAATGAGTTTAATGTATGATGATATCTAATGTGCCTCAGGGTTTTTATTTTTATTTTTTAAATGTTTATTTATTTTTGAGAGATAAAGACAGAGCATGAGTAGGGGAGGGACAGAGAGAGACACGAGATCCAAAGCAGGCTCCAGGCTCTGAGCTGTCGGCACAGAACCCAACGTGGGGCTAGAACTCACAAACTGTGAGATCACAATCTGAATGAAGTCAGATGCTTCACTGACTGAGCCACCCAGGCGCCCCCTGTACTTCAGGGCTTTTAAAAAAGGATGGGACATTTTTAATCCAGAGAAACGGTGTGAAGCATTGACAGATGCAAAGAACCTGATTGACAGACAACTGGTCTACCCCAGCCCCCAATGCATGACAGAGTGAAGGCTTTTGGAGAGCTGGCAAGGGAGGCTATAGTCCAAGAGTTTGCTGTTGCTCCCAAGCAAACCTAGAATAGTCTGCAGCAAATGCTTCTCCTGAGAGGATATAGATGACCACTATGTCAGCTTGGGCCGTGTCACGTGGACTTGGAAATCCAAAGAGGGAGTCGGAGTGAGTTCCATCATTGGCTGTCCTTGCTTCCACCATCTCGTGCTGAGGCCACGGACTGTTCCGGGAGCTCTAGAAGGGAGTCTCCTGGAGAACAGCCATGCTACAGTGAGGCACACCTTTTCCTCCCACTGGTGAAATGATCACATCTTGCAATTCCTTTGTGTTGTATTTAATTTTAGGGCAGGGGATCAGGCCTGAGTTACCGGGTCTCACCGCTGTCTACTGCGGATGTGTCAGAGCACTGGGCAGAAAGGGGGCGTGCAGGGCTCCTGAACCCATAGTGCGGCTGGTTTCCAGAGTGATGGCTTCACTTAGCAGAAGCCCCCCATCGTTCCCCTCCTTTGTGGGATGCGTCCCCAGTCTACGTTCTTTGATACGAGGGCCTTGACCCCAGCTCCTGGCCACCTTTGCTTCTGGCCTCTACAGCGGTGGCCTTTGAAGGCCGCTGTCCAGGAGACAGCCTCTGGTGCCCTCGTTAAACTAAAGGCCAATGTGACTGTGAGAGCCAAACGCAGCCGCACAGCATGGAGACAACCTGGGCACTGAAAATAAACTCAGGAAGTTGTCTTTCTCTGTATAACTTCATCAGGGCAGCATCCCCGTCCTGGGGTGCAGAGATATCATGTCCCCATAACACGTCAGCCTCTCTGCCTCAGGCCAGGGGAGGCACTCGGGGGTAGGGGCACCCTCCAGGCGGCACCGCTGCTCAAAGTGAGTGTTGAGCATAGTTGTCGGTGGGGGCACATTCTGACTGTTGGCACATCATGGGATTGCACGTTGGGGCCCAAACTTGAAACTGGTGCATCCACATGACTGGTTTTGGCCAAGGAAGTGAGTGCAGGTGTGACCCTCACATTCTTCCCCACGTTCTCTCTTTCTCCCTGGTGAGCGTGAGGCCCCAGAGGGTGCTGCTGGGCCGTGGAGCTGGGCCAACGTGGCACACAGCCCTCTGGCCCGCGCCCAGCGGGGACATGGCATAGGGGAGGAGGAAGCCTTTGCAGTGAGGCTTTGGAGGCAGAGAGCTACCAGAACACAACCCAGACTATTCTGGTTACAACGGTGTAGTTGATAAGGGAGGCAGGACCCCAAGAATCTCAATGCCAGGACTTAGGGACAGTCCTCAACCAGAAACCCTCCGTCCACAGTGGCCACTAGATGTGGAGACATTGTTCACATCACAAGCATTCACAGAGGGATTCCCCGCGGCGGCATGTGGATAGCCAGCCACCAAGCACAGAACCATCCAACCGCCCCAGATGGTCCCCGGTGTCTGCACAGTGCCCCCTCCATGGTCCCGCACATCTGTGCAGCCCGTGGCAAAGCTCTCTCTCCTGCACAGTTACATCTGGGCAAGTCTAGACCCACTTGACCCTCGAGGAAATGGAAACCAAGAAAGGTGAAAAGATCGGGCCACAGGTCATATACATTTTGATGAAAGCAAACGGACAAGCAGAGGAAGGGGAGTGTTTACGAAAGGCGTACTGCAGGGGTCAGGTCTCTTGTAAAGCATTTGTAGAACGAATATTGGCTCCACCACGTTAGCACTCGATAGGCTGGACCTGTGTGCACCGGCTTGGTCGAAGTCCCGGATGCCACTCAGCACCCTGCAGGGGCGGTCGCACAGGTGGGGGTGCTGTCCTCAACTTCCAGAAAGGCTGCTCAAAGGCAGATAACTCAGCCAGGAGTCACACCCATCGGTTCCCCACCCTTTCTATTCTGCTGCCTGGAATCCACACGTAAGAGCTGGAACTTCAGCAATCATCTTAGACCCTTTGTACCCTTTGTGTCGTTTGTGAACTCTTCAAAGGAACACTGTGTTTTGTTTGTCTTTATTGCTTGTTTATTTCCAGATCTACCAACATGACCTCCCCTTCACTGTGTCTCCATGTTCCGTGTGGGTTTAAGATCGTGTGCAGGTTGTCCGAAACATTCTCCAATGTGCCCACTTGGAAATAAACGCTACGTGTGTTCTTGGAAATATTTTTCTCTGTGCCTCTTCTAGGTTTATCATCAATGTACAACTTGCAGCATGTGTTTCGATCTCTTTCCTATCGTGCTGTTTGCTATTTGAGGTCATGAACTATGGCTGATTAATCTTGTAAATCCCCATAGTTCTGCCGAAGGAACAGGACACTGGAAAAGCAGACTTCACTGCGTCTTAAGCAGCAGACAGCCTCAGATTGCTGCTCAGACACAGGCCGCCGGAGCAGAGCAGAGAGTGGCCAGGTCAGAGGGCGAGGGGACTGCAAGGTGCAGGCCCCCTGTGGGCCGGGGGGAGGCTTCCCGGGTGAGCAAGTGTGCGGATGACCCACGTCCAGCCCTGCACGTGTGACTTGAGTGACACTTGTTGATTTGCTTTCTTTCACAAGCAGCCACTGCAATGAAGTTGTTGATTTTCAGAAATTTGGGAAAAATTGGTGTTTTTCTTTGAAGGAAAGGACTTCTTTGATTCTAATTGTGTGACAGGTAATATGTGCTGGGCGAGCATTTTTATAATCAGCCCGGCTGTGCTGCTGGCGTCGGGCAGGGAACGCAGCAGAGCCAAGTGGCCCGGACGCAAGCCGGGGGTGGGGGTGGGCGGCGTGAGGACCAGGGACCTGGGGTCCGTGCCGCACCCCTCTGCTCTTGAGGTTGGTCGGAAGTCAGGCTCTGTACCAACAGATTCTCGAAAGACGTTTTCAAAAGAAGCCAAAACCACAGAATTCCGTATACAGTGTCTCCTGCACTGATGTTGAAAACAGATTCGATGACAAGTATAAAATGACAGATTTAGTAGGTCTGCAGGTACACATGTGTCCTCTTCGCGGACCAGTGTCACCTAGCTTTTGCAGGGGACCCGTTACCAACCCCTCTGGCTGTCTTTTGACTTTTGCCAGCTCCAAAAAGTAAAAAGCTTTTTACTTTTGTCTTTCCCTATGCGTGAGCCAATCTTAAATACCAGTGGAAGACCAGTGATGTTTCTGCCCAAAATTATAGAGTCGGATGCCATTCCATCTGGTCTGCGGTAGGCTTAGGCGATCAGAGCACGGTCACTCACGGTCGGAAGGGAAGAGCCCATGCCGTTCTCAAACTCATGAACCGTGAGATCATGACCTGAGCCAAAGTCGATCACTTAACTGACCAAGCCCCCCAGGCGCCCTGATAGTGTGTTCTTTTTTACCGCTGAGTAGTATTCCACAGCCTGCGTGCCCCACCGTGTGTTCAACCATCCACCTGTTGGAAGAGACTTGGTCATTTCCGCTCCGTGCCTGTTACCAAAACTATAACAATGGTGTGCAGGTTGTTGCGGGGACACTTTTCTCTGTGGAAAAACAATGTCCAGGAGCGTCGTTGCTGGTTTGCAACATGTGGGAAACAAAGGGGGATGTGTGTGGAGGTTCACAGGATCTATCCTTGAGCTTTTTGTGTTTGTATCACAGCAGTGATGTCACAAGCCCCCGCCACTTGACTTCAAGTCAGAGGACCCGGGATCGGAGCTCAGACCCTGTACCAGCCTCTGAAATGCACACCGAGAAATACACAGCAGAGGCAAAAAGTCTGGCGCTCCTCGGTTTTGTGTTGTGCTTTCCCCGTTAACAGCCTCTGAGTGGGCTTGGTTGTGTTGACAAGGGAAATTCGCAGAAAATGATTCAAATCCAAATATTTTCAAAAATATGCCGTCACAGCTGAGAGAACACCTCACGCGGGAACAGTCTTGAGGACCTTCTGTGGAGACCGTGTTTCAAACACAGGCACCCAAAAAAGCTCGGGTTCAGACCAGGATCTGAAGACCAGGTTGGAGTCTGGCAGAGAGCGTCAGGATGGGGGTCCAGCAGCTAAGCCCTGAGCTCCTACGGAGCCGGATCCCCCACCCTCATTTTATCCGAAGGAGACGTCAGGCCGTTGGGGGACAGGAAAGAGAGGAGACAAACAGGAGAGGGAGGGGACTTTCGCTTTCCCAGAGCGGAAGAGCAGGCTTTGAACAAGATTTCACTGAAAGGAACATGCATAGATTTTAGGCAGCACCTGCTCAGGGCCCACAGGTAAGGCCGCCTGCCTGCAGACAGGGTCAGGGGCTGTGACTCGTGTCGCCGAGGCAGCCGCCCGGATTGGCTGTAAATACTGCCTCTGACTGCTCTCTACTGCAGGGTGTTGGGGAGAGGACCCTGGAGAGAGCAGGACGGTGGATTCTGCAAGCCCAGGGACCCACCCTCGAGTCTCTGTTTCCCAGGTCCCCGTGCAGCAAAGGATGAAACCCTTGGTGTGTCTGAGCCTCATGCTTTTACACCCCTTCCCCTCTTTCGCAGCTGACCTGCTGCCGGGGTCTGCTCCCTGCAGGATGAGGCCAGGATAGGCGTAGAACACAGGGGTGCAGCGTGCAGAGTACAGGCTGACTCTCGGACAGGCGCAGGGTGCAGGGGTGCAGGGGTGCAGGATGCAGCGTGCAGGGTGCAGGGGTGAAGGGTGCAGGGGTGCAGCATGCAGAGTACAGGCTGACTCCTGGACAGGTGCAGGGAGCAGGGGTGAAGGGTGCAGGGCTCAGGGTGCATGGTGCAGGCTGACTCCCGGATAGGTGCAGGGTGCAAAGTGCAGGGGTGAAGGGTGCAAGGTGCAGGATGCAGGGGTGAAGGGTGAAGGGCGCAGGGGTGCTGGGGTTCAGGGTGCAGGAATGTTGGGTTCAGGGTTGCAGGGTGCAGGGTTGCCAGGCCTGGCAGCATATAAACGCACATAGAATCCATAAAAATTTAGTACAGGTAGGTCCCAGACATTTCATGGGATTTACTTATATGGAATGTGTGTATATATATATACTATACTACACTAAATATACCATAGTGTATATATACTATACATATATAGTATGCATCTTAAATTTAATATATTTAATAAACTTTTGATAATTAAGTAGTCATATTATAACTATTAATATAATTAATGTAATTCATTATAACACTATATGTTATAATAATAAACATAATAAATAATGAATGTAATAAAGCTATATAATATATAGATTTGTTTATATATATACTTAGTTTAGTAGATATTTGTATATTATATTGTATGTAATTATATGACATAATTATATATACTTTAACATAAAAACATAATTATACATTGGGGCGCCTGGGTGGCTCAGTCGGTTGGGCGTCCGACTTCAACTCAGGTCATGACCTCAAAGTCTGTGAGTTCGAGTCCCACATCAGGCTCTGTGCTGAAAGCTCGGAGCCTGGAGCTGCTTCAGATTCTGTGTCTCCATCTCTCTCTGCCCCTCCCCTGCTCACTCTCTGTCTCTCTCAAAAATAAATAAACATTAAAAAAAACAACATAATTATACATGTGTTATATATTGTTATATAATCATATGTACTTTTATATATGCTAAATATACATTGATATATAATTTACATATATATTGATATATATAATGATTATATATTTAGTGTAAACAGATTGTGTGAACTAACTCTCCGGGACCTACTGATACTGAAATTCTATTTGCTGTTTATACAAAAGTCACATTCAACTGTGTGTCCTGCGTGTAGAGATTGGAAGCTCTCGCAGGGGCTGGGGCGTCACCCAGGAGCAGACTATTGACAAACTGGAAGACTTCGGAAGGGCCGGGAAGAAGAGAATTGAGCCGGAGGTGCCCAGCATTGTGGTAGCAATCCTCCTTGCGTAGAAGCTTCCCGGGGACAGGCTCCAAGAGCAGACTCAGAGTCTAGAGGCATCTTCCCCTCATGAATTGTAATTCTTATTCTAGGGAGCAGCAGAAGGTGAAGCTCGTCTTTGGGGTGATGACGGCCAAGCAAAATCTCTGCCGTAGCTCTGGGCCATGGCGCCCATGCCAGCAGCACATCAAGATTGATTTATTATATTTCCATAAATATTTAGGACCATGCGTCTGACCACCAGCGACGGCCCCCAAGCAAATGTCCATGACTTCCAAGCCGACTCTTTGCTTTTCCCCGGGAGATGCTTTATTTTGCTGTCACTGGGAAAATTAAACACGCATTTGGAATGCAGATCCAGATATGAATAATTCACCGCGAGACGAGCGGACTGCAGACACTGCTCTGCGTCCCCGGCTGGCTGCTCCCTGCGCACTGTGGGGACATGCCTCTTCCTTTCCTTCCGGCTTCTGTCCGGCAGCGGCCACAAAACCCCCACAACCGAGACCATGCATCCTCCCCGTCTCTGAAGCCTTAAAACTACACCTCGGATCGATTGCTTTGCTGCTCGATTAATTTTGATGCAAACCACCCCCCGCGGGACTGGTAATCTCGAAAGTGCCTCCCCCGTGGAGTGTGAGGGCAGAGGGGCCGGTGCTGTCACCGGTGATGGGGACAGCCTTTCCCTCACCTGTGCCGGCATCTCCCCAGAGCCACCTGCCCACACAGCACGGCCGCCCTTGCCCCCGTGTCTAACCTGGGTGGGGGGAACGCCACCATCTCACAGCTTTTGTTGCTCTGTATCTGATGACTGGAAAGGGCAAAGCCTAGACAGGGTAAAACACGGAAAAGGCAGTTAAAAACCCGAGTAGAAGCCACCACCGTGCAAGCTCCCTGGTGTCCAGAGGCTGGGACCGCCTTCTCGGGGAGGAGGACACTCATCCCGAAACTAACCAAAAACAGGAAAAGAAGGAAAGACTTGGTTAAGCATCTCACAATATCTACAGCCCGGGGGTGGGGTGAGGAGAAGGCTTGCCTCACCTCCCAATAAGGCCCTTGACGGGGACGCAGGCGTCTTGTGCAGCATCTCAGCCTCGCTGCCCCCCGGGCACCTGTCGGTGCCTGTGTAGACCAGGAGCGGCTTCTCTAAGGCCATCTAGGTAGATGAGCCTGGCAACGAAAATCTTCTTCCACCCTCAGAATATTTCCCTAATGCCACGCTTCCTCTGGGCCTGTAGAGAAAAATATTGTCAATGTGCATTGTAAATTAAAAAAAAAAAATTATCTGCTTTTTTTTTTTTTTCACTTTTCATCTCCATGCGTTTGCCATTTAGAACATTTCAATTCAGACTCCTTATTTACGAAATAACAGAAGCAGGACACCTGGGCGGCTCAGTCAGTTAAGCGTCCGACTTCAGCTCAGGTCATGATCTCACGGTTCGTGAGTTCGAGCCCTGCCTCAGGCTCTGTGCTGGCAGCTCGGAGCTGGAGCCTCTTCAGATTCTGTATCTCCTGTCTCTCTGCCCCTCCCACCCTTTCTCTCAAAAATGAAAAAAAAATGTTTAAAAAATGAAAATAAAAAGAATATTGCATTTCCTTTAAGAAGAGAGTTCAGTGCCCGAAGAGGTTACAAAAAAGAAAAGAAAGGAAAAAAGGCCTGTATTTCAGAAAATCCATACTCCCAAGACAAAGTAATAAAATCTAATAGACAATAAGTTTACCCAAGCAAATGATTGAAAAAAGAAAATTAGAAAGATGAATTGAAATTGTTACAGCCGCTTTGTAAAATTGTTCAGTACTATCTTCTGCAGCTAGCGTCCACCGAAGCTGAATAGATGCATATCCCATTACCCAGCATCACAGCCCTAAATATATGCCCGAGAGAATTTTGTGCCTGTTGTTGCCAAAGCTCATGCATCCAGTTGGTCAAAACAGCTGTATTTGTAATGGTCAGAAACTGGAGACTAAGAAAATACCCAATTAGTAAGGTAAACTGTGGTATATTTATATGATATACAAATATAGATTTGTATCTAGATACAAATGTCTGTCGAGACCTGTAATTTCCCAGCAGGGAGGTGAAGCAAAAGTCATGGTCAGGTCTAGATATCCATTTATATATTATATAAGTAATAATGTATTTTATGTAAGATAATATATACTTTATGTGATATAAAAATAAACTATTCAGGAGCACCTGGGTGGCTCCGTTGGTTAAGCGTCCGACTTCGGCTCAGGTCATGATCTCACAGCTTGTGGGTTCGAGCCCCGCGTCGGGCTCTGTGCTGACAGCTCGGAGCCTGGAGCCTGTTTCAAATTCTGTGTCTCCCTCACCCTCTGCCCCTCCCCCATTCACACTCTGTCTCTGTCTCTCTCAAAAAATGAACAAGTATTTTTTAAAAACCCAATGAGGATGGACAATCTAAAATTACATGTAAAACTAGGGATAAAAATAAGAGACACGATGCTAAGCGAAAGAAGCCAGAGCCACGCCAGCCCATGCGCACTGCATGGTCCCATATTAATACAGACACAGGCAAAGCTAGTGTCTGATGGAGCAGCTGCCCCGGGAAGTTCAGTGGATGTAGGTAGAGGAAGGATGTCTAAGGAAGGGGTTCTGGGTGCTTGTGTCTGGTTTCTTGATACAGGTGCAAGTTACATAGACACATTCAGTTGTGAAAATGTGTGCAGTGTGCAATGGTGATGCAGGTACACTTCTACCTGGGTGTTATACTTTAACTGCAATGTTTATAGGGGGTAAAGTATTGGAACTTTCCTCACTATTACCTGCTCTTCTTCAAGTGTGCCTGCACTCTTTCTTCTTTGCCTGCTTGGCAAACCTGTGATATTCAAAAATGACTGTGTTTTATTTGTTTGTTTTATGCTCTACCTTAAGAAGATATTTTCTTGCTGTGATAAATACATACCCTCTGGGGACTACAATTTCCCCTTTCATTATACTGAACTTGGCTGGGGTGGGGTTAAAGGAAAGGATTCTGGTAGAATGGAAGGAAGCACATGAGAATTTTTTTCACACTCTCCAGGTCACCCGACAGAGTGTCACAGCACTGCCCTCCAGTCTCCAGTCCGGGGGAGTGGGGTCCCAGCCCCTCATCTGTAGCTGACAGCTGACTGGGAAGCACTTGCTGGGGCTCCCCCTCAGAGAGACTTGGGCGGGCCATTTTCTGGGGTTACAATATGCACCCAGGCAGGCAGCTAAGAACGAAAAGAGGCTTCAGTCCAGACGGAGAAGCAGGCTGCGGATTGATTCACGGAGCAAACAGGTACAGGGTCCTTGAGAGCCAAGGTCAAAAAGCCGTAAAGATCCTGCAACATCAACTCGGAAATTCCATGTCTACAAAACTAGTCTAGAGAATTCTAGAAAATTGGGCAGGTGCTCACTCCATACTAATTATATTTCTATTTTATTAGTGCCTGGGATCAATATGATTTTAACTCAACCAGCATTTGACTTAAGTAAGATTCAAGTTGGAACAACTTGAGGTGGCGGCTGTAAATCGTTGCAGAAATGAGGACAGTCCTGACGCCTGTAATTTGCCAGCCGGCAGGTGAAGCAAAAGTCATTTTCTGATGGAATTTTGGAGATGAGATTTCTGGAGAAAAGTGGTCGTGTTTACCCTGGAATTCGAAGGCCGGTGTGGATTTATTGTATCTTCCATGAACCAATTTACCTGCCAAGGGCTTACACAGAGAAATTGTCTTAATTCTGGTCATGCAACTGGCACTCAGAGTTTTAATTTATTTTCTCCGCAAATGAAAAATAAATTTGTCATGGTTTATTATGTCAC
>NW_027533280.1:91632-120891 GCF_008692635.1 Crocuta crocuta | reverse complement strand
TTCACTCTTATTAATAATTTTTTTTTTTTTTTTTTTTTTCAAATCCTGAGTCATCTGTGAGGCCGGTTGAGGCGTCATCAAATGCAAACCGTGGCCATTAAATCAAGACTCAGGGCTCCTTCTGTCAGGCCGTGGGAGGAATCAAGGGTCATTTGTTGCCTTTGCGATTTCTTCCTGTTAGCCTGATCTCCAAGGTCATTGCTTTTCTGAAATCTGGGACTCCTCAAAAGGCAACTGGGGCTGGGGGTGAGGGGTCCTCTAGGCTGACAGCAAGCTGGTCGGCAATTTTTCCAGCAGGGCAGGTGAAAAATAAACAACATGTCACACCTGAAATTCTGACCTACAGATTCGAAAGAAAAAAAAAACAACCTTGAACATTCATGACCCTTGAGTGCTTTGCTGTTCTCTGCCTGGAGCTCAATGGCTGTATTTTTTCCCATTGCAGAAGGTGAGTAGGTAATCCACGAACATCTCAGCTAACACGAGGCTCCTATTCAACGGGTGCTGTAAGGTGTGGGGTTTATTATTATCGAGGGACAGTGAGGCCAAAAGAGCAAGGACATGGCTCCCATTGAAAGTCTGTTATTCACGGTAGGAAGCTTCATGTGGGTTCTGTGGGGAGGGGCAGGCAATGCCAAGTCAGTAAGGGTACGGTTCAACCAGTAAGGCTGGTCTGAACAATTTCGGGGGGCTCTGGCATCTAGGGGCTGCGCTCGTGGTCTACTACCTGGACGTCAGGTGTTTAGGGCTGGGGACTGGTGACCTAGAGCATGAACCGTAGAGGAGGTGACGAGGGGTGGCTGTGGATTCCTTAGTTTACCTGGGGAAGGTGTGGCGCCTTCGCTGCCTCCCGGAATCAGCCGGGAGAGGAGCGGCCCCTCGCCAGACAGCAAGACCCCAGATGCCTAACCATCAGCAAACAGACGTTCAAAATCGCGTCGTGCTGATACGAAGGGCTGTGTCACCCATTCACCGAGGCAGGAGGTGATGCCTCTGTCCCACCTTGCACATCCTCTGAAGGTGTAAGACACACTCCCATTTTCACATCCTGGGAGCTCAGGCCACAGAGGTATGTGGGAGAGGAAAACGTGGCCCTGTGACAGGTACCTGAACTGCTTCACCTGCTAACCCAGCCCGTTCCACGACCAGAGAGGAGGAGGCAGCTGTTTGGACACAATTAACGTAAAGTCTCGGTCGGCCGCAGAGTCAACAAAGGCATTGTGTTGATCTGCCCGGGAGGTTCGCTGGTGGAGTCAGGAGACAGTCCTTGAGGAGATTGGGGCCGCCAATTCCCACGCTGTCCGCATGGGAACTCGGCCGTCTTTTCTTAAACAAAAAAGAAATAACTCTAAACAGGCAGCAGGGGGCAGCACAGGCCCAGGTCTCTCCTCTGCGCTCTGGACTGGAACATTGTCGTTTCCTATGCACACATCTGGTATCAAAGGCAGCTCGGACACTTCCTGTGTAAGACAGACATGCCATTTACCCCTTCAAGCCTCTCTTTCTTCATCTGTGAAATGGGCACGATAACAAGATCTCCCTTATTGACCACCATATGTAATGCTGTTAAAACACTAAGCATTTGTGCTTATGTTGTGGGTCTAAATACTGACCATCACGGTACTAGTAACATGGCGGATTGTACTTACTAAAAATGGCCATGACCTTCACAAAATTTGGACTTTTTTTTCCCCCTTTTTCTTTGCAACTGATCAGGCTTCCTCCCCTGGCTTCCCCTGGCCTGGCTGATATCTGGCTAGAGCAGAGACAACTATGCTCCTTCTGACCCACCCAGGAGAATAAATATCCAAGGGGGAAGTAAATCTTCAAGGTTTACGCCACTCAGTTGGGGTGTTTTTTTCACACAGCAATGAAATAGTTTTAAAATAAGAAGTCTGTCTTAAATCAGAATATATATATGACTGATTAGCGTTCAACCTTGTCCAATAAACTCAACTATCTCACTCTTCTAAAACCTAGAAAGATTTAAAAGTGAAAAGCAGCCTTGAGTTTTAGCAATCTGTGAAATTATGCAGAATATGTATCACTGTGCAAAGCACTGTTTCTTTAATAATGCATTGAAAGTAGAATTTTCTATTGTTCTCATTTCTATGGGCGTGTCTGTGTGTACACATATTGATACATATATAGGGATATATGAACGTGTGTATACATATATATTTGTCTGCATGTGTATATAGAAAAACATTATATGTATACAATTATGTTCTTATTTCACGCTTATCCATTTATACTTTTGTTCTATAACGGGGACAAAAATAACAAACACATGTTCTCAATTGTATTAAGGTGTGTCTGACACTAACGTAACAACTCAGTAGCATGAATTTGTTCTAACAAACAAAAGAAATGGAATACTTCCGAGTCCGCAGACTCAAAGGGAGTCCAAGAATAGATTCAGAAAAATAAATCGTGATTTCAAAGTACTTTCTATGAGTATCTTTTATTTTTTAAAGAAAATTATTTAGTTTGAGAGGGAGAGAGACAGAGGGAGTGCATGCGTGCTTGTCTAGGGGAGGGGCAGAGAGAGAGGGAGAGAGAATCCCAAGCAGGCTCTGAGCTGTCATCACAGAGCCCCACACACGGGGCTCGAACTCACAAACTGTGAAATCGTGACCCGAGCATAAATCAAGTTCTGGATGCTTAACTGACTGAGCCATCCAGGTGCCCCAATAACCAATCTTTTGAAAATGCCTATTTTAAAGAAGAGCAAAGGCTTCCAGAAGCAGGAAGCATTCTCAATGTACTTCAAAAGGACTGTGCTTGCTGGCTCTACGCTTCTTTTCATCTTTGTCAGCTAAATGAGCAATAGAACATCGTTAAAGAAGAACTAGACAAGAGTGAAAACTCATCTTTGTTATTAACTCAGAACCAACATAGCTTTCTGGGGAGCAGTCTATCCCACTAAAGATGTACCTTTTAATGTCTTATTTTTCAAAAAGTAATATCACCTTCTCTTTCATTCCTGAAACGATCCCTTACACACTTTCTGCTTTAATCAATGACAGATGCTTGCAACCCAGTATCCATTATGGAAACATGCTAGTTAAAATTAATTCACCACCTTTGACTATAGTGCACATAAAATAGGAATATCTCCTTTTTTTAAATTTTTTATTTATTTTTGAAAGAGAGACAGAGCGTGAGCAGGGGAGAGGCAGAGAGAGAGGGAGACACAGAATCAGAAGCAGGCTCTAGGCTCTGAGCTGTCAGCACAGAGCCCGAGGCGGGGCTCGAACCCACGAACCGTGAGGTCATGACCTGAGCTGAAGTCGGATGCTTAACTGACTGAGCCACCCAGGCGCTCCTAGGAATACTTTCTTTAAAGCTGATGTTCTTTGGTCCAAAACCGTGTGCATCAAGAGGAAGTTAGAGCAGCCAGTCCCTAAAGCTCATGTTTGTATTCCTCGAGCAGACGCTATCTCTCAGCCCAAGTGGGAGGCAGAAAACTCAGAGCAAAGATCTCCAATCACCAAACCATGGCCAGGGTGCAGGCTTGGAATCAGATGATTCTACAAGTTCTTCGTCAACACTCACTGGGAGTGTTCAGGTTACCCCGGGACGAGTGTGACGGCTAACAGCACAGTCCCCGTGGTGGGAGCCTTTCCTCTTCCCATGCTGACAACGGCTTGCTACAGTCACCGTTCACCTATTTGTGCCAGAAATGAAGTCCACGACTGATACTACCTCTTCCAAATGGCATTACCAGTGCGCCTTACTTAATAGAAGTAAGGTTTGGGTTTCGAGCAACGCAAGGCAAGGATTCCATGGGCCACCTCCAGTCCCCATGCGGGTTCTTGTATGAAAAGCTCAGACCTCAGGGGCTCCTCACTCTTGTGCTTCCATCGCTCAGGTCAGTCGGGGTCACCAAGGGTCACAGTCACGTCCCTTCTGATGCATCTTTTCTCTACAGTGTGACGGTGACTTGAGCTATTTCCAGGATCTCTCTACACTCTTTGCTCTGGGCTCATGCTGGAGTCACTCACGTTTCTTGCAATCTGATGGCTCATCAGCCTCCACACCTGTGCTTGAACAACCACCATTCGCTTGTCTGCACCGGGACTCAAACTCATTTTCCAATCTGCTGGAGCAGGTGAGTCCCAAAGTCTCACTAGCAGACACCAATGTCTCCATGAGAGTTTTATGTGTGTGGGCATGTTCTCAATGAGAATAAGAGGAGGGGCGCCGAGGGGTGCTCAGTCCGTTAAGCGTCTGACATCGGCTCAGGTCATGATCTCACGGTTTTTGAGTTCGAGCCCCGCGTCGGGCTCTGTGCTGACAGCTCGGAGCCTGGAGCCTGCTTCCGATTCTGTGTCTCCCTCTCTCTCTGACTCTCTTCTGCTCACGCTCTGTGTGTGTGTGTCTCTCTCTCAAAAATAAACATTAAAAAATTAAACAAAGAGAGAGAGAAAGAGAGAATAAGAGGAAAAGCACAGAAAGGAAAGAACTCGAATGTATAGATGAACATGTCAAAAGTCTACTGGAAATATTCCGGTTATCTGAAGGGGGGGGTGTGATATTGTGCTTGTAATTCCTTGCAATGCTGTTTCTCACTCTGCTGCTACTTCAGAGGTATCATTTGTGTCATCCGTAATCCTTAGCCCCGTAAATATTTGTTCTTGTCACCTGTTTATTCCGAGTTACAAGGCTCACTGGCGTTCCTCTCAGGATTCACAGAATTATTTGTTCTCTCACTGACAGGCTCTGATCTGTCAGTGCTCTTGTGGGATGTCCATAACTAACACCAAGCTCAGCGGATGTGCAAAGTCATTGCCTTCCTGATTTTTCCTGATTCGGCTTAAGGGCTTCTGCTTGCTGGTTGAGAGGTGCGGTTTGCTGCATTGTCATTATCTCTTAATTGTTCTGGGAGGTCTTTGGCACTGACGAATGTTTGGTCCATTTTGCAGCTCATTTTCCCAACAGCTGCATTAACTGAGTCTCAAAGTCTCAGTTCCTCTATGCTCACAGATCCATAGCCTCGAGGGAAATAGTTCTATGTGTGTAGATATTTCCCCAATGAGAACAAAAAGGAAAAAGAAAGGGAACTTGAATGTATAAACTTCAAAGCATGCAGACCAAAAAAATAAAATAGGAAACAACAAAAGCCAAAAGTCTAATTATAATATTTATTATCTTGGTTAAATCTGTTTAAAATTGAGCATTATATACAATGTTAGAATGCTGCTTTTCTTATTCTCATAGTTTCTGCAGCACTTTATTTAACTATATCACATGCGGGGGGCATCTGGGTGGCTTAGTCGGTTAAGCGTCCGACTTTCGCTTAGGTCATGATCTCGCGGTTCGTGGGTTCGGGCCCCGCGCCAGGCTCTGTGCTGACTGCCAGCTCAGAGCCTGGAGCCTGTTTCAGTCTGTGACTCCCTCTCTCTCTGACCGTCCCCTGCTCACGCTGTCTCTCTCTCTCTCCTAGAAATAAGTAAAAATATTTATAAATAAATAAATAAATCACATGCGGGGCGCCTGGGGGCTCAGTCGGTTAACCGTCCGACTTCGGCTCAGATCATGATCTCGTGGTTCGTGGGTTCGAGCCCCGTGTCGGGTTCTGTGCTGACAGCTCAGAGCCTGGAACCTGCTTCGGATTCTGTGTCTCCCTCTCTCTCTGCCCCTCCCCTGCTCGCATTCTGTCTCTCTGTCTCTCTCAAAAATAAATAAACATTAAGGAATGTTTAAAATAAAGTAATTAATCTCATGTATTTTTGACAACTTTGCATCTAGGAGCGCGTGTCTATGCAGGTTTCTGGGGTACAGCCTGTACGTTGCTTGAACTAGAGCGCGCCTGGAACCTGTTTTGACTGCAAGTATCACACCAAGACAACACTGTCCATTTGCTTAACCTCCGGACACGTATGTTATCCCCTTGTCAAGCGGGTTTACCACATCCCCATCAAATAACCTCAATGTTCCCTCGTTAAGGAGTTTTTCTAGAAGACTTATTTACGGCAACATGTGTGCTTTGGAGTCAGAAGCAAGGAATCGCCACTAAGGTTTTGTTGAGAGTCTTGTGATAGTTTCCTTCCGTCCATCCATCCTTCCTCCTTCTTCCCCTCCCCCTCCTGTTCTTCTGGGCCATTTCATTTTCTCCCCACTCACTGTCTTGTCTCCTCTACCCTCGTTTTCTCTTATTTCTTCCTTAATGAATGTTGTCAGATAATCTTTCGAGTATTTACAGCAATCACTAATTGAGCACAATGAACATTACTGTGTTTTCTGAATGGCACACCCAGAAACGTCAAGTCCTTAGTCAAGTAAGTGCGAGAGCGCCCTCTGACATAAAGGACGTAAATCTGGCTTTGCCAGGAGTTACCGGATCTGTCGCTGTGGACGTGAGCTTGTAGACCACAGTTTTCACACGTCAAGAGAACATTTGGACAAAATCATCAGGCATAATCGCCCGGCCAGTGAACTCCTCGTTGTCAATCAAGTGGCTCCCATTCTGACTGACTTTGTTATCGGGGGAAAGGTTTAACATATAGATTCTTGGGTCCCGCCTAAAATCTAATGAACCTGAATCACAGGAAAATGTGTACTTTGAACAGTCTCCTCATGTAATTTGGATGCCCAGCCAGAGTGGGGGACCACGGATCAGGATGATAGCAGGCTGTCTTTCCGGGTAGAAGTTGTTTTTCCCCTGTGTCTCTTGGTACTTGTGAAATTTCAGCCTTCCAAAAAATCCTTCCTGCTGATATAAAAGTCAACATTCTGCTCCATAAAACTAGAAATTGCTGGAAATAAAGCATAGAATAGTTGTTCCAAGCAGGTATCTCACTGTCTTCAGTGTTTATTGCAGCTAACTAAATATCCCAAAATGGAGTCACTAAAAACAACAACCATTTATTATCTTGCATTTTCCATAAGTCAAGAGTCTGGGAGTGTCTTCTTTGGGCTGATTCTGGCTACGGAATCTTACGAGCTTGCATTCAAGGTATCAGGTGGGGCGGTAGTGGCCTCAAGCCAACTCCCAAGCTCCTCTCCTGGCTAGTGATATGTCTCAGTTCTCCCCCACCTAAACACCCCCACAGGGATGCATCAGGGCAGCCAATTTCCTCCAGAGGGGGTGAGAACTCACCCCCAGAATGAAAGCTGCAATCTTCTTGTACCCTAATCCCAAAAGAGATAGCTCATCACTCCAGCCACACTCTTAACTGGAAGAGAGTTACTAAAGCCAACTCATACCCAAGGAGAGAAGAAAGATAGCACATGGGTGTGGATATCAAGGGGCAGGGGGCATTTGGAAGCCACCGTGCTCACCATATCCTGAAGAAGGGCAGGTCCAAATAGCCAAGGTATTCACAGCAAAAAGAGAAACTTGATTCCTCAAAGTAATTCCAAGAACAGAAGCCAGGATGAGATAAAGCACACGCAATCGAGTAAACCTTGTATTTCCGCCAAAATCATCAGAGTCTAGAGCTTATCCTTCTATACGCAGGAGTCACAAGGGTGTTTAACATATGCAAATGTGCTCCATTAACAAAGTTAGAGGAGTGAAATTAAGTTGCCTGTGGATGTATTTTTATTTCAGTTTTCCTTGTAATTTTATCTGTAATTGCTAATGTTGTTGTCAATTATATTTTGACTAATTTCACAGAGTGCCGGGGTAGATGGGGTACTTACTGTTTTTGGCATATGTTTCCGCATTCGGCATAATAGTGCACTAAATCAAATATAATTGTTTTGGATGAGTCTCTGCTTCACTCATGTGGGTTATCTTTCTCTCTGAAGCCGGAATGAAAATACCCTGAGAATAAAAGAGAGATCTTACCCGTTGTTTATAACCCCCATTCTGTTTTCAACTGTTCCGTGTGGCCAAACCAAAAATTTTTTTAAAATAATTTTAAATGAAATTAATTTAATGACTTTTGGTAAAAGAAAAATTGGACCCAACAGAAAAAGCAAGACATGCCTTCAAGATAATTTATCTTAAAAACGTAAGAGGCCAACTCTTAGGTAAGCGTGTGGGAGATTTTTATTTTTATTTTAATGTTTATTTATCTTGAGAAAGAGAGAGAGAACATCCATGAGCAGGATAGGGGCAGAGAGAGTATCCCAAGCAGGCTCCACGCTGTCAGCACAGAGCCCCCACAGGGCCTGAACTCATGAACCGTGAGATCACGACCTGACTCAGAATCAAGAGCCAGACACTTAACCAACTGAGCCCCCCAGGCGGCCCAATGTGAGGGATTTTAGAAAACACCAATGCTCAATACTTGCATCCCCAGCTGAGATGAGTCAACTTATGCAATACCAGCTCTTCCGACTCTTCCATTGAGAACAGCTAGGGATTTAGCTGTTATAACATCTGTTTAAAGCTATCAAAGAGCTGCCCCCAAATCCAAGATATGAGGCACAGAGAGCAGGAAGAGAGGACCCGGTTAGGCAGCATAACACTGCAGCTGCTTGTCTTCTCGAGGCACCTGCTGATCTATAGTCACCTGTTACTGTGTGACACCCACTCCCCAGGGGCACCCGGGGGGCTCCGTCCGTGAACCATCTGACTCTTGACTTCAGCTCAGGTCAGGATCTCACGGTTCATAGCTTCGAGCCCCACATGAGGCTCTGTGCTGACAGCACAGAGCCTGCTTGGGATTCTGTGTCTCCCTCTCTCCCTGCCCCTCCCCCACCTGCGCTGTGTCTATCTCACAAAATAAATGAATCAACTTAAAAAAGGAAACACCCACGTCCCATCAGACATGATTGCTTCAAATAACATTGATCATTTATTTTGTTCATGAATCCTCACCTTGGGCTTGGCTGAGACGGCTCATGCTGCCCTTGCAGAGGCAGAAGGAGGGGGGTCACGGTCAAGAGGACACGTCACAAGACTGAGGTGTGCCTGAGGGCTGTCACCCGACCCACGGCGTGTGTGGCGGCCTCACTTCCTCTGCATAAGGTCTCACAGGCTGCTTGGACGTCCCCCCCGCAGGGTCACTCTTTCCAGGAGCAAGTGCTGGTTCACGTGAGGTCTTCACACACACGGGCCAGCTCTGCTCCGTCGGACACCCTGCTGGAAGGAGCCGGGCCCCCCCCCCCACCTCGGGAGTTCTTCTGCACCAAGTAACGGCAAAGGCAATGTCCGCCCTCTAGGACGAGAATGTGAGGGGTGCACCCGTCCACCAAAGCCACGGCTTGTGCCCTAGTCCTCTTACTCTACTCTTCTGGGTCCCTCTTGGGGGCCACACCCTCCAGCCCTCGCAGGGGACCTTTAGGGAGGGGTCTTCAGAGGTGAGGGATAGGGAGCTGATGGAAAAGGGGGGCCTGGAAACCTGAGAAAAGGGGACCTCGGACAGCTCCAAGGCCAAGCTGGGTCAAATTATGGAAATGTACACTGAACGTGAGTGTCTCGTATTGTATGTAAACTGTTCCTTGGCAAATCTGACTCAAATGTATGTATTCTACTTGTGTAGATACATATAGTGTATAACACATGTGTACACACACATACACACACATATATAATAGAGAACAGCCAGAAGTCCATGAAATTTTTGTGACCGAGCCTCTGAAATCACATGCTGGCCCTTCTTTCACACCACATCCCTCAACAGAAGCAGACAGGAAAGTCTACCCAAGTTCGGAGGAAGGAGACACATATGCCACCGTGCAGAAGAAGGAGTCTCAAGGTCACATTGGAAGAAAAGCATGTGGGAAGGACGAGCTCTCTGTGGCGTCCCTGCGAATGCAATCTGCTAGCACAGCGGTGGGAGAGAAGGAGAGAGGAGCTTGGCGCAGCCGCCGGCAGGCAGAGGAGCCGGGCACAGTGCTCAGGCACGCGCCGAGTCGAGGAGGACAAAAACGAGCTTCACAGCTCCCGAGGCTGTTGGGGCTTCAGGGCCAGCATCCTAAAGAGAACAGAAGTGAACACAACACATGGGTCCACTTGTTCTTCCCCATAAGACACTCACTGATTTTTTTTTTAATGCTTATTTATTTTTGAAAGAGAGAGAGAGACCAAGCGTGGGGGAGGAGCAGAGAGGAAAAGAGAGAGAGGATCAGAAGCAGGCTCTGCGCTGAGAGCAGAGAGCTCAACACGGGGCTTGAACTCATGAACTGTGAGATCATGACCTGAGCCGAAGTTGGACGCTCAACCGACTGAGCTGCCCAGGTGCCCCAGGACAGTCACTGATTTGTAAGCAACAAGGGCCAAGAGGCAGAAGAGTCAAACATAAAATAGCGCCCAAGAAACTGGGGAATAGACCAGAGCTTTCAGGAGCCTCACATCATGGTCAGTTAAAGCTAGAGTTTGAGAACAGCTAGGAAGAAAGGCTGGTAAGTAACTCAAAGTTTTCATCTGGGTCTTCTGAAACACCCTAGAGGTGATCCATAAGGGCCCCAGCCTGTGACACTTTCACTTATAAACAGAAAAAAAGGAATATGCCTCTACCCTACCTCCCAGGAGGTGAAACCCCAGGCACACCAAAGGGCGAGAGCAATAAAAACAGACGGTATAGGATCCCAGGGGTGAACTAGACCCTGAAGATAGTAGATGTACAGTATTTGCAACTGTGATAAACCTACTCAGTTAAATAGATGACAAAGTGATGTGCTTGTACCTGAGATAGAGGAATTTTTCAAGGTTAATCAAGTAAAAATTCTAGAACTAAAAATTAAATTAAGAGTAAATGAAATTTAACACCCTATCAGACTCAGCTAAAAGAGGGATGGATACTTCGGGAGCTGCGTCGGTTGAAAAGGAGGAACTGAAGCATGGAGAGAAAACAAAGGGAAGAGAAAAAGCAGAATAGATACCCACAATATGGAAAATAGAACAGCCAAAGAATATGTCTTCAAGTGCCAGGAGGGGGAGGAGAGGGAAAATGAGACGGAAGTGTTTGAAGTGATGATGCTTGATGGTAGTCAAAACTTGATGACTGGCCTTAAGGCACAGATTGGAAAATCCGGTAAGTCCGAGTAGGGCTAATACCACGAAGATCGTATGTAGGTACAAAAGAGTAAGACTACTAAACCCAAAGACTAAGAGGAAAGGAATAACAGGGGGAAAAAAATTTGAATCTAAATTAAAAATATGGAAGCCATAAGACAATGGAAAACCATCTCTAAATTGCTGGAAGAGAGAGATCGTTAACCTAGAATTCTATTCTCAGCCAAAATATGGTTACAAAGAAGAGGCAGAACAAATTTATTGAAAAACGAAAATGGATAAAATTGCTAACAGACCCATTAAAACTAAAGAAGTATTTTCATTTGATGACACATGGCAAGAAGAATGAAATAAGAAATAAAGAACATAGAATAGATCATGTGGGTACATCTAAGTTAATTTTACAACATAAACCAATGACAATAACAAGGTCTTGTTGGTTTTGAATCTATGTTAAATGGAAATGTGTGGTTAGAAAAAGCGAACCATAATGAGACTGGAAAATTCCATGAAAATTCAAGGATTCGAAGAGGCTTACGTCGTTCACAAATGGCAAAACGATCAAGTTATCCTTAATTTTCCAAACCTTAATTTGGATTCTAATAAACCAAAGATGCACATTGTAATCCCTAGGATAAGTTGACTATAGATGTAAGACTTTAGCAAAGAGGGAAATATACTAAAAACTTGATTAATGCCTCAACTTGAAGACAACGCATATACCCTAATGGATAAAGTGGGCTCATAGTTGTAAATTGAAGTACTGTGCTTTTCTTCCTTCTCATAGCCCTCTGGCTTTCTCCTTCCCACCCATTTCTCCCTGAATCACCTGCCCACACAACTGTTCAAATAAATGAAGACCACATAAATGAGAACAGGCAGAAGGTATTTATCCAGAGTTTGCTATATAGCAAGGGAGCCAGCCACCGTCACCTGAATTTGGCAGACACTCAAGAGCAGTCAGATGAGTGAGATGCTTCTAGTGAACGAAGGGGAGACATCAGGTGTGCCCTGAATGGGGGCCGTCGGCCTGGGGAAAGCCGCACTCACTGTGGCTGGTTCCGAGTGCGTACCTGCCTTTCACTAAGTAGGCAGTGGGGGTAAAACTGAGGGAAGGTGACAATTAATCTAGTTCAGGATATTCAAGGTCAACTGTTGCCAGGGTTGTGGCTTGGCTTTCTGGATGGAGTTGCCATGGAGAGCATGGTCCGGGAGGCTCCCCAGAGAGGCGCCGTGAGGACTCTGTCCTCAAAGAGAAAGGATGCAGATGCTCCAGGCAGAGGACAAGGGAGAGTGGAGGCGGGGGCCACAACGGGTTCAGCTTGTCCCAGAGCCAGAAACAGAATGGCCAGAGCGTGTGCATGGGGACCGCCTGGCCACGTGTCCAGATGACAGTCTCCAAGGCAGGTTGGATGCACTTCAGTTCCAAAACAGTCACAGAATAGAGAGACGGTTGGAAACTGCTTTTGCATATATTTTTATTTCTAGTAGGCTTTTATTTGGATCAAAGTAGGAAGGTAAGAATGTTGGCTGGGGCATCGGGTGCCCAGACTGTCATCTCACGGGCGATGGAGGAGCTCCTGTAACTATTAACTCTGCCAAGGCCTCTCCCAAGTACATCTTTTGTTGGACGGCTGCTCCTGAAAGCAGCAGAGGCCATCCCAGCTGGTAGGTGGCTGTTTTATTTAAGACCAATGACTTCGTCTATTAGGAGTAAGTAGACATAAAGCAAACGCATGTGGCCCTGAAGATGCTGACATCCACTCTCTTGCGCCAGTGGGGGTGGCTGGCCCACCTCTGCTGCTGTAGCTATGAGCTTGATCTTCACTTCCTTCCCTTGAAATGTTGATTTCGTTTCCTTCAGTGCAGTGTTGGAACATTCCAGGGGGCTGATAACTTAATTCTCTTTTTAAACCAAGCTAAGCTCAGTTGTGTCTCAATAATCTAGTTATTTAGTTTGACTTCAACAGAAAACCAAGCCCCCTGTCATAGAGGAGTGAGCAGCCGTGGAGAGCACAGCAAAGGATGAATGTAATTATGGGATTTGCTAAGGTTGATGGAAGTGAAAATGGACTGAAAGGCTGCCACGTTCATCTATGGAAAGAAAAACATAACATCTACATATTGGGGGCTTATTGGGGGCTTATGAATGGTTCAGGTGTGAAGGGAATTTGAACATTGATCACATAGTTGATGATAATAACGATGTATTTTTTATTTTATTTAAGCACGATAATGGTGAGGCGCCTGGGTGGCTCAGTCTGTTAAGCGTCTGACTTGATTTTGGCTCAGGTCATGATGTCAGGGTCGTGAGATCAAGCCCCGCGTTGGGCTCCATGCTGACAGTGAGGAGCCTGCTTGGGATTCTATCTTCCCCACCCCACCCCCCATCCCTCCCTTGCTCGCACTCACTCTTGCATTCTCTCTCTCAAAATCAACAAAATGATTGTGGTATTGCAGTCATGTTTTCAAAAAGAGACCTTCTGTTTTTACTACACATAATGAATCTTCATGAATGATATGTAAACAAAGCGAAACAATTCAGAAGGAAGTTTTCAAACCCCTGGAAAAATTTCTGATCACATTTTCTTTGCAAAATTTGTTTTGTTCGTTTGTTTCTTCCTTGTAGGCGTATGCCGACCTGGCCATCGTGATATCTGGAATTCAACTCAGTATTTCACACCCGCAGAGCAAGGTCACAGCCATGGTAGTTTATTTCCAAAGACTTGGACTCATTTCCTTCAGCAATTTGCCAACTTTTAGACACTTGACCCATAGTTTTCTTCTAAATCTACGATGGACCTTTCATAGTCGGTTTTGAATCCCATTTACAACAGAAGACTCTAAATGGACTGTTTGGCCACAGTGAGAGATTTTTATTGAAGAAAGACCTCTGGCTGCAATAATTAAATGGACGTAAGTGCAAGACTCTATTGTATTCTAGATTCTGTGGCTCCATCAGTTACTGGAATGACTCTCTAAGCCTCAGTACTTTGTACAAAAGAGACACTTACACACATGCATACCAACATAATATACATACACTTACCCATACATACACATAAATACACAAACACATCCATGTACTTATATGCAGACACACACACACACTTACACACACAAACACACATACACATATACTTATCCAAACTTATCCATAAATACACACACACACCCATATACTTATACACAAACACACAAACTTACACACACACATACCAACCCAATACACATATACTTACCCATACATACATACACATACTTACCCATAAATATACACACACACATTCATGTACTTATATACAAACACACATATACTTCTATACACAATACATATATACTTACCCATAAATACACACATTCATATACTTATATACAAGCACACACCCTTATGTACACACACACAAACACACACATACACATATACTTATCCATACTTATACATACATATATATACACACACATACTTATACAGAAACACACACATATTCTTACACACATGCAAATACACATACACACACTTACACATAGACACATACACATAGACCTACACACACACTATACACATATACTTACATAAAAATGCACCTACACACACAGACCTATGCACACACACAAATATACATATATATATACATATATTTACACACATTTACATGCAAACACACATACAAATACGCATACACTTACAGACAAACACACTTGCCCTTACACATGTGTACACATATACATATACACAAATCCAGGTGTACTTACACACATATACGTACACCCACACACAACTACATACATACACACACTTGTTTGAACTTGTTCAAACTACGCAGCCCTGTACAGCTTCAGAACTGGTGGGAACTGGCTCATTTAGGAAAACATGTGGTAAGAGAAGCCCCTTCTGCCTGCTTCCCCGACTTTACAGCCACGGGTCCAGGATCTGCTTTCTCCATCCACCGAGCTCATTGGAACGAAGGTCAGCCACACCAGGAAGGACACAGGCCAGCAGGGACCACGACAGAGCTAACCCTCACCCAAGCCTCTCCGCTCTCTTGACAACAGTTTTGTCTTCTTCTCTGCAGGCCCCTACTTCCGGGGTTATTTTGATGCGCTCCCCTCGACACCTCTTCCACAGGTGTGATTATGGAATCCGGAGTTTCATGCCTGAAAATGGGTGTAGACACTGTGTCCCTGGCTCTTTAGGGAAAGGGCTCGTGCTCTTTACTCCCCAGTCCTAACTGAGGCCTGGAATGTCGGCAAAGCTTGTATGGAGCTGGTTTAACTCCTGGGTTTCCTCCGTATTCCCACTCCTGGGGGAAGAGCGCTCTCTCACAGGGGGCTGTGTTCGTTTCCCCAGTGCAGGTAACGGAGCAGCGACTGAAGTTTAAGAACGGGCGTATCTCTTTTAAAATAGGAGACCCTTCGCTATCATAAAATAAATGTTAGCACAGAAAAATCGAAAGATGTAGTAAAAGTGAAAGGTAAGAGAAAGAAGTCAACCAAGTGTATTCGCTGGGAATATATTTACCTATTTCCTTAATCTTCCCTGTGCATTTTAGCTGCATTGTGCTCAGAGCGACATGTTCTGGATTCTGTTCCCCTCACTTAATATTAAACACAAACATTTTCAGTGTTATAACCCGTTCTTCACAAACCTATTATTGATGATAATATATATATATATATGCATATATATATATACACACACATATACATTATCTAGAGTTGTGACATAATAATTATGTAGTCTCCTACTTGGGGACCTTTGGGTGGGTTTTGATAACTTGCCACATTATCGGACGCTTGCCGGTGTCTGGGGCTGTGTTAAGTGGCTCACAAGTTCATAGCTCAGGGGGCTGTATCGAGGGCGGGGGCAGGCTGGACTGTCATCGCCATGGCCATAGGAGGACACTGAGGCTTAACGCACGTGATCAATGGGCCCACGGGGGGCTCACAGGTGACAAGGGGCGGCTGGTGGGGGTGGCAGTATTTTCTGTTTGGATTTGCACCCGGAAGAGGGATGAGAGCCGCGTTCTCGTTCCCGTGGTGTCACCCTGTGGTCAGCTTTGGGAAGACCATGACGTGGGGCTCGGCGGACAGCCCTGCGCCCAAGCCCCACTCCTTTGACGGGGCCCTTTAAAGGGCCCGTCACCTGCCCCTCGGCAGGAAGTTCTGCTTACAGTGATGCCCATGGAGAACGAGCCTCATTGCCCCACAGCTCGTCTCTCTGCGAACGGCGGGTCACAAGGTGTCACTGACACAAAGTAATTTTCAAGGGTTGGCACAACACTTACAAAATAGAGAGCGTCACAGAAGAGAGCCCCATCTGGAGTAAGAGACGGCAGAGCTCCCGCGGGTGGCGGAGGTGTGTACAAGGCTGTGAACCTTCTGGTTCAGTTTGAGAGCGTGTGGCAATGGACTGAGTCACAGTATAAGATGTGGGTCTCAGTCTGGGTCGTGGTCAAACAAATTTTGACCCTCACATTTCCAGGGCTGATCCCACGAAATTGCTGGTGTTTGAACTTAAAAGCAGAGAACAGTCAGGTATGGGTGATACAGGTGATGATATTTGAAAAGGAACACTGGGGCGCCTGGGTGGCTCAGGCGGTTAAGCATCAGACTTCAGCTCAGGTCATGATCTCACGCTTCATGGGTTCGAGCCCCACGTCGGGCTCTGTGCTGACAGCTCAGAGCCTGGAGCTGCTTCAGATTCTGTGTCTCCCTCTCTCTCTGCCCCTCTCCTGCTCTCTCTCTCTCTCTTTCTCTCTCTCAGAAATAAATAAAACGTTTAAAAATTTTTAAAAAAGAAAAGAAACACTGATCCTTGGTATTTGGTATTAAAATAATTTTTTAAATTGTGAAGATAAGAGTTGTAACACATACACATACACACACACACACATGTAATGAGCTGGGCCACACTCTGAGAGCTTCCATCATGAATTTACTACCCTGATCACATTCAGTTGTCACCAAGCCCATGAGGCTGGTACCCTTATCATCCTCACTTTGCAGATAAGGAAACCGAGGCACAGGGAGGTAATGTGACTTTTCTGGAGGTCTAGTAGGTAAGAAAGTGTGGAGCTGAAATTCCAACAAAAACAGAGAATCTACGTTCTTTTTTATTTTTATTTTTATTTTTTAAATGTTTATTTATTTTTGAAAGAGAGAGTGAGAAAGAGGAGAGAAATCACAAGCAGGGGAGAGGCAGAGAGAGAGAGAGACAGAGACACAGAATCCGAAGCAGCTTCAGGCTCTGAGCTGTCAGCACAGAGGCCGACGTGGGGCTCGAACCCATGAAGCGTGAGATCGTGACCTGAGCTGAAGTCTGATGCTTAACCGACTGAGCCACCCAGGGGCCCCTACATTCTTTTTTAAAGATTATTTATTTTGAGAGAAAGAGGGAGAGGGAGAGGGAAAGAGAGAGAGAGAGAGAGAGAGAGAGAATGAATGCAGAGGAGGGGCAGAGAGAGAGAGGGAGGCAGAGATTCCCAAGCAGGCTCCATGGTGTCAGCACAGAATCCGACTCAGGGCTCGAACACACAAACCCATGAGATCATGACTTGAGCTAGTCAGACACTTAACGGACTGAGGCCACGAGGCCATGAGCCTATGTTCTTAACCCTGCAGCAAAGCTTCATACTTTCCCTGTCAATAGGGAGAAAGCAGATCAAAGGGAATATGCTCAATAATTTTACCACCATAACGTCAATTTGTTTCCAAAGAGTTAGGCACCAGGCCTTGGAGAAGGGAAGGCTGATGGTGCCCTAGTTGCGCTGAGCAGCTGCTCCGAAGCACCACCAGCGCCAGTGAGAAGAACCCAGGTGTTACCTGCAAACTCAGTAGGAACGTGCTGTCGTGCTGAGTACCATCTCCCACAGGCACAGGGTGAGAGAGCGGAGACACGCATGCCACCAAGGATGTGCCCCTTATTCCTTCACAAAAGCAATGTCTACTGAGGCCCTGGGCTGTGGCTGGTGCATTCCAGGCCTTGAAGAGGTGGCAGTGGACCAATGAGACGCAGAAGATTTCCTCTGAAAGGAAGACATGAAAGGTCAATAATGAAATGGACAGTGGATCACACGATAAAGTTTGGGGACGTGACGTCAGGTGCCGGGAAGGAAGTAAAGCCGTGTGGAGAGAGCTGGCCCAGAGCTGGACCGCAGACACGGAAGGTACCACGGGCGAGGTCGCTGAGGAAGGGCTCGTTTCACAGGCCAGGACAGAGGGAGTTAGCCAGCATCTACCTGAGCGGAAAGCACTGCAGGTGGATGGAACAGCAGACGGAACACACTTCAACGAGAAGCGAAGACCCGTCCTAGGCCCGCCAGGCCCCTCTTTGTAGATTTAAGGTGAACGAGCACTTCCGAAGGGTCGTGGGAACACATACTTGGGAAAGAAGGGCTGCCGGGAGAGGAGTGTCCTTCGCTCTCTGTTTTGCCCACTTCAAAGCTTTCTTGCAATCAGTTATGAGAGGCGTGTACTACTTTTATTGTTTTCAATGCGTAAAAATGCTTTTTACAATGTATATGCGCTCTCAATGGATCACACACCGAGGCAAGAGTTTTGAGCTCCTGCTAAGTATTCATAGGGCGCCGGCCAGGCTGAGATGTGCGAGCTTCCCTGTGGCCACCAGATGAAGTTCAGAAGGAGCTCAAATTAAAAACGGAAGCCAGCTAGGTTATATGAAACCCTATCCAATTGGGTCGTATGTTTCTATCATCTGGGGCTGAGTGGCCTGAGGGGAGTGATTTCTACTGCCAGGAGACACGCCGGAGTGTAGGGGATGGTTGACGATGTCACAATAAGAAGGTGCCGCTGGGCCCTGGTGGGTAAAGGGCTGGGATGCTGCAAACACCCTGTGCTGCACAAGACCGACAAGCAACAAGAAGTCATCCGGCTTTTAATGGCCTCGGAGCCGAGACTGAAAAGCCCCGAGTGAGGCTAAGGCATCAGAAGCCAAAGGACACTGAATCCCTTTGCTCCACTCCGATTGTCTGATGCAGTTGCTATGGAGACCAGAGGATGCACGCATGCAAATTCGGTGTTTCAAGGTCAGGGTGAGGGAAAAGGACACGCAGTGAGTGAAACTACCGAGGCACAACTAACAAGCAGGGATCCGCAGGTGCTGACTGCCTCATCCATCACACTTGACGAATGTGCCGGAGAGCCCCCTCTGGAGAGAGGAGCACCTGAGGTGTCAGCTCCCACGTCAACCTGAGAACCACGGGGTGGGGGTGGGGAGGACTGCCTTGTTTTCCCCTCTCACCATGCCCAGCAGGGGCCCTGGGTGCTGGAACTCTTCGGAGAGATCAGTCATCACAATCTGAGAGAGTTGACAACGCTGGATGGAAGGGTGGTTTGGGAATGCGGAAGGATCTAGCGAGATTGCTAATTGGATAACAGATCTATGGCGACGTTTCTTCTTGCAGTAAATTTGATATGGAAGAAATCACCTTGAAAGCTGTTCCTTTCTGGTTTCAGTTCTCTGCTATTTGACATTATTGTTACCTTTGAGGAGGCATTAAAGAAAAAAAAAAAACCTTGATATTGATCATTCTGCCAGGACACTGAAAAAACAGCCATTCTCCTGGAGCGTTATTCCTCTGGCTGGGACGGCATTACCCAACAGTGCTTCAATAAGGACTTGCATCCAGGAAGGTACTAGGAGTTACCACAACCAGTTTCAATTAAGTTACTGTGTTCACCTCTTACCTGTCAGGATTTACCAGCTATGAATGTGAGGCGGGGGAGGCTGAGAAGCCCCACAGAAAGTCTAGCACAAAACAGAGGCCAGGGAGCAATTTCAACAGCACCGTGAAAGTGGGGAGACAAAGATCGGAGTTCATGGCCATCTACAGAGCTAGAATCTTGAAGGCTAGATTCAAAGGAGAAGGGGAAATGGAGAAATAAAACTGGGAATCTGAGGCTCTTCTCAAGGCAGGTGGAAATGCTTTTATCTGCAGTGGGAACAGCTACAAGAAGCGTTAAGAAAATTACCTTGAGGCACATACGGATCAAACCTTTCAAACCCAGTGATAAAGAGGAAATCTTAAAAGCAGCTAGAGGAAAAAGCCGCATTAAGTAGAGTTAAGAAGCAAAAAACAAAACAAACAAACAAAAAAAAAAAAAACAAGGATGAGGACAGATTTCTTGTTAGAAAGAAGCCAAGCAAGAAAATAGTGGAATAACATCCTTAAAAGACTAACAGGAAAAAAAAGATGTCTACTTAGAGTTAAAGAAAGGACAACAATCCCAAAATAGAGTCACTTGTGCCACACCCACGTCGCCAAACCGAGATTTAATACCCAATCTGATTTCTGTTTCAGCCTCTCCCAGGAATGTAATTTTAGCCAGACAGTCCGGAATTACCTGGTCAGCATTAGGGAGGGAACCTGTCGGCGGGTAGACCCTTGGCGTCCCCCGAAGGAAGGTGACCTTGCCTAGAACAATCCAGTCTTCCCTGATAATGTCTTGTCCTGTGCCCTTCTGCCTGTAAGTCTTCCATTTCACACAGCAACTCAGAGCTCCTTTCCATCTGCTGGATCGGAGGCTGGCCAACGGGAATCGTTGAATAAAGCCAATAAGATCTTTAAAATACTTAGTGAGTTCTGTTTTTTAACATGAGAATTCTCCTCCCAGAAAATATTGTAGATGCAAAAGCGAGATAAAGACTTTTGCAGACATACCATTTCTAAAAGAAGTCATTACCTTCAGCCCTGCATTACAAGGGATATTTATGGAAGGTCCTTAGGCCGAAAGAAAATGACATTGGAAGGAAATATAGATGCATGTTAAGAAATAGAGGGGACTAGAAATGGTTACTACACAAGTAAATATATTAGAGATCTTTTAAATTATTTAAACATCTTGTCAAAGGAATCAGCTGTTGAGACAAACAGAAGAACATGGCTGTCTGGGTTTTGGGACATATGCAAAAGTAAGATGTATGACAATAATTGCAAAAAGGTTAGGAGGGGGACATGGAAGCACACAATTTTAGGTTCTTATACTGTATGTGAGTGTTTATAGCATCACTTGAAAGGACAGGTATATTTCATTTGATTATATCTCACTGTACTGCACTTTGCAGATACAATGTTTTTTACAGCTGGGTGGTTTGTGGCGATCCTGTGTCAAATAGGTCTGCTGGTGCCATTTTCCCAACTGCATTTGCTCACTTCATGTCTCTGTGTCACATTTTGATAATTCTAACAATATTGCAACTTTTTCATGATTATTATATTTGTTATGGTGATCTTTGACTCACCCACTCCAATTAAAAGGTAGATAGTTTTACACTGGACATTAAAGCAAAAACCTAGCTTTGTACTACCTGTGAGAAACCCAGTTTAATATTAAAAAACTATAGGTTAAGTGCAAAAGAATTGTAAAACATTTTGCTAACACTAAAACAAAATAAAGCCAGGGTAGACATATGATTAGTTCACACAAAGTAATTTTAGAACAGAGGACAAAACCATGGATAAAGAATTTTCTTTTTCTTCTGTTTTTAAAAATTTTATTTATTTATTTTGAAAGAGAGAGAGAAAGAGGGAGAGAGACAGAGAGGGAAAGAGAGAGAGAGAATCCCAAGCAGGCTCTGCACTGTCAGCGCAGAGCCCAATGCAGGACTCAGACTCACAAACCATGAGATCATGGTCTGAGCTGAAACTGACTGAGCCACCTAGGTGCCCCAAGAATTTTATTTTATAATGATAAAAGGATCAATACATGAATAGGATATTACAATCCTCAGTATTATTCAGCTAATAACAGCATTTCAAAATGCATAAAGCAAAGTCTGAAAGGACTAGTAAGAGAATTGGACGAATCAAGTTATAATCAGAGATTACAGCCCCCCTTTCAATAACTGATTGAACGAGGAGACAGAAAATCAGCAGGAATAGCAGGCTTGAACAATGGTAACAATCAGCTTGACCCAGTTGACATTTATAGAACCATGCATTCAAAAACACCAGAATACACGTTCAAGTGCACATTGAATATTTACCAAGTCAGTTCATACCTGGGGCCATAAAATGAGCTTTGAAAAATAGGAACATATTAATTAAATACAAAATATATGCTATGAACAAAATAGAGTTTAATTTGTAATCAATAACAGGAAGACTTTGGAAAATTCCCAAATATTTAGTAATAAAATAACCCCTTCTAAAAAACCTAAGGGTCAAGGGTGGAAAAAATCAAACCAGAAATTAAAAAGAATTTTGAACTGAATGGAAATGATAAGAGAAGATATCAAAATTTGTGGCATCTCATTATTTCAGAACTTTGAGAAGAGCCAGCATGGTCATACGTTTTTGGTGGTACGTACAAAGCTGCAACCAATTCAAACACACTTTGAATGTTTATCAAAGGGCAAAGACAATTCAGGGGCAAAATGATAGTGTCTAGAACACATGGCACTGGAGGAATTGGATGTCTAAATGCCAAAAAAAAGGAACTTTGATCCATCCCTTATAACATATATGAAAAATTAACCTAAAACTGGACCAAAGACCTAGAGGTAATGTGTATTAGCCTAACACCAGAAGAAAAACTTCATAGGCTTCAGTTAGACAATGTTCATGGATATGGCGTGCAAATCATAATCTCTAAAACACAAATTGATAAACTGTGCTCCATGAGGACAAACCTCTGCTTTTTATAAGACACTATTAAGAAAAGAACACATGTCATGGTGTAGCACTTGTAGATGGTGTATCTGACAAAGGATTTGCATCTGGAGTATAAAGACCCCTCAAGATTCAATAGGAAAATAACCCAATTAAAAAAGAGGGAACTATTTGAATGGCTGCTTTGCCAACAGAGATATATGGATAGCAAAGACAAGAAAAGATATTCGGCATCATCAGTCACTTAGGAAATGAAAACTAGAACCACGAGATACCACTAGACACCTATGCGAGGGGCTAAAATGACAATCTGGCCGTAATGATGTGAGGAGACAGAGTCCAGGGCCTTGCTAGTTAAAACGTAAAATATGACAACAATCTCAAAATACACTTGGCAATTTCTTAAAAAGTTAAACATGCCTTTACCATGTGACCCAGCAATTCAAATTTGAGGTCTTTACCCAAAATAAATGAGAATATATCCATATACAGCTGCCTGCACACAAGTATTGATTGCGAATTTATTTGAGGTAGCCAAGAATTGGGAATAACCCAAATGTTCATCGACAGGTCAATGGATAAACAGTCTGTGGCATTTGTGAATGAGGGGCGCTAATCAACAATAAAGCAAGTGACATATTGTTACATGTGACAACATAGACAGAAGCGAAATAAATGTGCTAAGTGAAATAATCCAGACCAAAAAGAAGCACACACTGGATGATTCCTTTAGATGGATATTCAAGGCAAATGCAGGCTAACTATTGTGGCAAAAGGCAGATGGGTGGTTGACAGGCAGGGTGGGGTTGACGGACGGGGACTTGGTTTACAAAGTGGCCTGAGGTGTCCTTTGCAGGTGACTGATGTTTTCTTGTGAGGATGCTGCCTGGGGGGCACACCGATATCAAAACATAGCAAATTGTATGCTTTCTGTGTACGGGTTTATTGTATGTCAATGATACCTTAATAAAGCTGTTTAAATAGAAGTTTACAATTTCCTTACTACTCTTTCTATTAAAATAAAAAAAGAGGGGGGAGACACAGAAGTAACAAAAAGTGTTTGCAAATAGCGATGAATCACCTGAATCCGGGTTTCCCCAGTCTTTCCTCACCTGTTCCCAGCATGTGGCTATTTCCTGCTTCTGTCCTGAAGACGAAAGCCACGCTGCGCAGCAAGGTACGGTGTCAGTATCAGTATCTCTGAAGCCGAAGTGTTTTGCACTCATTATGCACTCTATAACACTTATTTAAATAAATTCCAATTTTTTCACAGCCCTGTTTCCTGAACATCTTTTTTTCATGAGCGGTTCTGTGCACATTGCAGAGCGGAATGTCCTGTTCGCTTCAAAGGGCACCTTCATAAAGCACTCTAATCGTAAGGTCTTTCCCCACTCCCGGTGTTTCGGGAAAGCGGCGCAACCAGCTCCTGCCCAGGTTTGAGCATCTCTGTGCCCAGCCTTGAGGAGCGGCCATGGTTCCGGACGGCCTGAGGGTGCCCACCCCCAGTGGGTCTGGTGAAATTCTTGTCTTCTCCAGCTCATTTGGCTTCCTTTTTAACTTCACCTGTTCTATTTCCTCCAAATCAGGTGGCAATTTTATTTTATTTTATTTTATTTTATTTTATTTTATTTTATTTTATTTTATTTTATTATTTCTAGGAGAGAGAGAGAGACAGCGTGAGCAGGGGAGGGTCAGAGAGAGAGGGAAACACAGACTCTGAAACAGGCTCCAGGCTCTGAGCTGGCAGTCAGCACAGAGCCCGACGCGGGGCTCGAACCCACGAACCGCGAGATCGTGACCTAAGCGAAAGTCGGACGCTTAACCGACTAAGCCACCCAGGCGCCCCAATCAGGTGGCAATTTTAAAAAGGTATGGATTTGCACCTTACTTTCCATATTTGAAATACGCCAGTAGGGCATCGCACTGGACAGCTAACCCTTAATATCATCTCTGTGCCTAAAACAGGATCGGAATGGTCTAGACTTCCTTGTCCACAGCAGAGTTCCCATTAGCGACTGCCAAGAGAAGCTGTCGCTGAGATTCAGAAGGCAGTGAAGAAGGGAAGGCGTCACTCTTGGACAGCAGGTGCAGAAAAGCCTGTGGGCATTGGGGGATGGTGACCATGAGGTTCAACACCCGTTTCTTGGTTTCCTCCTGAGAAACAGCCGCTTGGGGGCTGCGGGCTGCTGACATATGACAGCTGACATACGACGTTGCTCACCCAGTGCTTTCCGTTGTTGGGTGGACTCTTCATTCCTCTTGAAAGTTCCTAGATCCCTCAGATTCATTGACTGAGCCAGTATTTTGTTCCCTGTGAGCCACTACAGTTCCTTTTTAATTGTAGTAAAACACATATGAAATCCACCATCTTTGATGTTTCTGAGTGTGCAGGTCAGTAGTGCTGAGAGCATTCACACAGCTGTGCAACCAACCTCCCGAAGGGCTTTCATCTTGCAAATCTCCAAAGTCTATCCTCAGTAAACACCGGGTCCCCATCTGCCCCTGGCAACCCCCGTTCTACTTTCTGTCTCTCTGAATGAGACTCTTTGGGGCACATCACCGAAGTAGAATTGTACGGTATTGGTTTTTCAATACTGGCTTATCTCCCTCGCCGCAATGTCCAAACCAATTGTTTTTCAATTTATTATGTTTAATATATAGATTCTTGGCCTAAGGAATAGAACAGATATTTGGACTTGATAACATAAAACACACTCCTCCCCTAGAATCTGAACTGTACCCTGCATGAAAAGATTTCGCATACTCCCTTTATTTCCTATTTTGTACTTAAATAATATGCCAATGGAGACACATCATCGAGATTGATCATAGGTGAGGTTAATAAGGCAGAGAGCTTTCACGTTCTGTCCCTAGAGATCTCCCTTCTTGTGAGCAAGTGTCTGAATCAGACATACTCTCACCCATGCTCAGTGTTATCTCGACATAATTTATCTCCAAATCCTATTACTGGCCTTTGGCTGCAGACAAGTAAGTTAATTCACATCCATGTCAATAACTCAGTCACACTAAAATGGAATCAATGAATTTAATTAGATCTTCATGTATGGTATAATTTGGCAACGATAGTGCTCACTGTGAAGTGGTTAGATTAATCATTGGATGTCAGAAGTGAAGCACGCTGGTTTGTGAAGAATTCGGCCCAAGTTCCCTGGCTGAAGCAAGGATCCTCAGCTATGGATTTTCTTCATCAGCCTCACAGCCAATTACTGGGAGGGCGGCCTCCGTGGGTCACCATAAAAAGATGATAATCTGAATGTTTCCATCACGGAGAGACTCTGAGTCCCATTTCTCCGTGTTCCGCACTGGGTAGCCAGGTTCCAGAGAATATTTATGCCTTTTATGAACATAGAATACCTCTGGTCCCTCCCCTGTCCAGGAAGTTGAAAAAAAAATGTTTGAAGTCAGAACCCCTACTTTATACTCTCAAACTCACGTGCCTATACGTGACCTTATTTTAAACAGAAACATTCTGGTTTGGGGTATATGGTTTATCAACCCACAACAGGTCAGAAACAGCAAATTAAAGAAGACACAGAGCAATAGGCAGATGAAATTGGAAATGATTAATGACAAAGGGAGACACCAGAAAATTATGCATAAAAAGCAGACATAGGAGGCGCCTGGGTGGCTTAGTCAGTTAAGCATCCGACTTTCGCTCAGGTCATGATCTCGCGGTTCGTGGGTTCGAGCCCCGCGTCGGGCTCTGTGCTGACTGCCAGCTCGGAGCCTGGAGCCTGTTTCAGTCTGTGACTCCCTCTCTCTCTGCCCCTCCCCTGCTCACGCTGTCTCTCTCTCTCTCTCCTAGAAATAAATAAAAAACATTAAAAAAAAAAAAAAAAAAAAAGCAGACACAGGAGCTCCGAAAGCACAGTTTGAACCATTAAGAGTAGGAGGGAAACAGGGGCGCCTGGGAGGCTCAGTCAGTTAAGCATCTGACTTTGGCTCAGTTCATGACTCCATGGCTTGTAGGTTTGAGCCCCGCGTCAGATCTGCACTGACAGCACAGAGCCTGCTTGGGATTCTCTCTCTCTGCCTCTCTCTCTGCCCCTCCCACACTTGTACTCTGTCTCTCTCTCCCTCTCTCAAAAATAAATAAAAACATTAAAAATTAAGAAAAGAAGCTTTTCAGAGGGACCAAAACAATGGAAGCAGAGATCCCAAGACTACATGATTCCTCTGTTACTGAACCCTGCCTGTGTCCTGCTGTCTGTCCGCGTGGCCCACACCCTCAGTGATAATGGTTTCGTGGGCACCCCAGGTCCCTTTGGGAGAGAATATGCATATGCATTTGAGAAGACAGATTGCCAATTGACAATTACAGATGACTGGGAAGTGTGTGGGTAGAGGAAATGGACCGTCAAGTACATAGATCTAGATTTGATACTTTGATGTTTAGAAGTCATTTCTTGGATCTTGTGAGTCTTAACTTCTTAGAACCTTCATTTTCTTACCTGTAAACTGGGAACACAATAATAGCTGCCTTGCTGAGATCTGGGGAGGAGAAAACAAATTATAATTCATGTACTTCTTAAGACCTGGCATTAGGTCAGGGGCCAGCAAACTCTTTTCTATAAAGGGCTGGGTATTACAATATGTACAGCTCTATGGGCCATGAGGAAGAGTTGCCACCACTAAACTCTGCCTTTTTGGCAGGAAAACAGCCATAGAGAATACATAAATCAAGGAGCATGCTTATGTGTCAATAAAACTTTATTTACAAAACAGAGAGCCAACCAATTTGACTGGAGGGGTATTGTTTGCCGATCTCTGCCCCAGATACATGGGGGTTATCATCATCCGTCCATATTGATTGGGGTAAAAGACAATAGTCCCTGTGAAGACCCTGGCCCAGTGCCCAGCACATGGAAGTTGTCTGCAAATGGCAGTTATGATTATAAGGCAGATGTCTTTATATGTAACCTCTCAAGATCATATGTGACTTTGTGAAGACAGATCATTGGACGCTCTGTCCTTGTTTTTAATTTTTGTTGATGAAGGTTAAAAGAGCACGTAGCTATTGTGATAAAGATGAAGAAGATAAGGGGACGTTGTTTCAGATCCTAGCTTCATAACTCGAGATGGAATACAAAGAAAATGAGGTTTTCTCTGTATATGGCTTTCCTTGACCCTGTGACATCTGTACAGGAAATTGCCCATCTTCTCCCCTTTATGAAACATTAAAGGGGACCACTCATACTGGTACTCAGTGCGTTCATGGAGGTGCTCAGGGGAGGCGGGGTGGGGGGGGTGGGAGCCACGGCATGAGCTTTCACCTTCACAGATGGGCGTCACTCTATAAAAATACATCATTTGCCGAATGTCGGGTAGACTAGTATTTCAGACCAGGAAACATTTGCCTTGCAGCATCAAAATAATTGAAGACTGCAATAGCTCGGCACCTTGCTTAGCTATAATACCAGGATTTACATTATTCTTAGCCACGGGCACATTTCTGCCCAGCTTTTAACAACTCCCCTCCCTTCCCCTCGCCCCCATGCAATGACTAGAATGTCTTGTCCAGCTCTTACGCAACAATTTTTGAAGCACGCCAGCTCCTGGGAACAGGTGCACTTAGCCAGAAAGACATGCACATCAACCAGCAAAGAAGAAGCTTTATTTAATAGAGCTTGAAATCTCCTCCATCTGTAAAGCACAGAGAGGAAAAGAAGCTTCACCTTCTGGCCCCATGTTGCTGACTCTGTCTGATCCTGTAGCATTCTGAGGGCCGGACCCTGAGACCAGGCTAAGGCCCCCTTCAGAGAGGCTACCAGACTTTCTGACCCCTCCCTGGTGCAGATCACAAGCTAATCACAAAGCTGCCTGTGTAATTGCTTTTTTCAGAGTCACGGTCTCAAATTCCAAAACCATCAGAGCAGTGACAGAGATGCATGGAGTGGCCTGGGAACCCTAATTAACCAAAGGGCACCTGCCCCACGGAAGGGATCAGCCTGGACACACCTACAGTCAACTGCATCCATGCCAGGGTGTCCCACTGTTGACTGATTTTCTACATTTTCAAGGGCAACAGAAATTACCATTTTTATTATTTTTAAATTTTTTTAATGTTTATTATTTTTGACAGCGAGAGAGACAGAGAGCAAGCAGGAGAGGGGCAGAGAGAGAGGGAGACACAGAATCCAAAGCAGCTCCAGGCTCTGAGCTGTCAGCACAGAGCCCGATGCAGGGCTCAAACTCACGAACTGTGAGATCATGACCTGAGCTGAAGTCGGACGCTCAACTGACTGAGCCCCCCAGGCGCCCCATGAAATTACTGTTTTTAATACAAGTTTTAAGAACAGTTTCGGATTTGCAGAGTTCCCTTGAAGGTAGTGGGAAGCGTTCCTACCCACCACATACCCATGTCCCCTGTTATTGACATCTTACATTCACATGGTACATCTTTCACAATTTATGAACCAATATTGATGCTTACATTAACTTAAGTCCATGTGCTAATGAGAAGGAGATATAGTTTATAAGGTCAAAGTGCTGGTATTTAGCTGTTGGTCATTGAGGTAGGCAGAATAATTAGCCCCCAGCAAAGATGTCCACGTCCTAATCCTCCAGAAACTGTGAATAGGTCACGTTACCTGGAAAGGGGGGCTTGGCAGACATGACTCAGCTAAGGGTCTTGAGATGGGACACAGTCCTGAGTTACCCAGGTGGCCTGGTGTTATCACAGGGTCCCTG
>NW_027533280.1:11773-91616 GCF_008692635.1 Crocuta crocuta | reverse complement strand
CTCGCTGGGGGGGGGGGGGGGCAGGAGTACAGGATCAGAGAAGGAGCCGTGACCCCTGCAGAGGTCCGAGTGGTATGACCAGGAGCCGTGGGCTGCAGGCAGCTTCTAGAAGGTGGGAAAGGCAAGGAAATGAATTCTCCCCTAGAGCCTCCCCGAGAAACACAACCTTGACGACACTGGGATTTTAGCCTAATGAGATCCATCTTAGACTTCCAACTTGCAGAGCCAAAAGGAAAAACAATGTGTGTGTGTGTGTGTGTGTGTGTGTGTGTGTTGCAAAATTAAATTTGTGGTGGGGCGTCTGGGTGGCTCAGTCTGTTAAGCGTCTGACTTCAGCTCAGGTCATGATCTTGGAGTTTGTGAGTTGGAGCCAGCTGTGCCCTACTGCTCAGAGCCTGGAACCTACTTCGGATTCTGTGTCTTCCTCTCTCTCTCTGCTCCTCCCCTGCTCACACTCTATCTCTGTCTCTCAAAAAAATGAATAAACGGTAAAAAAAATTTTTTAATTAAATTTGTGGTAATTTGTTCCAGGAGCAGAAGGATCTAACACTATCGTGGATTCCATGGGAAGGACACCACTCTGCCAGTCTACACGGGCTCATCCTCTGCTCTGCCACTTTGGAGAAGACCAATGTCTGCTTGAGGGTTATTTCCCTGGATGACTCTCATCCCAACGAGAAATGAGCTTATGCTCCCCTTTGCCTCGCAGACCTCGGCATAACACTGGCGTGTCGAAGATGCTCAACGTGCGTGTTAAATGTAGGCTTTTAGCCACCTGAAAGCCTCTGGATAAATTATTAATATCTTCAGGCAAGGAATAATACATATTCTTTACCCTCCTTGGGCAAAAAAGTGTGAGAAATATCCACTCCATGTATCTCTGGCCACTTAGGACTCCTGAAGTGGAGTGCGTACATCCTTATTTCTAAGCTGTCTTAAGCACGTCATTGATTTCTTATCATTATACAAAACGAGTCACACACTTGTGGTTTGCAAGTGAAACGCCATTACCAGCAGAGTAAGGAGGCTCTTGGAAATTGTACGAGTGGAGAAAGTGCCATTTCAGACTTCATTGTCAGTGCTTACAGTTTGAGGATCTGGCGGAAAAGAGTTCGTTGGCCTCCTTCAGTGCCGTCGCTTAGCTAAGACTTTAACTGGGAAGCTTACTTTTGTGGGGCTGGGGTGTCTGGGAGAAGTGCCTCATGGATGGAAATCCGTACAAAGGTGATGTGGGACTCACAAGAGAATCATCAATATCATTCCCTTTAATCTGCCGCAAAGGCCAGTGCCTTACCTCCACTAGGCCTTCTTTATCCCTTGGAAAGAGAGAACAGTTAAGCATGAGGAGACCACGCACACACACACGCTCACACACTACACAGAAGCAGGGGTCTGCGTATCAGTTCATGCACTTTCCTTGCCCAGAGAGGATGTGATGGAAGAAAGCTCTTTCATGGACTTCTCTCCCCGTGTCTTACGCTTCCTTCTTCCTCCCATTAACGTCACTGTGTGTGCTTCTCGCTTCATGAAGGATAATCCCCACTGCCCCTTCCAGAATCCTTAGGTAGAGACAGCTGCACCGGTCATCCAGGCCCGTTCTGGCACATTCCGTGATGTTTGCTGGTAAATGGGTTGCCTCCCGTGCCTCATTTCACTGTTCGCACCATCGCTCTGCTGCGATTTCAGACTGTCACCCTGGACGTGCGCCTCTGCGCATCTCATCCGTCACACGTATCCCGGAAGAAACTCCATTGCTGGTGGTCAACGGGGGCAACTGAGTCATGGAAGGGGGTTCTCTCTTCTCCCTTTTCCAGGCAAAGCTGGGCTCCAGAGTCTGACCCTGCTGATGCCTGGTTATGGCCATGCTCTGCCCCAAACCTCCATTTCCTTGTCTTCATGGGGGGGGGTCCCATCTGCCAGTTGGGGTGGGAGGTTATGACCACTCACCCGAACCCCTGTCTGTTCATGACTCCCAGGAAATGGCAGAGGTAATCATCAATCAGTCAGTCGTCCATCTGCTAATCAAACCAGCATTCAGTGATGGTCTTCAGGGTACAGACCCTGCACTGTGGGCTCTGTGGGCACCACTGGGGTGAGCCGAGTCAACTCATGTGTCCTTCACTTCTGCTTCAATTTTCTCCCCTATAAAATAAGCAATGCAGGGGTGCCGGGGTGGGGGGTGGGGACTCAGTCAGTTAAGCATCTTACTTCAGCTCAGGTCATAATCTCACCATTGCTGAGTTCAAGCCCCGCATCGGGCCCAGAGCCTAGAGCCTGTTTCAAATTCTGTCTCCCTTTTCCTCTCTCTCTCTCTCTCTCTCTGCCCCTCCCCCACTTGCATCTGTCTCTCTTTCTCAAAAACATAAATAAATATGAAAAAAGGAAAAAGAATATTTTCAGTGAAACATGGCAGTGTATTGGCCTCAAAAGGTTGTTTTAGGGGGAAATTGAGCACATGTACAATGTCTTACACATAGTTGCCCCTTGATAAAATTTAAATAATAATACATTACTGTTATTACAGCAGGGCTCTGTCAGTCTGACTCCACACCCTGTGTATTAACAACCTTGCAAAATTGCTTATATAATTATTGTTAGCAGTAACACAGGATCTTTCACTTATTTCCATTATTCACGGCCGCCAGGTGGTCGGCGCTGGTAGACTCAGCCCCGTCCCTGCCGGAAGTCTGACGACACTATCGTTGCCTGGGGTCACGGGTGGGAGGCCTGGGCATGAGGAGAGAGTGGAGAGGAGGAGAGAGGCTGCAGGGACCGGCCGGGAGTTTCCAGTCTGCTGCCTTTGAAGCCCTGATGGTAAGCCTGGGACCAAAGTCCTCGAGCCAATCCTGATGCCTGCTGGCCATTCTGCTCTGGGTCAGTTCGCAGCGTATTGAGATCCAGCTGCTGGGCACCCTGGCCCACGTGAGGCGCTAGTCTGGGCTTGACTAGGTTCACGGATTGAGCTTCAGAGCCGCTAAGTCCAGAAGTGCCATGTAAGCCAGATGGGAGGGACAGGGAGACCGAAACACTGAGCAGAGAACTGATGGCACATTAGCACAGAGGCTATTAGCCTGGATCGCAGAGTGTCACATAAATGCACGTTCGGCTCCCCTGGCGTGACTGCACTCAGGCATCATAACCCCTAGTGCCACCCCTTCCTTGTCCGCAAGGTGGGTTCTGAAGGGAGTCAAGGCGTTAAGAACTGCACGATATTAGAACAACTCCTTGCACATAATAATTCCTTAGTGCACAAGAACCATTATTAACTCAGAAAGTGTGAGTACATAAGATCTGAAAGAGCTATTTAATCAATCTGTGTTTCTGCACAATATACTATATATCTCACATTTACAAAACAAAATTCCTAACTCACGACTGAAGCCACTTCCATTTTCTGTGTCTTTACCCCCCACCCAGAGCCCACAGCATTGCAGGCAGCTTTGAGAAATAATAAACGTGCTATATATACCAACTGCTTTTATCCCCTGCCTTTATTCTAGAATATGTGAAGGCTTGGGTGTAAATATGGCTGTGAAGGTTTTATTGTTCCTATTAAGGTGAAAATGAGCTTGCGTAAGGCACTGCGATCGGGTCTAAATCATCCCCACTCCGCCTGGCCTCACAGCTTCTGGGGGAACGAATGCCGGACCCAGGGCAGTAATCACATGCTAACAAGCACAGCCCAGCTGCTGCACGAGTTGCTCTCCCTGATGGATCCATAGCAGGTGTCACTGTGTGAGCTGAAGGGTCTCAGCTAGGGACACTGGGCACGCTCACTCACAACAGGTGGTGACTCGTGGTGACGAAGTAGGTGAGGCAGCTCCAGCCCACATCCGGGTAAAGAGTCACCAGCCTGAGCCTTCCTCGTTCCAGAACCCAGAAGCAGCATGGCCGGGGCGCACAGCAGATCTTCTCACAGGGCCCTCGAGGCTCAAATCCTTGGAAGGCTAAATCTGCCACCTGCTAGCTGTGTGACCTTCAGGAAGGCAGCCTCAGCTCCGTCATTTGCAGAATGGGAGTGATGTGTAATAGTGAGGACTATCGCATAGGCTGCTGTGAGGACGAGGTGGGTCAGTGCTCTCGCCCAGAGCAGCCCTGGCGTGACCAGAACACAAGGGAAGACTTAGCTCTTGTCATTACATTACCGGTATGATGATTAGTCCTCATAGGAAATGCCTGGCACGCTCAGAGGGGGATAGGATTTAATAAAAGCAGCGTTTAAATGGATTGGGCAGGATGAAGTAAACAGGGAATGGCCCTGCACCAGCTGTTAGCAACAGCAGGAAGCCATCACCCTCCCCCCCCTCCCCCAATGGGAGGGAGGAAGGGATGAGAGGAGGGAGCAGTTACCAGGAGCAGGGAGAGCCGTGGTCACGAGAAGGAGTCGTCCGACAGGGCCCTGATGTCTGTGACGGGAACACGGATGATGCTAAATCAGGGAAGAGCAGGAAGAGAACGAAGGCCATACCTGCCTTGACTTTTCTCTCTCTTCTGGACCCGCAAAGCCCACTGCTTCCCATCAGAAAATCTAACCAGTAGCCAGAAGGCAAACGTTGCTTTCATTAAACGCCATGTGGATCCATTATAAAGAGGTTAGTCTTCGGGGCCACGTTTCAGAATCCTGCAGGGTGCATCGGGGCAAAGAGGGGGTCTGGGGCTGGCTGGAAACCCTCCACCATCCAGGGACAAGGGCTTTAGGACTTCCTATACCATGCAGACAAATGGTCTAGATAAACAGAGGCTACATGGTAAGATTTACAACTGCCGAGAAATGCTGAAGACACAGATACAACTGATACCACGTCTTCCTTTTTTCCAGCCCGTGGGGATTACTTTGTGCCTTTTCATTCCATTTCTGGGCTGGAGTTGGGTAGCCTGGTAATCCAGCCAACCACTCTGAACAGAAATAGTAACAGTATCTGGCATTTCTGTAATACTTAATATTTTTAAATTGCTCTCATATACTTAATTGCACACCAGTCTTGGAGTGAATTTGCTGTAATACAGATATCGGTTCCCATTCCAGCAACAAGGAACTTGAAGAGGAAGAGTTTATTTGCCTATGAATATGGAGAAATGCGGGTGATATAGATTAGAGTTTGAAAGTCCAAGATGTGGAAATCATCTTGTCTTGTTCAACTAGTAAGTTGGTACATGAAGTCACATTCCAAACTGAGTAGACCCCACAGTAGCCAAAATGAAACCCCACCTGGCCTTGAGCTGTGGTTGCGTGGGGAAGGAGTCTGATGTCCTTGGGAAGTTATAAGTTATCAGAGTTGCCATATGACTCAGCAATCACCGCTGAAATGAGAACATATGTTTAGACTTCAATACCAGATCTTATAAGAAATGATTCAGTAAGGGTGCAGGATACAAGATCAATACACAAAAATCAATTGTGTTTTTCTGCACTAACAATCAACCATCAGAAAAGGAAATTTAGAAAACAATTCCATTTACAATATCATCAGAAAGAATAAAATGTTAAAACAAAATTTTCAATGTTTATTTTTGACAGAGAGAGACAGATCACAAGCAGGGGATGGGGCAGAGAGAGAGGGAGGCACAGAATCGGAAACAGGCTGCAGGCTCCGAGCTGTCAGCACAGAGCCTGATGCAGGGCTTGAATTCACAAAACACGAGATCATGACCTGAGCCGCAGTTGGGTGCTTCACTGACTAAGCCATCCAGGTGTCTAAGAAAGAATAAAATATTAAGAAACTTAACCAAGAAGGTGAAAACATGTAGTCTCATAATTATAAAAATGGATTTAATAAGTTAAAGGAGACTCATGTAAGAGGAAAGACACCTTGTTTTCATGAATTAGGAAACTTGGTATTATTAAACTGCCAATACCACCCAAAGCCATCTACAGATCCAATGTTTATCTCTATTAAAACTCCAATGGCATTTTTTACAGATATAGAAAAAAGAACAATCCTAAAATTCCTATGGAACCACAAAAGATTCAGAATGACCAAAGTGATCTTGAGAAAGAATAAGCTGGAGGAATCACACTTCCTGATTTCAAAACATATTAGAAAATGACAGTAATTAAAACAGTATGGAACTGGCATAAAGACAGAGGGATAAGCCAGTGGGCTAAAAAAGAGAGCAATGAACCCAGGTATATATAGTCAACTGATCTTTGACAAGGGTGCCAAGAAAACACAATGGGAAAAGGATAATATCTTCAACAAATGGTTTTGGGAAAACTTGATGCATGCAGGAAAAAGGAAGGAAGGAAGGAAGGAAGGAAGGAAGGAAGGAAGGGCCTGATTGGGGAAGAATCGGAACACTCACACACCGTTCACAGGAATGTAAATGGCGCAGCAGCTATGCAGATAGTATGGAGATACATCAAAAAAATTAAAAAATGGAACTAACATATGATCCAGCAATTCCACTTTGGGGAAAAATCCAAAAGAACTGAAATCAGGATTTCAAGAGATATCTGCATTGTCATGTTCATAGCAGCAATATTTCCCATAACTAAAATATGTAAACAACCCCAGGTATTCATTTACAGATGAATGAATAAAGAGAATGTGGTGTAGTCACATCATTGAATATTATTCAGCTTTTAAAATGAAGGGAATTCTGCCATTTGGGACAGTACGTATGCACCCTGAGGGTGTGATACTGAGTGAAATACACCAACCATAGAAGGACAAATATGGCACCAGTCTACTTAGATCAGGTGTCTAAAAGAGTCATACTCATTAGACTCATAGAAGCAGAGCACAGTAGTGGCAGCTAGGGGCTAGCGGGGAGGGGACGTGGGGAGTCAGTCAGTGGGTGTAAAGCTCAATGGGTGGGGCGCCTGGGTGGCTCAGTTGGTTGAGCCTCTGACTTTGGCTCAGGTCATGATCTCTCAATTCATGAGCTTGAGCCCTGTGTGGGGCTTGCTGCTGTCAACACGGAGCCCTCTTCGGGTCCTCTGTCTCTATCTCTCTGCTGTTCCTCTCTGTTCATACTCTCTCTCTCTCAAAAAGATAAACCTCAGTGTGTATAAATGAGTATGTTCTAGACAGCTGCTGTGCCACTCAGTGCCTATTGTTGGCCATATGATGCCACGCACTTGAAAAGAGAGAGATCTTGGGGCGCCTGGGTGGCTCAGTCAGTTAAGTGTGTGACTCTTGATATTGGCTCACATCATGATCTCACAGTTGTGGGATCAAGACCCCCATCAGGCTCTGTGCTGAGCACAGAGCCTGCTTAAGATTCTCTCTCTCCCTCTCCTTCTGCCTGTCTCTCAAAAAAAAAAAAAAAATCAGGGATGCCTGGGTGGCTCATTCAGTTGAGTGTCCAACTTCAACTCAGGTCACGATCTCACATTTGGTGGGTTTGAGCCCGGTGTCAGGCTCTGTGCTGACAGCTTGTTCAGAGCCTGGAGCCTGCTTCAGATTCTGTGTCTCCTTCTCTCTCTGTCCTTCCCCTGCTCACGCTCTGTCTCAAAAATAAATAAATATAAAAAACATTTAAAAAAATGAAAAGAGGGTGATCTCATGTTAAGTGTTGATACCACAAAAATAGGAACCCAAAATATCCTGGGAGAAATTGGATATATTTATTACCTTGATTGTGGTGACAGTATCCCAGGGGTTACATATTATCAAACTTATTAAACAGTACACATTAAACATAGGCAGTTCTTAGTATATCAGTTATACCTCAATGAAGAAGCCAAGGACATCCACAAACTTGGATCTGAATGTTCACAGCAGAATTATTCATGGTAGCCCCAAGGTGGAAACAGCCCAATTGCCCATCAACTGATAGATAAATAAAATGTAGTATATCCACACAATGGCACATATTTTGGCAATAAAAAGAGTTGAAGTAATGATACCTATCACTACTTCATTCATTCAAAATGGAATCCATTTTGAAAACATTAATACAAGTGAGAGGAGCCAATCACAAAAATGATTGCATTTTTATGAAAGTCTAGAAGATGGGGCGCCTGGGTGGCTCAGTCGGTTAAGCGCCCGACTTCGGCTCAGGTCATGATCTCACGGTTCATGGGTTCCAGCCCTGCGTCCGGCTCTGTGCTGACAGCTCAGAGCCTGGAGCCTGTCTTCGGATTCTGTGTCTCCCTCTCTCCCTGACCCTTCCCTGCTCATGCTGTGTGTGTCTCTCTCTCAGAAATAAATAAAACATTAAAAAAAATTAGAAAGTCTAGAAGAGACAGAGAGGCAGGAAAGGGAGCTGCGGTTGCTTAGGGGTAGGGAGACTAGTAGATGAAGAGACTGAGGGCTGACAACTAAGGGGTATGGGATGATTTCTAGGACAATGAAAATGTTAAATTTTTGTGGGGATGGAGGCACACCTATGTGACTATAGTAAGCACGTTGCATTCGTACACTTTAAATGCATGATCGTATGTTATGTGAAATATCCAGCAATAAGACTTTTTTTTAAAATGCTCCATCAAACTCTCCAATGCCTGAGATTTCCACCTAATGAGATAATAAAACTTGTGACGTATGGTAAATGTCATATATTATATTTCCCCCAGAATTTAATAACTGAGTTAGAATTTTTAGATGATCTACCACTTTGGATGTCCTGCTGGGGCTTGGGGTTTTCGTTGAATCTTTCTGGAAGCGTTTATGGGAAGAGTGAATATATGTATTCACTCACACACACGCGCACGCACACTTATCTCTAGACCTAATGCCTCCTCTAATGTAAAGTTACTTTTGTTGAGAATGAATAAAAGGAATTAGGATTTATGGAGAATATTAGATGCTTCTGAAGGGAAATGACTTAATGGCCTAAACATGTTCCTTCTGATGTTCTCACCCACTTCATCTCCTAAGAAAAGTGAGTATCATTTTCATGCACCCTCCATTCTCTTTTGGGTCATTAGCCAATGTTGGAAATTGACATCCATTCGACTTTGGCGTTAATGGTTTTGGAGATTGTGTCACTTGCCTTGCTTACAGGTAGCATAGCCAGGCATCCCGTGCCTGGGAAAATCCATCCGTCCAGGCTGCTCCCAAAAGCTAAGCTTTTCTGGCCATATCTGCCATTTTTAGTCCCCCCACTATACTTGAAAATACCAGGCTACCATGTCCCCCAACCCAGTGTTCACCACCTACACTCTACAGATAGCACTGTTGGGTCCTCTTCTTCTTGGGGGGGAATGGGCAGGGGTTGGGATAAGAATGCAAGAAAACGGTCTGTCTTCGGAGAGAACAAAATAGAAATAACAGCAGGCTTGTCTTCAAAGCTCACCCACCTCCAGTAAATTTCCTTCCTCTCTTCTCAAACCTTTCAAATTCTTGAATCTCACCCTAGTTAAATTACTTCTAGGAAAACATTCAAAATACTCGATTACGATTTTCAATAAAATAAAAGTACCATTGAAGAAGAATGCGTTCCTCTGATCCCCCTGAATTGCAGTTCTTTATATTAATAACGACAGTGAGGTGGCTTGGAGGGTCCTTTGGTTGCGGACCTATAGGCGCTCCAGCAGGAATTGGATCTTGTCTCCAGATATTAATGAGCACATTGTTGTGTTGAGTGATTGATCACAACTCCTGGGACTGTGGCCAGAGAACTCAGTAAGAATGAAAAGACAGTGATCGGCGGAGAGCAGTGCTGAAGAGTTGGCCTCCCTCCACCTCCGACCTTCCCTTGTAAATTGACTCACTGGAAATCTATCTGAAGGGAAATGAAACAAAAGAAGAAAAAATACAGTAGAGGCTCATCAGACTGCACCTTGAGAAGCTCTTTGATTAGGAGTGTGAGAAGCCAATGGTGAGCCCCCTCTCCTCAGCCAGCTCGCTGCCTAATGAACTAGAGTTCTTTAGGTGGGGTCACCGGGGGACCATGATGACTTCGCCAAAGGCTCATCTTGCGTTTAGGGACTTTGTTAGAACACGGCTGCTGAGACGGCATGACGATGTCAAAGTCAGCCCAGGTGTAAACCCTGGCTCCAGTACTCACGGCTCACCAAAATTCAGACAGTTTCTGTCACCTCGTCATTTCCCCCCATTCGCTATCTGTATAAGAGGCATTGAACATATTTCATAGGGCAATTCAACGATTTTACAAACTAATGCAAGAAAAGAGGAGGGCATGAAGGAAGAGCTCAGTAAATTGTAAACTTTCTTTTCATTTGCCTCCATTATTCATAAAAATTTGCCTCCAAATTCCAATGGGCAGGCAGATCTCCTACAATATTTCGTAAACCTCCACACATTGTATATGTAGTATCATAGTTTTACAAACATTTATTTTTCACATTTTCTTTTGTTAATGTTTATTTTGAGAGAGAGAGAAAAAGAGAGAGAGAAGAGAGAGAGAGCAGAGTAGGGGGAAGGGCAGAGAGTGAGGGAGAGAGAGAGAATCCCAAGCGGGCCCTGTGGTGTCAGCCCAGAGCCTGACACAGGGCTCGATCCCAGTAACTGTAAGATCATGACCTGAGCTGAAATCGAGAGTTGGACACTTAACTGACTGAGCCACCCAGGCCTCCCTATTTTTCACATTTTCTGTTGTTAAACTAATACTTCTGGAAAATTAAATAAAAGATGAAGACATTTATATCCTGGTAGGTTTGCTAGGAAAGACATTGAGAGTAACTACATTTGAATACACACACACTTGATGCTCTCCTCTGCTAAATAGTCACAGAAAGGCTCCTCCAAGCATGTTCAAGCCCTCCTTATGGGTCACTCAGAAAAGTCTGCTTCTTCAAAGCTGCTCCTGCCTATGACTGTTTCGTCACCTGAAGAATAGAAAACAAGCAATGTTTGGAATGACCTACTTGGGATAGTTAGCTCTGGAAGGAATGTTTTCCCTGCTGTGCTCAAAAGCAGAACTCATGAAGTCTCAGTATACTATCACGGGCTTAAGTAAAATAGACATACCTTGGATCTGGTGGCTTGTCACTGAGCACAGAGCTATCCTCGAGATGACACTGTGTTCGGGTGCCTCATCATTGGGACCTTTGAGAGCGGGAGGGGAAGAGTCAGTCCTGTGGGAAGAGGAGGCTTTGAACAGACCGTGTTTAGTTCTGGAATAATTCGTTTTCCAACCAGAAAGTCCAGGCACCAGTGGCAACATGGTGGCTTTCTCAGATACCTGGGGGCCAAGAGGAAAGGGGGTTATTTGCATCTAAATTACATTTGCATAAATATTTTAGCAAAAATAAATGGGACCAGTCACAGTCTTCTCCTGGATTCTTCCTCGTTGGCAGATGTCAATAGAAATGGCCTATATTATTGTGAGCTTTCCAGCTATGAAAGCTGGGTGCTGGGCACCCGAGAAGGGACCGACACCCCGCCCCTGAAATACTGCCCGTTCCACTCAAATCTACGCCATGATGAAATGGCTTGAGACTTTTCCCTTCCCTTACTTATCCAAACCACTTCTGTAGATGGCCCCATATGTTTTCTAGAATTTCTCAGATTCCTGGAAATACCCTCCGTTACAAGACAGTGAAATCTGGATCTAATTAAATTCAAGAGATGGGGAGGCGAAGGCAGAGTATGACAAGAATCAGCAATGCAATCTGTGGCTGAAGCCATTTACAAAATGCCTCGTCCTCCCCACTCCCGTCCTGGGGCGCAGAGGCCACTGTCACCACCAGCCGGCAGAAAATACAGGAGGAACTGGGAGCGGCAGAGGGAGACGGGACTGTCTTCGAGGGGACCAGGGTTATGGTATCTGACTAAGCACAAGACTGAAGCTGACGAAGTTCAGGGCGGGGTTCTGCTCCCAGAGCCCACCCTCTGGAACGGGGTCCGACCGGGCCAGACAGCGAATCTAATGGGTCCTGGAACCTCTAGCCTAGGGGTGTAAACTTAGAGCCTTTGGGGGGAGTGCCGATGGCAGAGGAAGGGCCACAGCCTCGCCGCCATCTCTAGAGGTCCATCACGCCGGGCTTTATATAAACGAAGCCTTCTGAGGTGTACAAGGGAGGGTGAGGGGCTCCAAAGACTTCAACTAGACTGTTGACTGACTCATCTGGTCTTTTGTCTGGAAGAACTGGTATGAACTTCCGTCCAATCTGTTTGATCACTCCTTCCATGTTTTCTCCATAAACTGGGTCTTCCCTGATGTGGTCCTTACTTACAAGGACTTCCTGCATCAGAGCAATTTTTTTTTTTTTTACCATTCACATTTGTTCATATTAAAGTGTATTTCTCAAATTTGTGACTTCCACCCAAACGCAGATAATGATAGAGATGGATATAGCAAATAGCTGTGCATTTAATGAGCTGGTGTTTACGGTTGGCAGGGATTTTTCACGTTTTCCCTGTAGAGGAAATGGCTTGTACTGTGATCTGTTACGTTTCTGTTTTCAAATGAAGATGCCCAGCATAGAGAGAAAAATCAGTAAGATGCTGTTGAGTGAATATGTGGAAAAAGGCTCACAGACCTGCAGAAGGGAGATGAAGTTCCCTGAAATAATCCCTGCTTTTATTTCAAAGGCTTTATCTATTGAAAGGAGTGAAATATCCTTCACACACATACATTCTGAGAATTGAAAGGTTAGCCTTAGAAATCTCTGATGCATTAAGTAAAAGAATATTCCATAATGTCGGCAGTGATCTAATATAATATGTGCTCAGATATTCTGGAATTTTCACGAACTGCATAATTCATTCTGAAAATAGAATAGAATTCCTCATCTCTCCAGCAAAACATTTTGGTTGTAAACCCGGAATCCACTGCCTCTGTTCTCATTCCCGGACGAGTCCTGGAATTCTCCAAGCATTGACCGCTTACCGTTACAGCTTTGGGCATGCAGGCAGATGTGCTTGGTACTGGAGTACTCTAGTCCCTTTGGGATGACTGGTTTGAAAATGTGGGTGCATATGTGACTCAACTCTAAGCAGATGTATGGGAAAGTCTGATGGGGGTTTCGAGAGAAAAAAAAAAAAAAAGGAAGTGTTTGCTTTTCTGAAGATGAGCTCCAAAAAGATAACATCCTGTTTTCTTTATTTTCTTCCTTTTTTATTTTTTTAATTTAAAAAAAATTTATTTGAGTTATTTTTTAAATTTACATCTGAGTTAATTTGTATAGAGTGTAGAAATGATTTCAGGAGTAGATTCCTTAACGCCCCTCCCCCATTTAGTGCATCCCCCCCTCCCACAACCCCTCCAGGACAACCCCCTCTCTTTGTTCTCCATATTTAAGTCTTTTATGTTTTTGCCCCCCTCCTTGCTTTTATATTATTTTTGCTTCCCTTCCCTTAAGTTCATCTGTTTTGTATCTTAAAGTCCTCATATGAGTGAAGTCGTATATTTGTCTTTCTCTGACGAATTTTGCTTAACAGAATACCCTCTAGTTCCATCCATGTAGTTGCAAATGGCAAGATTTCATTCTTTTTGATCGCTGAGTAGTATTCCAGTGTGTGTGTGTGTGTGTGTGTGTGTGTGTGTGTCCTCTTTATCCATTCCTCCATCGATGGACATTTGGGCTTTTTCCGTACTTTGGTTATTGTCAATAGCGCTGCTATAAACATTGGGGTGCATGTGCCCCTTTGAAACAGCACACCTGTATCCCTTGGATAAATACCCAGGAGTGCAATTGCTGGGTCGTAGGGTAGCTCAATTTGTAATTTTCTGAGGACCCTCCATACTGTTTTCCAGAGTGACTGCCTCAGTTTGCATTCCCACCAGCAGTGCAAAAGAGATCCTCTTTCTCGGCATCCTCAGTCCTGTTTTCTTTATGAGGAGATTTCCACGTCTGTTCGTGGCATCTGGGATTTCTGGCGCCATCTTGGTCCTGGTTAAAAGAGGAAGCCATGCTGAGGATGGCAGAGTGGGAGATGAAGCCGACTCCCCACCACTAGAGCTTTGGGCTTTTTAAGAGAGATAATGAGACCCTTATTGTAGAAGCCTGACAAGTCAAAATGTTTGGTGTCCGCAGCTGAAAGCACTCGATGGATGCAACATCTTTGTAAAGGCTGTGCCCTTGCCTCCCTCTGCTATGTCTCTGTTAAAACAAACTCATTGTATTCGAGAAATTCGTTTTCTCCCCAGGAAGGCTGTGATCTTCATGAGGGCAGAGACTGGTTTTTTGTTTGTTTAGCTGTGCTTGTGTTTATTCTTCAATGCTCAGAACCTGGTGTAGTGGGTGATTATGAATGTTTTTTAAACTAAATTTTGTACTTAATTAAAACTTGCAGTATTTGTAAGGCTAGCTCCTCAAAGACACTACGACGACGCTTTCTTCTTTGCTCTTAGAAGCATACAGAAGTGACTAAGACTCAGGACTGTCTCCAAGGGCTTTAAATCTAGTAGAAGAGGCAGACGTGTGTGTAACAAGGAATAATCCGCAGCTAACTGTGAAGACCGCTGTGATATCTTCTATCAAACAGAATTGAGTTTATCTGCGGTAACAGTTAGACTAATCACAGTGGCCTTAAAAATTAGGGATTCATTTTTCTCATATAATAAGATATCCAGAGATTGTTGGGATTAGCTCAGCAGTTAAAAGAAATGCAGGGGAATGTTTTTGCAACCCTTTGGCTTTTTTTCTACCTTCTTCTGCTGCCATCATGTCCTAATGAAGGCCGAAAGCTCTGGAAGAGAGGCTGCCAGTCATGTATCTCCTTCTTTCCCAAAAGAAATGCCTGCCCAGAAATACGCCACAGAGGTCCACTCTTCGGTTATATGGCCCCGAGTTGGATCAAATGGCCATTCCTGCCTTCAGAAAGTCGAGTCAAAGGGAAAAGGAGCTACCCGTCATGCTGGGGTGATGTGGGGGATCCCGGCGCCACACAGCCACGTCCCCATGTCCCCATGTCCCCGCGGTGCTTTAGCTCTATGAGCTTATTTAGCTCCCAGAACCAACCTGGGCGGTGGACAACTTTATTGCTCTGTTTGCAGACAGAGAACCTGAGCCTCAGTGAAGTCCTGGAGCGTGCAGTGGGAGGGTGGAAGTCACCTCATCAAACGGGCGTCACGTGGGGTCTCAGGTAGGACCCGGCACTGACCGAAATGGCCTTCACCGTTGGCCTCTGCCTGAGGAAACACAACCTGACTTCCTCCATCTCCCAGCCCCTGGCTTCTCTTTTCTTAGAGCATTTACTTCAGAAAAGCTGTAACTGTAACACCTGTCTTTGTTCCTTTGCGATGTAAATCTTTTTAAAAGCCTCTTTGCCATTTTTTCGCCCCAGAAATGTCTTTCTCAAGGACCGAGGAGCCCTCCTTCTGCAATGTGTCTTCGAGGAAGAATGCACCCCAGGCCCCCGTCTCCGTGGGAGGGAAGGAGCCCAGCTCCAGTGGGAGTCTTGCTCTGAGCTCTAAACTCTCTTCTCCCGTGAAGACGTGGAAATATTCACGCGTCCTTTCGTGAAGGTAATTAGCGAACGCAGGTGACCGCAGATCACCTCTCCATGCTCTTCTGGCAAACCCTTCCTTCCTCCTTTTACTGCGGTGCAACTGAGCGCTGACTGGGTTCTGGCTCCTCTACCTTATCTCAATCAACTCAAATAGTCTTCCTTGCCCGTGTAGCTTTGTCTGCGACGAAAAAAAATTCAGCAGATTAAAACCATGTAGTGTAAGACAGGGCAGAATCAGGTCTGAGGACTCTGATTCACGCGTGGACCAGGTCAGGAGGTAAATTTAGAGATAAGATAACGAGAAACGGAGGTTGAATAGTGTCCCCCAAAAGGCATGTCCAACTCCTCACCCTTGGTACCTGTGAAGCTTATTTGGAAATAGGATCTTTGTAGGTTTAATTATGTGAAGCATCCCTGGATGAGATCATCTGGATGTAGAGTGGACGGTCCCCATATCCAATACTTGGTGTCCATTCAATCAGAGAGCGGAACCGAGACATGGAGACACGGAAAGAAGGCCTCGTGAAGAAGGAGGCGGAGACTGGAGGGACACAGCCACAAGTCAAGGGACCCCGGGGGCCCCCAGGGGCTGGAAAAGCTGAGGAAGGATTCCCTCCTAGAGTCTCTGGAGGGAGCTCAGTCCTGCAGACGCCTTGATTTCAGATTTCAGGCCTCTGGAATCAGCTTCTTTTCTTTTTTAATTTTTCAATGTTTATTCATTTTTAAGAGAGAGACAGAGACAGCGTGAGCAGGGGAGGGTCAGAGAGAGAGGGAGATACAGAGTCTGAAACACGCTCCAGGCTCTGAGCTGTCAGCACAGAGCCCGACGTGGGGCTTGAACCCACGACTGGTGACATGATGACCTGAGCTGAAGTCGGACGCTCAACCAACTGAGCCACCCAGGGGCCCCTAAGCCACCAAGTTTTGGATTATTTGTTGCAGACTCCTGGGAAACAAGCGCCCTGTCTAAAAACCTTAGGTTGTTACTCTGATAAAACATAACTGTGGATCTCCCACATGTGCTAAGAAGTATTCGAATTTGATGCCAAATATCCTTATTCAAAAACTTTTAAAATATTTATTTAATTTTCAGAGAGAGAGCTTGAGTGGGAGGGGGCAGAGAGAGAGCGGACGGAGGATCTGAAGCGGCTCTGAGCTGTCAGCAGCAAGGCCAACACGGGGCTCAAACTCACCAACCGCGAGGTCATGACCTGAGCCAAAGTTGGCCACCTGACCGACTGAGCCCCCCAGGCGCCCCTAAGAGTATCCTTATTTTAAAATGTGGCCTGCAACTCACTTTTCCCTAGTATTTTGCAGGTCGACACTGCATGAAGCAAAGTAGATTAGGAGCGGGTCTCGGGGGCAAATTCATCCTCCAGACAGCAGATTAAGGCTTCCCAGATTTGGGGGTGGTTTTGGATTTGCTGTGCAGTCACTTGTTCCGCATGAGTCAACTTTACGCTATTGAGTTCCGCCTGGCAGTGCTGGCAAATGTTGGTTCTGAACATTTTTTACGCTCCTCCTTACTCGTGTCCAGAGAGACCATCTATTGCCACCCAGGACACAGACTCCTGCCTGTGTCCAGAGGCAGGAAGGATACACGGGAGTGACTGGCTCTAAGGCACAGCACACAGAGGACTCTCGCCCCTTAAACGGTGTCCGTGCAATAGACGGCTATTTCCAACTTCTACCAATGTCTTAGCTTTGTGAGATTTTATTTACTTTTTAAGTTATTTGTTTATTCTGAGAGAGAGAGAGAGTGCTTGTGTGAGAGAGCGAGCCAGCAGGGGAGGGGCAGAGAGAGAGAGAGAGAGAGGATCCCACGCAGGCTCCCTACTATCGGTGCAGAGCCCCACGCGGGGCTCAAACTAACGAACCACGAGACCGTGACCTGAGCTGAAATCAAGCTCAAATCGAAAGCTCAACCGACTGAGCTCCCCCAGGTGCCCCTTTGTAAGGTTTTATAAACCTCAGCTTTGATTTACGAGTTCAGGAAGGAAGGAAATAATAGAGAAATGTGGGTGGAACTCTGTCCTAATCGGAGGCCAGGCCCGCCCACTGCCATGTGGACATCGTACCACTAAGTTCATGAGAGTTTCCGTATAAACCGAGTCCGAGTCGCAGGGTCCACGCTAGATGATCACAATCTGACTACATTTTAATATTTCATGTGCGTTGCAAAGCCCTGACTACACTCTCAGAAATGTGTTTCGCAATGTAACACAATGATCATCAAGTCTGACTTAAAGATACATTGATTTTTTTTTTCTTTTCTAGAGACAGGAATAAAGAAACTGAGCATTTCGTTCACCGCCACGTTCCTAATCTCTGCCAGCACGGTTACGTGCTTTCGTGGACAGAGCAGAAAAATCAGTGTTTTCCTGACGGCGGGCCTGAGTCCGAGGGACAGACAGGGCCTCTTTAACGGATGAGATCTGTGAATGAGCCCAGAGATGCAACCTCAGAAATCAGTGGGATTTTATTGCATCTGGAGTAAATCACAGGCATTTACTTTACATTGGAATCCATTTTGTTCTGTTCTATTTTCTAACAAATCTGCCATAGGGCAGATACCATACCTGTCCTAAAAACAGTGTCTGTTCACGCCCTTCAGAGGGCGGGGCACCTACCTGGTGCTCACACCTGCAGGCGGCCATGTAGTCTGTGACCCAGGGATTTCAGAGGTCTTCCATATATTGCCCTTGACAAAGGCAAGGAGATGCACCAGCCTGATCCTGGACTCGGAGATTAGTGACATGCGTCGTAGACAAACTACAGACCACACGTGGGTGGACTTTCTCATCTGCAAATGACAGGTGGGACATCACCAGGTAAGACAGAGGACTATGCTTGGCCAGAACGCAAAGCGACTTCGGGTGGTGACAGTCTTAACCTTGTGGGGACTTATTCGCCACTGCAGCCTCCTTGAGCCTTCTTGTGACATGGAGACATAGGCTTTTTTGGTGACAGCATCTTTTTAACACTTTCTGATCTCTTGTTTCACAAATGGAGATGCGATTCACCTTGGACTCCAGCAGTCTGACAGTGTAGCTAGAATTTTATAAATGTGTTCATCATTACTGTATTTATTCTTATGGAAAGTCATAACAATTTTTCCATTTGGAATCCAATAGACGGTCTCTTTTTAAATAAAAAAATGGAAGTACAATAACGTTTCAACTTACAGGCAAATACTAAGACGTAGACTAAGTGGACCTCGGGCGTGGCCGTATGGGAAGGTGGTACTTAAAACAGTGATGCTCATGGGCTGCACGTGGGTCCCTCCAGCCCCTCTCTGGTCTCAAGCTCAGACTCTTCTAATATCTATTTACCTTTTCTTCCTGACTGAAAGCGTCCTCACTGTTTGGGAGTGAGGGCAACTGATACACAAGTAACATCTGCAGGCACCTTGCAGGGAGGCACCGTATGACTCAGTTTGGACCAATAAGGTGGGAATAAATGTGAAGTCGTTGGATGGGGCATCCAAGGAAAATGAAGGAAAAAAGCCAACTCAGATGGCAGACGTCCTTTTGCTTTTCTTACCTTCCCCCTTGTCCTGTTCGGAACACTGGAGTGATGGCTGGTATACAGAAGCCGTTTTGTGATATTGAGGTGATCTGGATAATCCAAGCCAGGGATACAGGTGGCTGAAAACAGAGAGAAGGACAGGATGTGTGTGGCTATTGGTGGCAATGAGATGCCACCTACCACCTACCTCTGGCCTTCAGGATACATGAGTGGAAAATAAACTCCTGTTTTGAAGGAAAATTCCTAACTGGCAAACCACCTATGCCTGCAAACTTCCTTAGTTCCTACGAGTAGGTCACCCGCACTCCTTACCCCATTATTCTACTCGCTTCACTCATTCAGCCTCCCAAGTCCGCATCCTTATTGAGTAAATAAAGAACAACTTTTATTTCTCTATCTTTGTTCCACATCTCAGTGGGACAATATTCTTTTTTTTTAATTTATTAATGTTTATTTATTTTTGAGAGAGAGGTGGGGAGGGGCAGGGAGAGAGGGAGACACAGAATCCGAAGCAGCTCCAGGCTCTGAGCTGTCAGCACAGAGCCCGATGCGGGGCTCGAACCCACGCACCACGAGATCGTGACCTGAGCCGAAGTCAGATGCTTAACCCACTGAGTCAGCCAGGTGCCCTGGGGCATTATTCTTTGTACTCAAGAAATCTATGGTTGTCATTTCCCTTGGTGGATCCAGTTCCTAAATTAAAGGGACCCATGGTTTATAAAGGACCAGCGCCTGGGTGGCTCAGTCAGTTGAGCTGTTGAGCGTCTGACGTCGGCTCAGGTCACGATCTCGTGGTGCGTGGGTTCGAGCCCCGCGTCGGGCTCTGTGCTGACAGCTCAGAGCCTGGAGCTGCTTCGGATTCTGTGTCTCCCTCTCTCTCTCTGCACTTTACCTGCTCGTATGCTCTGTCTCTGTCTCTCAAAAATAAATAAATAAATGTTAAAAAGTTTTAAAGAAAAACTGAAGGGCCAGCTCCTCTAGGAGTCCCATCCTGCCTCCTCACAGGTCCCGGGCGAAGCTCTTCTCTCTCACAGAAGCACCTCTGCTTGCTCCCAGTCACTGGAGAGCACGTGTCGGGGCATTCTGCATCTCTGGGCGTCTACAAACAGCCAGAGACATGTTCTTTTGATAGGAAGGTGACCGTGTTAAAATCAAAGTGCACGAATCCTTAACCAAATTGCAAGCAGTTTTTAAACCATGTGTGTGTAACATGGTCCACTTTAAGTCAGGTCCTCGAGAAAGCCCAAGAAATCACAGAAATTGAAGGGTCACTCGTATCCAAACCCATTTTAAATTCGCAGCGTTCTGGAGCCGTGGAGGTTAGAGGCAGTGATGGGATTTTCACAGGCCCGTGATGAAAAGCTTCGCATGACAGAGAATCACAGGTGGATTGGAAAGCCTAGACATGGTTACAAATAGCACTGGGTAAGTGTCAGCTTCCTCTAATGGCTTTTGAAATGGCACATCAATTCTATTTTCTTTTTTACTGCTTTCATAAATATATTAAGGCAAAAACATTTCACACCCAACCCTTAAAAAAGCTTTTAGCTTAATCAAAGTCAGCTCTTAAAAACCAGACCTTTGAAGCACGAGCCAGAATTCTTTTCAGAATATTAAAATGATTAAAAATTATAAGACCGTCATTCGGATCCCATTCAAACACGATTTCTCCAAGTGCGAGATAATTCTCAGGGATAAATGTCAATCGACAAAATGATAGGCAAATGCAAATCGAGTTTTCCCCTCTTACAAAATGTTTCTTCCTTACTTGACCTGAGAGTGACAGAAACGCAGTGAAATCCCCCACTCACGTCTTCGTCAGATGTTGAGTCGGACGCCAGAGCCGATGTGCCTGGAGGGAGGACATCCCTATGCAGGGTACTTGGTGAAAACGCTCTAGCAAGGTGACAAACAGGACACACATTGAAAACGACAGGTAGTAAACAAAAGAGCCATCAGGTGCCAAGGAAAGCAATGCGAGTGGTGGCGGGGAGTATAATGCAATAGGGAGCGGTGGAGACTGTGGTCCGAGGCAGGGATCAGAAGGGGCTGAGCTCCACCTTAGAAGACCTTCAGTCTGCACAGGGGATGACAGTCCTTCCTTTTAGGCAGTTGTCTGCACAACAACGAGAAAGCCACTTCTGTGACCCACATCCCTGCCGTGTGTCTGCATGGAACTTGGTGACCCCAGTCCCTTGGGACCAGTGAATAAAGAAAGAGTTCCAGGGCCATGGAAGACCTGGCTCGTGAGAATAAAAAGGAGACGAGATGGGGGTCCTATGTTCCCATTTGCCCTCCTTCTCGGGACACAGTGTAAGAGCCGGGGCGGGGCTGTGCCGAAGCCAACGACAGCGGACGTCACTAACCCCGTGTTCCAACTGTCAGCAGCACACACTCCCATCACACTCAGTCATGACCCATCTTTCTGTACAGGAATAATTTCTCTTACTTCTCCTCCTTCCTGCCCATCAATAAATGTGCATCCCAAGTAACGAAGGCCAATTCCTGCTGCCTGGCTGTTGGGTAGACAAGTCTCTTAAATTGGGTTTTGCTCTATAAATAAATTTTTAAAAAAACACAGTATTTGCAAGTTTGAGTGATTCCAATTACAAATGACCAAGTCTAACTCGCAATGGCTTAATCATCACGACGCCATTTCCCTGAGGTCACAGGAAGCCCCTCGTAAGAAAGGCTTCAGACTAATTGTTCCTGGGGCTTGATATTGTCCTCAAGGGCTGAGTCCTCCCTGCCTGCCTGGTCTCCACTCTCGGTGACGCCGTGCCCTCGAGCTGGCTGCAGAAGGCTGGGGCAGGTCTCACTCAGACCTAACGTTTTGTTCCAGGCTTCACTCCTGTCCTTGCTTTTCTGAGCATTTTCTGTCATCTCTCGAACTGAATCCCGGGCAAAATTCATGAACCAATGAAGAGAAATACTGTCTGTGTCTGTTGATCGGCCTCTCCTCATTTTCCGTACTCCCGGCTCCTGGCGATCATCATTCTACTCTTTGCTTCTGTGAGTCTGGTTCTTTACTAAACCTCACGTAAGTGGCTTCATGCCATATTTTCCTTCTGTGATGGGGCTTCTTCACTGTGACTCAAGGCTCATCCATATCGTCATATACACGTGTCACAGGACAGCCTCCTTTCCTAAGGCTGAATGATATTTCATTGTGTGTTTATACCGCAGGTCCCGTATCCACATGCGTGCGGGCATTGACTTTGTTTCCCCGACTGGGCTTTGCTGAGAGCACTTGGCCATGTACCTGTCTCTCCGAGACGCTGACTGGGCCGAGCATGAGGAGTTCGTCCTGGGGGTCTGCCCTGCAACGTTGTGCCTCAGGGAGCCATGCGGTGTGTGACGCGCACTCAAAACTCTGTCAAGAGGATCTCGTGTTAGTGCGCTTTCCACAACAGAGGGGGAAACAGAAATGTCGTTTTTAAGAATCTATAAAAGAGTCACATTGAATCTATTCGTGGTCCTCAAAGAGCAGCCCTGTTCTTTTCCTCTGACTTCCAGCACCTGTCTGAGAAGTCCCAGCGCCTCAGCCGGGACTCAGTCGAACTCGGCCAGGCGCCTTCCACGAGCTCTGAGGACGGGACAGAAGGAGAGATTGTCAGTCGCGTGTATTAAACGCAGCCAAGTGACAGGTGACCCGCTGAGGACCTTGCTCCATCCCCTCAACCATCTCGCCAGGCGGTTAGACTGGGATCTTTTTATGGATGAGGAAACTGAGCATTAAAGAGGTTTGGTGACTCGCCAGGGCCACGCAGTGGGTGGCAGGGACCGGGTGGGGACAGGGCCCCCGGTGCAACTCCAGTCTCTGTTTTCAGCACCCAGTTATGGAGATGGAGGTACCCGGTCCAGGTGAGACCAGCACCAAGCATCGTGCAAGGGTGTGAGTGACCCTCAGAGAGAGAAGCTGCGTGTTTTGTTTAGTGTCACTTTGAGGGACTTCGGGGACATTGCTCCATATCCTTGAATTCCGTGTTGGCTTGAAGCCGTCGTGAAAGCCCGCAGCTGAAAGGCTTTGTCAGCAGCTCACTAAGGCGCCCTTGTGGACGCAGGTGCACGTGACCGGCTGCCCTTGCACGACCCCGTGGACCCCAAGAATGTGCTGGTGACAATTTCTTGTACCATGAAATCAGAGTGGGCATTTCACCTGCTGTGTGTATATGTTACCATCACAAAACTGAAATTGCTCTAAATCATCTACAGAGAAGGGCAGAGAGGTGCCCTAGCCATTAAACGGTCTGTTTATTTAACAGCGGCAGGACCACGGACTCCTCACATCCAGACGGCGAATGTTTGTTGTGGGAGGCGATGTTTGTCGCAGGAAAATACGTTGGCTGTTCGGCCGCAAGCCGCTCTCGGTGGAAGACTATTTAACCTCCCACCTCATGATCATGAGCCTGCTGTCCTGAGCTTATCCTGCAGCCTCAAACCTGTAGAAGGGACCCAGCTTCACCTACCTGTCGTGAAGCCAAAGGACTCCTTGTCTGGACTTGACATTGGACAGTAGCGCACTCATTTCCAAAAGAGCAAACCAACGCGCGCTCCCCCCGCTATCCTCTTACACGGAGAAGACAGCACAGTCTTCTATCTGCTTCTATCTGCGAGTTCTCATCAGCCACAGCTGCCCACCGGGGACTTGTGATCACAGGGTACCCGTAATAGAAGGAAGGAAACTTCCCAACTTGAGCCACGGCCAGCGTGGCCAAGAGCAACGGCCTCGGAGAGCCGTTTGCACCAAGCATCGTACCAGGAATTATAAAGCCAGAGAGAGCCAGGGATTTACTGCAAATGATTTTTTAACCGGAGGGAAACTGAATACCCTGTTACGGTCCCCTCACTCCGGTTCCGTGGATGCCACGAGAACTGAAGAAGCCACTGAGGCATCTGTGTCCACACGGGCTTATTCTTTAAATGATCTTTCGGTAGGGGCGCCCGGGGGGCTCTGCTGGTTAAGCGTTTGACTTCGGCTCAGGTGATGATCTCGCAGTTCGTGAGTTCGAGCCCCACGTCGGGCTCTGTGCTGACAGCTCAGAGCCTGGAGCCTGATTCAGATTCTGTGTCTCCCTCTCTCTCTGCCCCTCCCCCGCTTGTGCTCTGTCTCTCAGAAATAATAAATAAACATTAAAAAAATCAGACGATCTTTCTGTAACTCGCACTGCCCTGTGCCTGGTGGGGGGGGGGGCGCCCTGGCGCTCCTTCTCGGGGGTCACCAGGAAAAGACAGGGCAGGTGGCTGTTTACGAACACTGCATCTGGCCGAAGTGACGGCAGGGTTCAAAAGAATCTCACAGAAGGGTTCTTGAGAAGCCATTTTCTCNTTTTTTTTTTTTTTTTTTCAAGAAAAATCAGAAAGTTGAAAGAGCTGCTTAAAAGGAGCTGTGTGCACTGGCTGGGTTAGTCGTGAGGTTGCTTCTGCAGTCCAGGCTCCCTGACCCCTTTTTCTCCAACCCCGAGGGACAACGGTGTTTTTCAGAGATGGTGACTGATAACATGTAAAGAGGTTCTTTTCAACTACTCGATAAGCAGGTGGCACTTTACGCTGTTGCCAAAGATGCAATTCCGTGGGCGAGCCCCGGTGCAAAACTCATTTTAATGAAATGCTTTTTGAAAATCAAAACTGGGGAAAAAAAAAACGTGATCGGTATTGCGGTCCAACAGCAGCCCGTGAGTGTTGCTAAACCGTCGTTATGTTTTTTTAAAACTAAACTTTAAACAGCTTTGTGTGAACGAAACGAATAAAAATTATTAGGATTTAGATGGGCCAGGGCACCTGAGTTAAAAACGCTCACGTTTTATGAATCAATACATTTTGCACAAGAATTAATTTTACCAGCTCGAGCCAACATAACTCAGTTATTTTACATAATCATGGGGAAGAGTTGGGCTACGACGATTTAATGCTAGTTTGCAGAACCGTAATTTTGCAGAGGCTCAGATGAGCCAAGTTCACTCTACTGTTTGCTTAACTTCTCAGTCACCGACTATCTCTGGGAACAGCGTCCACACATCAGTGGCTCACATGCACTGAGTACCACCGGTTCCCAGTTCATAATCCCACCGTGTCCACTAGGACACTTCAAGGCGGCGGGGATGGCCAGCAGCCAGGATGTGCTGGGGACGAGCCCCCGTCTGTAACTTTCCTCTGCTGAGCTGAGCCCCAGGGTACACAGCTTCTCTTGCTGAGATCCCTGAAGACGACGAGATCATACAATTTTGGATTAGGACCTTCCATGATTCTCGATCCCCATAGTGAATGCGATTCCACAGACGCAAACCGAGGGAGACATAAATTAACGACACAGGGGTGACGTAGGCGGCAAAGGAGCCCCAGAGAAGAAATTCTGTTTCTCTAACGGTAATGAGCCAGGACTCAGCCTGTGTCCATCAGACGGGGAAACCTCGCTGCCCTTCTAGTATGCACCCCTGCTTCTATTTTTATGGACAGGTAGTGGAGTCCTTCTGTGAAAAACCAGAAAGTTTGTAGAAAAGGAATGTGGATTTTAGGAGTTCCTTTATTGAGAATGAAGCAAAGATGGCCCAGCCGTTCGGCTCCTGGGCACACGCACAGGCAGCGAAAGCAGGGGCGCAGGCAAAAACTTGGACCTGCCTTGTCATCAAGGGAATGTCTGTGCCCCCTGCAAAGCCGCGTGTCTACGGGGCAACCCCTCGACGTGAAAGTGTCAGGAGGTGGGGACCTTGGGGGTGACTGGGACCGCATGAAGTCATGGGGGCTCGCCCTGTGGAGTCGCAAGAGCTGGCTTCCTCCTTGCACTCTGCCCTGCAAAGGTGCACCAGGAAGTCAGGGGCCTGCAATCCGGAAAAGAGCGCCCCCCGCCAAGAGCCAGAGCAGGCTGGCGCCCTGGTCTCAGACTTCCAGCCTCCACTGAGTCAGGGAAGCCTCACATGGCACCACCCTCACTCAGCACCCATCCTTGGCTCCCTTTTGGCGCTGTGCATCCTATGGGCTCGGACGAATGCCTCCCGCTACATGCGACACAGAGCAGGCTCCCTGCCTCCTCTTTGTAGCTTTATTGTGTCATTAGAGGAGACAGAACTACCCCCCCAACCCCCGAAGTTGTTATGTTTCCAGCACTTCTTGGCTAGACTTACAGTCAGGGGGAAAATCCCATTTTGCACTAGAAATCTCACTTGGCTTGAGAAAATTAAGAGCCTCCGGTGCGAGAGATCCGAGTGGAAGGAAGCGTTGCAGGAATTATGTGTGCGTTTAACTTTCTCCCTCCCCGAAGATCCCGCCGTGGAGTGCAGCTCGGGTTGACGAAGAAGGACTCGCTGAAGAGCCGGCCACAAAGGTGCTTACCATCGCACCGTTCGTCCTATTATTACGAGACCTGACGGCACGGGCGGCTGCGCCTGGAGTCAAGCCTGCTTCTGGAGGGAGGCTGGGGAAGAATAAACATCCTTCCCCAGCACGGCTTTGCCGAAATGCTTTCTGAACTGAAAGAACCTAATTAGGCGTCCTGTTGTTGTCCGCTGGGCGCGATTGCCATCGTTCTCATACAAGAACACGTAGGGAGAGCGGCTGGCTGATACCCGAGATTGCCAGTTCGCTTGCGGGTCCGGGTTTTGAGAGGTTTTCTGCAGGAAAAAGAGAGACATTCTGTCTTTCGGGTGGGGGCAGAATCCCTCAGTTCTTCACACCTGAGATGAACTACGAATTCAGAGACAGAATACGATGAAGGCCAAGGGGCCTAATTCATTGTGTTCGGCGTTAACTCTGCAGCGTCCGGTTTGCTGTTAGAAACTTCGATTTCTTCTGGTTGAGTGAAAAACAGGGAGGTTTCCTGAATTGGCTTCATTATTTCTGACTTTCTCTCTCTCCTTCCAAAGTAACTGGTGAGGTTCTTGTGAATTTGGTAAATGCTATGGTCTTGTCAGAAGCCCCCAGGACAGTGCCAGGAGATGCCATGTTCAAGGTGGACCCTCCACAGTGGGCCCCGGCTGCTGCCTGGCGCTCCGCCTCATTGCAGGAGGGATTCGGAGCAGAGCCGGCAGGAATGTTCCAGACTCCAGCACTCCTGGGAGGGCCAGGAGCATCTGAAAGGTTGAGAAAACTGATCAGCATCTCAGCTACAATTCAGACTAATTGGATTTCCTATAACTGATGTTAAGTATCATCAAATAGGTTTGCTCTTTCACGTCATGAAAGGGAGGGCAATGGAAATAATTAGATTTTTCTACAATTCTCCAAAGTTTAATTAATTTGAAACTGTCATAAGAGCTCCTTTGTTCACAAAAGTTGTGATTAAAAACACATATTTCAAAGAGAGTACATCTTCCTAAATTAATTATGCATAAGTACAATAAGCTTATAAAATATATATTTCAGTGTTAACTTTAAATATTAAAAGCATACCCGCCTTTTCTTTTTCTTTCCTTCCTTTCTTTCTTTCTCTCTCTCCCTTTCTCTTTCTTTCTTTCTTTCTTTTGTTCTTTCCTTCTTTCTTTCTCTTCCTTCCTTTCTTCCTTTTTTCTTTCTTTCTTTCTCTCTTTCCTTCTTTCTTTTTTCTCTTCCTTCCTTTTCTTTCTTTCTTTCCTTCTTTCTTTTTTCTCTTTCTTCCTCCCATTTCTTTCTTTCTTTCTCTCTCTCTCTCTTTCTCTCCCTTTTTCTTTCTTTCTTTCTTTTGTTCTTTCCTTCTTTCTTTCTCTTCCTTCCTTTCTTCCTTTTTTTCTTTCCTTCTTTCTTTCTTTCTCTCTCTCTCTCTCTTTCTCTTGTTCTTTCCTTCTTTCTCTTCCTTCCTTTCTTCCTTTTTTCTTTCTTTCTTTCTCCCTTTCTTTTAAACCATGATCAAGAAAGTTTAATCGAGCAGTACTGGAAGGCAACCTTCATACCCTTTAGGGACCAGCCTCACTCCCATGAGATGAATGACCAAACACACAGTAGAACCACAGGCCAAATCCATCCATCCACACTCCCACTGTACAGACAGGATAACTGAGGCTCGGATGTTGGCACCTTGTCAAGGAGACAAATCTCTCCATATAAACACATATACACTTTGATAAGCATTTGCCTATAACATGTCATATTTCACGAGCTACTCAGCCATGTGCTTTAGGGCTACAGCATATGTCTAGGAGTTTTGTGTGTTCATTTACATCAGTATTTGTAGCCGTTCTACTCATTTCGTTTCTTCAAGGTATGCCATGAAGATTTGTAAGAGCTTATTGGGTCCCCACTGTTCCTAATGAACACTCAGGCTATTTTGAGCTTTTCTCTTCAATACACTATGTCGCAGTGGGCATTCTTGGAAATCTATGTATGTGCATGTTTCTTGAGATATTAGAACAAGTTGAATTGTAGGACCAGAGGACTCACCCATTCTAAATGTTCATAGATACGTGAAGAGCCTTGCACTGGGCCCGTGAAAGTTCAAGTTCATCCCTTACCAGAGCCACCAACAATTTCCTCCCATGTCTCACTGCTGGCCAGAATTGGTATTACCGGATTACCTCCCACCCATGATTTTTTAAAATGATTTAATGTTTATGTATTTTTGAGAAAGAGAGACAGAGCACAAGCAGGGGAGGGGTAGAGAGAGAGGGAGACACAGAATCTGAATCAGGTTCCAGGCTCTGAGCTGTCAGCACAGAGCCCGACGCGGGGCTTGAACTCAAGACCCTTGAGATCATGACCTGAGCCGAAGTTGGATGCTCAACCACCTGAGCCATCCAGGCGCCCCTCTTTACACGCATGATTTTAAGTTGCTTTTTGTTGAATGCAAATGATTTTTAAAAGCCTATGTGTAAGTTTCTAGGTTTTTTGCATTTCTCTTTTAGTTGTCTCTACGTTCTTCCTGCCTGTCTTCACTTCTCTTCGGGCTCCGTGCTAGCTAACAGCACTGTGACGGGAGACTGCACAGCTGACCGGCTTTGCAGAAGCACCGAGGAGACCTCGAATGCCCCCTGCAGGTACTAAGCACGAGCACTCACTCCGTGCGAGCACCTCGCAGATGTGTGTGTGTTCAACCCAACAGCAGCCGTGTGGGACACAGCCATTGTGTTCTTATCATGGATGAACACACAGAAACCCAGAGAAGTCAGTACTTGAGTAGGGTCCCCGAGTTGGGGACAGCAGGGGCCAGATGACAAGACTAGCTGTGTTTAGTGCCCCGGGTGTGCTAGCTGAGACCAGGAGAGTCGGGGTGGCCAGGGGCAAGGAATCCCGTAATTCCACAGAGCCGAGGGCTCAGGAGGCTGACATGCTCCCATCAGGTCACTTACAGTAACCCAACCCACTCATGTTTCACCCCCCACTCAACGGTCTGCACGCAACCCCAGCAGGTAATGGGCTAAAAGGAATTCAGAAAGTAGCTTGATCGCTTGCAAGCCGTGTGACCCTGAACACATCTCTCGCCTCTCTGAGCTTGTTCGTGCATGGGTCAAATGAAAAGACTATCTAAACTTACTGATTCTGCGTGTTTGTGCAGATTTCCAAACAGAAAAAAGAAAATCATGATACGAAACACTTAACACAGCCTAACTAGCACACACACACACTCAGTGCTCATAATACACAACACAGTACTTACACAGCCGCCGCGGCCGCCAAGATGTTTGTGGAGCCCACAGGGCTGAATGCAGAAGGTCAGGCCTGACTCTTGATTGATGAGAGAATGGAGGTTAGAAAGAAATGATCCAAACACCCAGATGTCACAAAATAGAATGTGTCATTTCTGATCCATTTCAGCCTGAGCACCCAAATGTCATAAAACACGAAGGCTCATTTTTATTCTTTGCCTCCATGAAGCCCGCTTCAGCCTCTCCTTAACGCAGCAGACAGGCTACCCCATGAAAGGCACCCAGCCTGCCTCACTCGGAGGACACCCCACGCCGTCCACCTCTGAAGCCCTGGTCACGAAGGAGCCGTGATCCCGGGAAATTGTGTGGTTCCCACCCCCCCTCCCACAACAGAACTTACAAATCACTTTCCACCCCTTTGTTTCCAAAACTGGAAGAATTTCATGAAGAAAGGTTTGCAAGAAGCCATTTGCCAAGTAGCAAACGCCTCGATTATTCCATGGGCACGACCCTCCATCCTTCTGTCTCCCGGCTCTCCCTGAGTGGGGGCCACCGCCTTTCTCTGTTTCATGAGTCTGTGTGTGTGTGTGTGTGTGTGTGTGTTTGTAAAGACACAGAAAACATTCTGTGCAAGTCCAGAAACTCATCTGGAGAGTGAAATTTGGGGGCAGGAAGACAGATAAACTGGTAAAAAAAAAAAAAAGCAAGGGCTTTAAATTCTTTTTTAAAATGTTTATTTATTTTGGGGGGGGCAACGAGAGGGGGTCAGAGAATCTGAAGTGGGCTCCACACTGACAGCAGGGAGCCCGACGTGGGGCTCGAACTCACAAACCGTGAGATCATGACCTGAGCCAAAGTCAGACACTTAACCATCTGAGCCACCCAGGTGCCCGTAAATTCTTATTTACTTTATATATTTCCATATTTTTCTTTCACAAAGCTGTACTATTTGCTTTGTCCAAACAGAAAAAAAAATAGGTTTTGAAAACAATAATCATGTGTCCTATTAAGGCCCAGAATATTTCTGTGTCATTATTATTAACACCGTGAACCTAGAAAGACAGACGCAAATAACAGAATTAGCTGCATTTAGGGTTAGAACCACGAGAACTAATGCATCATAAACATCTCTGAAACTTTGTTTCCACAAAGATGACTGGCCTGACTGCTTACGCCTCCTGTTTATTTTGTTTATTCTGCGCTCTTCTATGTTACAAATACTATACTGCTCGTATAGTTAAAGGAAGTGGCTTTTAAGTTTATTTATTTATTTGTGAGAGAGAGAGAGAGAGAGAGTGAGCGGGGTAAGGGCAGAGAGTGAGAAAGAGGCAGAGAGACACAGAGAGAGAGAATTCCAAGCAGGCTCCGCACTGTCCGCGCAGAGCCCGACGCAGGGCTCCATCTCATGAGCGGGGAGATCGTGACCTGAAATCACGAGTCAGACGCTCCACCAACGGACCCACCCACGCGCCCCAAAGAAAGCATTTTAACAAATGAAAATAACACTGTGTGTCCCAGGCCAATGGCCAAAGCAGTCTCTCTGCCTGGCTTTTAGCACCACACGCTTTGAAACACGGGCACCCGCACTGGGGTCCCTGGGCAGGTGCTGGCTTGAAACAGTGAATGACGTGCCATCTCGAGGCACCTGTGAGTGTCACTGATGCACACGGTGCTGCCACTGATACTGGGCAGAAGCAGCCCCAGCTTCGGGCTGCAGGGAGGGGAAGGCTCGCACGGGTGTGCCCCCCCTTTACTTTGGGTCGCAACTCACCTAAGAACCATTTGCCGGAAATAAAAACTCCTTGGAAGTCGTTCAGAAAAGAAAGAACGAGAAGTGCATAAATATGAGTAATTATCGGAAAAAATAAGACAAGGTGTGTGGACTTCAAGCATGAAATGGCGCGAAGCCTTTTCAAACGTCTCCCGCCCTGCTCTGAGGAAGGGTGTCTGACGGCGGCCTTCACGGCCCAGCATCCATCTCCATTAATTTTCCATTTAGTGGGATCTACCGGCTCCACGGCGGGCTTTTTGTTGTTGTTGTTTTGTTTATTCTTTCCCTAAACTGCAGGGATAAAAGGGATTTTAGTTCAAAGCAGTATGAAGTCATTCTCTAACAAGCAGTGCATCTGAGTGGCGTGTTCAGACACCCACTACGACAATGCACAGAAACGGTAACCGACACCTCCTTGTTTCTTTTCAAATCTCCATAACTCAGCCTCTTTGGGCCCATTAACCTTTGTGATCATATCGAGGGATTTCTGCATGTATAGAAAAACACAGTCGCAAGGCTGTCCAAACGTAGAGCCTATAAAGGAAGCCAAACATGGATAGCTTTGCTCACGGGACTCTGGAAAAGTTGATGCAGTGAAGTTGAGTTCAGCCAGAATTTTAAGTCTGAACAGTCCAGTCCGGCTCACACGCTTGTCCCTGTGTTTTGTGGGGGCTGTCTGCAGGCACCCCAGCACCGCATCCAGTCAGCACGGCTGGGGGAGAAGATCGGGGGCGGAGGGGAGGGCTCGGGCAAGCTTTGCCACAGACGCACCGGCCTCCCCATCCATCCCACGGGACAGAAGCAGGGAGGCCACGCTTGCCGAGCTGGAAGACACAGGGACTTTCTTTTTTCTGAACTTTGCTAAACTAGAATGTGAGTCCTATAGGTGCCGTGTGCCTGGGGCCTCACAATTTGGTTTAAAATGAAATGAGTGTGTGCCCGGGGTCAGTCCCATACACTTTCGGAGGAGCAGGGAGAGGAGGGGCTTCGGTGAGGGACCACCGGGCGCTCCATACCGGCCGTGGTGTCTGTGCGCAGGGAACGCACCCCACTGATCCCCCACTTCCTTACTGACATTGCCACAGTAACCGTCTCCCCTTGCTGGGGCTGGTGCGACGTGAGCTGTCCTCAGCCCCGGCCTGTCCCTTACAGGCCCCATCGATGGCACCGTCTGCGGGATCACGATCTCATTGGCATAGCTGAGCAGTCTGTGAGGTTTGTTTGAACACCTGTGTCGTTACGGCCACCTGTAAACCCCCCATTTCACAGACAAGCCGCCCTCAGGTCCAAGTCCTTGACATGTAAACAGTAGTGACATATGCAGAGCTCATGGCCCAGCCCACGGTAAGCACGTGCACGTAGCGTGTTCAGAAGGGGGAGTCAGGGGAGAGCCTGACTGGGAGAAGCTTAGAAATAACCTGATTTGGGGTGCCTGGGAGGCTCAGTCGGTTAAGCATCTGACTTCGGCTCAGGTCATGATCTCACGGTTCATGAGTTCAAGCCCTGAATTGGGCTCTGTGCTGACAGTCCGGAGCCTGGAGCCTGCTTCTGATTCTGTGTCTCCCTCTCTCTCTGTCCCACCCCTGCTTATGCTGTCTCTCTTTCTCAGAAATAAATAAAAAGAAAAAAAAAAAGAACCTGATTTCCTTAAGCCTTCGCATGAGCCTGGGGCCATCTTGCTTCCACCCTTTGTCACTGAGATCTTACATAGAGGCCACTTGCAAAAGCCACAGAATGGAGACCCATGGCCTTCAGGAAAGATGTGTATCATTTAAGTCAAGCACATTTTTTTCACTTTTTATTACAGAAAACTTCATTTATATTCAGTTTAGGGAAAATAGCACAGCAACCACCAAAGCACCATTTGTCATTAATAATTATCAACTGACAGCCAATCTCCTCGTAGCATTTCTTTTTTTAATGTTTATTTATTTACTTTGAGAGTGAGAGAGAGAGCAGGGGAGGGGCAGAGAGGGAGAGAGAGAATCCCACGCAGGCTCCGCGCCGTCAGCGCAGAGCCCCATGCGGGGCTGGGACTCACGAACTGTGAGATCATGACCTGAGCTCAAGTCAAGAGTGGGCTGCTTAACTGACTGAGCCACCCAGGCGCCCCTCCTCATAGCATTTCTTAACATGTATGGTCGACAAATGTTTAATTTAGAAACAAGAAGGCACCGTTAGCAATCACTGGATTCACCCGACAGCCTCACGCGTTTCTGTCACCCGTGTGGTTATCAAAGGCATGTCCTCAAGGTCCCTCCATGTCGTTGCAAATTGAGTTTCAAAGCTTCAAACTTCAAAACTGGAGACATTGGAAACGATTGCTAGCCTTGTGAAGCCTATTAAAACTGGCTTCCAGATGTGGAGGAGGAAAGAAACTGTGCCGGAGCCGGGGCCAGCACACGTGCACTCTGCTTCACAGGAAGGAGACTGACACTCCTCCCCAGGGCCCCCCGGATGCACCCAGACATGGGGAGAGGCAGGGACTCTCAGGGGGGAGGCCTGCCCTGAGCAGAGCACAGGGGACAGGACTCACACCGGCGCCGTTCCAACATGGCCAGTTTGAATAAGGGGTTCACTTTCCAGACCCACGGGATCGCTAAGGCGACAGCCACCAAGGGCCCCGAGAAGGCAGTCGTCTGCTCTGTACCCACATGTACAGTCTCGGGGCTTACTAATTCCACCTCCCTAGCGACCTCTGCGGTCCATCCTTCCTTAATCTCCATGCCGGCGTTTCTGGGATTAATTCAAGACACAGCCTTCTCTTCCTCAACTGCTGCAACAGCCTCCTGCCTCACCTCCTGCTTGCTTTCTGGAACATTCCAATCTTTTCTCCAAGTGCAGGGTTAAAATACACATTTCCCTGTGTTATGCCTTCTATTTTTGTTTCCTGTTACTACTTTGCTTCTTCATTTTTCCCAACTTTACTGAGATGTGACTGACAAAAATCGTGTATACTTCAGGTGTGCACCTTGATGATTTGATATATGTATACGTTGTGATATGACTCACAATCAAGTTAAGGAACACATCCACGATCTCACATAGTCCCCACTTACCACATGTCCCCATTTACCCTTCCCCCTAACCCCTGGTAACCACCATTCCACTCTCTGCTTCCACAGGATCCCACAGGTAAGTGAGATCTTTCTGTGTTTGTCTTTCTGTGCCTGGCCGCCGATTTCGGTTAGCATGATGCCCTCCAGGCCCATCCATGTTGTCACAAATGATAAGTATTTCCTTCCTTTTTTGGCTGAATCAAACTCTATTAGATGATTGATAGATAGATATGGATAAATATATATGGGTAGATAATAGTTTGTCTAGTAGACAGACAGAGAGATTGACAGAAAGATAGATAGCTATGGCTGGATGGATAGATAGATAGATAGACAGATAGATGGGTAAATAGATGAATAGATAGATAGACAGACAGACAGACAGACAGACGGATGGATAGAGAGCTGGATGGATGGATAGACAGACAGATGATAGACAGATCTTCAGTGGCTTCTTCCAGCCTAGGATTAGTATGTGGCTAAAAGTGCCAATTAGCTCCGCAGGTTCATTAGAGGAGTCATTGTCACCACTACACTGGATTGCCTGCTTTGTCTCCTCTGCACACGGTGCCCGTCTGACTACACACATGGCTCTTCTCTTCACCACATGCCTTGTCTATGCTGAGAAGTCACCACCTGGGGCTCCTAACCTAACTCTGGGATAGCGAGGCCCCTTTGCCGCGTGCCTTCACATCGTCCTTACAGAATGCACACCACATCTTCTTCTGTGATCTGTGTCACTGTGTGTCTTCCTGCAGGGGCTGAGCTCTGTGAAGGTGGAGTCGGCCGCCCTGCTCACCACCGCACGCCCCGCCGATACCTGCCGCACAGCTCACGCCCCAACGGCGTCATCCAGCGACTGGGTCGATACAAGATCCCAGGTCCATCCCTCTGCACTGCATCTCCCCTCTGGTCAGTTGGATAACTATTTCTGGATTTTTCACTTGTGCTATATCATTTCCAGTTGTGACCCTAAAATGGATATATGATTGCATTTTCTAAGTTCAGCCACATGGTGACTTCAAAGGATTTGAAAAATATGTTCAAGAACCCAGCTGATTTTTCTTAGGGGATTATATACTATTACTTCTTCATTTAACATAGATATTCATACTCTAGAAGGAAATGGTTTCAGTTTTAGGAAATCAACTTTACTTTTAAGTAAAAAAAAATCAGAGAGAAGATGGGCCCTATAATTAAATTATTTTCCTGTTAAGTGAATTCTTAAAATAATCAGGAAGGCAAAACAATAAACTATGAATAGTAGATGCTTCTGACAGTGACTTGTAAGGGCAGGGTAGTTTTTTCTTTTCTTTTCTTTCTTTTTATTTTTAATGTTTATTTACTTATTTCTAGAGAGAGAGGAGAAAGAGAATCCCAAGCAGGCTCTGAGCTCTCATTGCAGAACCCAATGCCGTGCTTGAACTCACAAACCAGGAGATCATGACCTGAGCTGAAATCAAGAGACGCTTAACTGACGGAGCCACCCAGGTGCCCCTCACATCTTCTCAAAGTTTTACTTCAATATACAGAATCTTAAGTTGAAGTGTTATGCCTTGCTTAAAATTAAAAATATTAAGTGGGAAAAGAACAGGATGCCAACTTATATGCACATAAAAGAATAAGATCTTATATTCATCTCAATAGATTTAGGGGAAAAATAAAATTCTTAATTTTTGTTAAGATCCTAGGACACTAGAAACCTACATTGTAGATGATTTGTAAAAGATCTGGGCAATGAGGATGTTCAAGAACTTTCTTAGCCTGAAAGCAGGGCTTTTCAGACGGCCTCCACTGTTCCAAGTACCTATGGCTCACCTATGGCTGGTGTCTGCATGGCCAGCAAACTACGAATGCTTATAATTGTTTCAAGAGTTATAAGAGAACGAGGGGGAGGAGAAGGAAGAAGGTGTGATAGAAATTGTATCTGGGCCACAAAATCTAGAATATATACTCACCGGTCCTTTAAGAAAAACGTGCTTATCTTTGTGATAAAGACACCTATAAGACCTATGACCTATCCAATGGTCACATGTTGAAATCTAACCTCTGAATCTAGGAAAGACCAGAACTCGATTCAGCTTTAAACTGAGGATCAAGCCAGGCCACAAGGCAAGAAATATTTTTAATTAAAAAATTAGAGAAGGAATGTAAAAGAAGAGATAAAACTCATTATTTTATATATAGCAGAATATAGCTACGTATATATATGCAATATATCTACATATATATGCACATACACATAATCTACAAGAATCTGTAGAAAATCTAGTAGGGTTAAGGGGTAAATTTGGTCAAGGCTGCCGGTTACCAAGTCAATATATAAAAATCAATTGTATTTCTATATACTGGTAATTTGCCATAGCAAAAAAGTGTTAGAAAATGGTTTTTAAGGCCTTTTACAGAAGCACAAAACTGAAATACCCAGGAATAAATGCAAAGAGGGATACGCTAGATCTTCACAACGGAAGTGATCAAACATGACTGTGATAAATTCTACAAATACATACATGGCTATATGAGATCCGGGTACCAGAATGACATACCGCAAAGCTGTAGGTTTCCCCCCGGGATGATCTATAGAGTCAATGCACATCCAATCAAAATCTCAGTGGAGATTTTTGGTAAAAAATGTACATACCATTTCAAAACTGTAAGTGAAAATGTAAAAGGCTAAGAATAAGGAAAATATATCTTGAAGAAGTAATACAAAGTCGGAAGAAATCCTTTCTTAAGTATCGAGGCTGAGTTAATGTTATGGTAATTAAGACAGTATGATATCAGTGCAAGCAGGGACAAAGCACTAATGAAACCAAGCAAAGAGCCCAGAAGTCCATCTACACAGACGTGGTCACTCCATTCATGACGTGCCTGTCAACGCGGAGAAGCGAGAACAGTCTTTTCAGTAAATGGCATGGAGTTCATTAGATATAATATGAGGAAATTTAATTTCATACATAAAAATTAATTATATCCCGACTGTGGACCTGAAGGGAATATTAAGCCCACAAATAGCCAGAAGAAAACGTAGGAGAATATCTGTATGACCTTGAATAAGCAGAGAGATTCTTCAAAAGGATACAAAAGAAGTAACCACAAAGTTAAAATTTATAAATCAGACCGTGTTAAATGTAGACTCAAAAAGGAAGCCACAGAATAGGAAAAATTATTTTCAATGCATATATTCATCAAATGGCTCACATCCAGAATATAATAAGAAGTCTAAAATCAATAAGAAAATTATTGAAGGCCCAATGGGAAAGAAAAGCAATACATGTGAATTGTCGCTTCACAAAAGGCATCCAAATGTCCTATACATGTGTCAAAATGTACTCATCATCCTTCATTACCAGGACAGGGAAAATTAAAACCGCAGTGAGTTGTTCCACACAATGACCTCAGTGGCTGAAAATCTAAAGCGTGGCAATGTGTCGGTAAAGCTTGACTCTGTGTTAGTAAACATATTGACAACTGAACTCCCGTGAGCTGACCGTGGGATTATTTTAACCTCTTTGGAAAACTAGTTTTGTGTCATCTACTCAAGTGGAAGCTTTCTACACCCCATGACCAAGGAGTTTCACCCTTACATACGTACCACCCAAAAATTGCCTATGCTACACACAGCCACCAAAAGATGTGGGCAAAAATAGTCATAGCGGCGTCCTTTAAGAGATCCCAAACTGGGAACAACTCGAGGGTCTGTCAACGGTAAACAGGAGAAATGCATGTTGATGGGGACATGGGTCATGCAGTAAGATGCTCTACAGCATTGCAAATGAGGGAACAAGTCACACCCAACCTCATGGGCAGCTCTCCCTAATAAAATCTTCAATCAGAAACCACAGGTAAGATAACGCATTCTTAAAGATTTCACATCGAAGTGAGTGTGAAACAGGCAAATATGTGTGTCTGCTGGGAGAACGCAGGAATGGTTATCTTGAGAGAAGATGAGGCCATTGGTTGGAGAGACACTATGGAAGCTTCGAGACGTTCCTTATTGCTTGACCGTGGTGGCGGTTACACGTGTGCGTGTGTGTGCTCCATCTGTTGTGACGCAAGGCACAGTGCACCAATTGTCTCTGTGGGCGTGTGGGCATGTGTGTGTTCGAGCAAGGATCACGTGTGCATGTTCAATCTTTTCTTTATGATTTGGTGGACACACAGAGGCAATTAGTGAATATACTTTGCTAAAACAAAAACGTAAATATCACATGCATGCTATCCGCCCCATAGTGCAAAAAAAATGTAGAAAATATAACGCAAAGAAACATTGCTCCCAACTCACTGCTCTGTATCTTGGAATTAGCCCATAAGCACTGAAGATTCTCTATTATTTACTATGAATTATGGAGTATAGTCTTTTCTAATATAAATGCCGAGGAAAAGGAGATTCTAATAAAATGGTATAACTCACGAGCCACAGTCATCCGCAGCAACCGTGAGAGACACTCTGTCTCTGAAGTTTGCATCAGCTCCCTCCCTGGCCTACATTTTAGTGAGAGTGAGTATCTTGGAATATCTTATATATTCTACTGCAAGCAGAGAGAACCTAGAATTATGATTATTTAACCTATCAGTTTTCTGGAGTGCCTCCTCCCCAAAAGAATCAGATTCCCAAGGCTGATCTGCTAAAGGACAATTAGATGGGTAGAAAGCACACTTCATTATCGACCCTGCCAAATGCAGACTCACTTCCACTAATATTAAGTGTGGAATGTCTTGTTAAGAACCAAATGTGTCTCTTTTTTCCAACTCCGGGCCTTCCTCCTCTCAGCACTGATACAGTGTGCTCAGCCGGCATGAGTGATGGCGGTCTTCGCTGCTGAGCCACACGACTCAGGTCATTTATCCTGCATGGATATACATTTTCCATTACCCCGGAGCAAAAGTAGAGGAGACGGGCCCTCGCCTTTCTTTTCTATTATAAAAGTTAGTTTGGCGATTGGAAAAAAGGAAAAGAAAGATGACATTTATAGAAAGGACTGCTCAGCATAAAAATGAAATGTTTTTCTAAGAGTCCTTTGTTTCTTTTAGTACAAGAGACCTTTTTTTATCATTAGCCCTAAGAAGGGCACAGCATCCGAGTTGTTAAAGAACTTGATGCACTGTGCGGCTGTTAAGGATTAATTTCTACTCAGGCTGAATAGTACAGAAAATAATAAACCTGGAATATGCAAATAATTGCAGACTGTAAATAAAGATGGTTATTTTTTACAAAGTGTGAAAAACCACAACAAAAATGTCAAACTGTGGTTGGAAAAATGGTCTTGGAGAAGCAGAGGGAAGGCATTTAGGCTCCTGTGGTGTTTAAGTGACTTTGCACACATGCTTTCCTGTTCGGGTTTATTTCCCTGGTCTGCAAACTATTTCGTTGTGCTCAGCTCTGCTTAATAACGTCTAATGGGGAGGCGGGGAGCTTCTCTTTCCTCTTGGCTTCATCCACCAAATGCGTTTGCCTTGAGGGACCCTCGATCAGAAGCAGCAAGGACTCCTCTGCATCCTTTGGCGTCCACCGAAAGCCCACCTCCCCAGAAAACTGCTCCTCACGCTACTGTCTGGCTGTGAACCTCCTTGTAACTGCGGCACCCAGACCTCCCCAGGGGGCTTTGCCGGCGCGCCGTGGGAGAGGGCAGATCCCCCAGACCCAGAAGGAGAAGCATCCCTCCCAATGCGTCCTTATCTTCTAATGAAGATGCTGAAATGGAGGGATGGTAGTAGTCATTAGGGAAAGGGTAAGCTAATATGCTTACCAAAGGAACATTCTGCGGAGACAGAAGTGCTCGAGCTGGCTGCCGGACGAGAAAGCAGAAGAGACCGATGAGACACAGCTGTACCCCCGTCGGCAGCTGGACACGAGCCAGGGGGATTCACACCAAGGGTCAGCAGCGATGTAAGGGTCACACTGAGGGCTCCCGGGGGCCCACGCTGGGGGGCTCATCCCCAGCTGGGCACAGTCAGTCAGGTTTGGCTCTTCTGGAGAGCGAATTAGTGGAATCGGGTTCATGAGTGCGATTACCCAGATCTGTGCCCTTGCTCCGAGGTCCTATCGCTGGTTTGCGCCCCAAGTGCGTCCTGAGCATCGTGACTCGGGGGTCTTTATTCCCATCAGATTAAAAGGAACTTGGAACCTGGGCAGCTCTCATTTTCTCAGTACCACGTTGTAAATTAGAAAATAATAAAGCAATGCAGAACCGAGAGCCCAGAAATAAGTCCATGTGCATACAATCAACCCGCACGGAGGAAGAGGAGATACGTGACTGCGGGAATTCCTGCAGACCAGGGAAGAGACCGCATGCTTAGACGAGGAGTAGGCGCGGGTGTATGTGGCTGACTCCCAGTGCCCCGCAAATACAAGGAGGAAAGAAGGAAGATTGTCACTGAAGTAAAAATAAAATTCAAGCCCCTTTGTAGAAAATGGCGGGGTCCCAGGAAAATGCTGGGGCCTCCCGGCAGATCCTGGCTTCACATGTTCTGACCTCACAGATAAGAGCCGGGGAGTAATTCAAAATGGACTTTGAGGCGCGCCTGGGAGACTCAATTGGTTAAGCGTCTGACTGCGGCTCAGCTCATGATCTCGTGGTTCATGAGTTCCAGCCCCGCGTCGGGCTCTGTGCTGACAGCTCAGAGCCTGGAGCTGCTTCAGATTCTGTGTCTCCCTCTCTCTCTCNNNNATCCCGCCCCATCGTGTGTTGTTAGGAGACCTTGGACACGTGTCTGAGCCTCAGTTTGTTCATCTGTAAATAAGACCCAGCCCCTCGGGATTGTTCTATGAATTAAGTGGGAGGGGACGATGGATGGACCTTCAGGACGCGGCGCTAAGAGAACACAGCCAACCTCAGACAGGCCGCTAGCGCACAATGTTACTCCAACAGTGCACCCGGAGCAGCCGATTCACGGACCCGGAGCAGAGAGGCTCTGCCAGCACCCAGGGGGCGCAAACGGAGGCTCTTCAGGGGCACAGACGCTCGGTTTTGCGAGATGTGAAACTGGGCTTTATTATACAAGCAACGTGAATAGCCATTAGCAATGTTGAACTGAGTATGGNTGAGAAAAATGTAACAATTATTATTTTTATTTATAATTATTATTATTATTATTATGTGCTATACTAGGACCTGCATTTGTCACGGGTTTGGGGCTTTTCCAAAGCCAAGGTGAAACACCATGAGAAAATCGCGGGTGTTTATTCTGCTTTCTGCCTCTTCCCGTCCCTGTAGGAGCGCTTCTGGTTGAATCCAAGCAACAAACTTAGGTATAAAACACAACGACAACTGAAGAAAAAGGAAAACAAGAGTTCTGACCCCAGGCTGAGAGCCTTGGTCTGTAGGAAGGAAGCCCAGATGGAAGGAATGATTTCAGACTCTTGGGGGACAGACAGCAAACTGAATTGCCCCCAATTAGATCGCCTCTCGTAGTTGGTCACTGTGCTGCCTTGAGAAAGACACGGGCGGGATGGAGTCCCCCTTCCTCCCCACTATGAGGTAAGCATCAGTCAATGACCTTGTGCAATGACGTCTCAGCGCGATGGAGGAACAGGGCAGGGGGGAGGCTGGCAGACAGCACACGCCGTGCAGACGAGGGTAGGTGCCCCTTGGCTTCGAGCAGCAGAGCCGGTGAAGAACGCCAGCCAGGCTTCTTCACGTGCCAGACCCTCACACGTTTGAAGAGATTCTGGATGTTTATGTGAAACTTTCAAAGACGAAAATGCTGACCTGAAGATGTTTAAAACCCTTTGTGACCCAAACAAAGGATCCGCGTGTTTGCAGGTGAAGCTGGGCAACCTCTTGCTTAGACAAGAGGTTGCCCATCCAGCATCCTCGTAGTTCAGATCTGACCTGAAGTTCAGAGAGGGGAAAGGCTGACCCAGCAGCTCTCACGGAGTAGTGTGTCTTCCATTCAGGGCTCCCCCAAAGCAAAAGAAGAAAGAGATCCAGATGCCTATAACGGCGTACAGACTCTGCCCTCTCAATGATGAAATGCCTCATGGGTTTAACTTTTGAAGTTACACACACACACACACACACACACACACACACACCTTGAGTCTATTTTGTTAACAGCATAAGGGGGCGCCTGGGTGGCTCAATCGGGTAAGCATCCAACTTCGGCTCAGGTCATGATCTCGCGGTTCATGAGTTCGAACCCCATGTTGGGCTCTGTGCTGACAGCTCAGAGCCTGGAGCTGCTTCGGATCCTGTGTCTCCCTCTCTCTCTGTCCCTCCCCCCACCCCGCTCACGCTCTGTCTCTCTCTCTCAAAAATAAACATTAAAAAAAAAACAGCATAATAATACTACAATGTATTTTAAGGAGTTAAAACATTATTTTTCTCACATAGGCATTTAAATTGTATTACCGTTTTTTGCTGTTCTGTTTTGGCACTTATGCATTTTAAACAAGAATTCTCAGCCATGGATGTGTTGCGGGTCTCTCTTGACTTAGGAGTCAAGAACCTACCTTTGTTGCTTGCGTGTTTTCACCTGTGAAATGGGGATGGTGTAATTACCCCCAGCAGGGTGGTGAGAAGTGAAATCGTGGTGCGTTATTGTCAAAGCTGCCACATTCACTAACAGAGAATTCATATTTCACACATTAAAAAAATTGATAATGTGCTCTCATCCAAAAAGAGAAAAACAGAAAATTGTGTTTTCTCCCACAGTGTGGGCTAATGCATAAGACATAACTCTCGGGGCACCTGGGTGGCTTAGTCGGTTAAGCGTCCGACTTTCGCTTAGGTCATGATCTCGCGGTTCGTGGGTTCGAGCCCCGCGTCGGGCTCTGTGCTGACTGCCAGCTCAGAGCCTGGAGCCTGCTTCAGTCTGTGACTCCCTCTCTCTCTGACCCTCCCCTGCTCACGCTGTCTCTCTCTCTCTCTCCTAGAAATAAATAAAAACATTAAAAAAAAAAAAAAGACATAACTCTCATTGTTTTATTCTAGTAAAGGCATCATATCCATAAAAGAGTCGTAACTCAATTCTATATTCTTAAAAGAATTAACTTCAATTGCTCATAATTGGTTTAAATGTTAATGTTTGCATAATGCATGATTTCTTTATTAAAAGGCCACGGCAGAACACGCCATTATCCCATTTCAAAAGAAGCCTCAGGAAAAATCTTTCCTGTAGCCTCAGATGATTTAAAATTGATCTCCTGTAGCTTGGCCCACTTTTATATTCTTAACAGCAGACAAAATAGTTCTTTTCAATTTTAAGTCAAACTGTTTTGAGGACACAGGGTTGAGTTATGTTGCTATTTTCAGAGTGTACTCGTGGGTTTATTTTATCTTTCTTTGGTAATCCTACTATAGAGGGGATAAAAGGCTGTATGACATTTATTTCAGATTCATTTATGTGCTATAAGCCTTGACTTTTCCAGGGATCAAACATGTATCCTAAGCAGATGCATCCACCATGGTGCCCACTCGCGTGTGCCTATCTGGAATTAAATGCGGCATAGAAAGGAACTCACAATCGCGAGGAAGACCAGGAAAATCTGGGGAGAGGCAGGTTAGTGGAATGGCAGTTTCCATCAGTAGAAAATGGCATCTACTTTCCCGGTAAGTCTTCTCTGATCATCAGCAGTCCATTCCTGTGCCAGGCTGTCTCTGTGGATATCAGAAGATGGCTAGACCACAGCCCCTGGCTTCTGGGTTCTCGTCATGTGAGAGGAAGGACAGTCGCATGAAGAAATCAGCGTTGTCCGAGACAGACACAGAACACGGGGATGGGGGGGCTGGTGGCGGGGAAGAGCTTTTCCGTGGGAAATGGGAATCTGGAGATTTGGAGCTGGTAGGTTTTGAGTTGGGTCTTGAAGGATGTTCTTGTCAAGAAGGAAATGAAGTTCACGGTCAGCTGATGGAAAACAGGGAGGAAGTCATCCTTCAACCCAGGACTCGACGCAGAAGCATCCTTCACTGGTGGGAAGAGGGAAGGTTTTTCTGGACTGACTCAGTAGCCGGGGAAGCCAGCAAAGTGGACAGTGGGAAGGGAAGGACCCGGTCCTGCCTTCAGACCAGAGGTTACAGCCTGTGCTTCCTCCTCAGTCCCACTTGCCTTGGGCTCAGGGAGTGTTTTATGATGATGCACTTGTAGAAATATAGAACTTATAGGTGTGTTCAAGTACACTCCCACAGCCAAAAAACCAAACACCTGGGAGCTCTGAGCTACGAATGCACCTGATAGCTCCTGATGAGGGGACCCCGGTGGGACGTTACAGAATCCACTGCCATCGGTCATACCCATACAGGTGGCCAGTCCCTTTTCAAACCATTATAAGAATAGTTTTTAGGAAAGGTATTTGGGGGGCCAACTTAAGTGTGTAAAATTTTAGAGATACAGACAAAAGAGCTGATGTACGTATGCAATTCATTTAGCATCGTGTCTATTTTAAGAGCCACATGCATGCAAATACTTGTGTATTTTCACTCACATTTCATGAACCAATTTAATGCACACTCTTTCCAAGTATCGTTAAAGTCCATATATTTTTTCATTACTTTTAGACTCCTCTAAATCGGGTGTTCAAAGTATGTCACTGTTATTCTGTGGTAATTTGTGGAAAAGCCCTTTGTGTAATTCTCTTCTGGAAATATCGTTCCCAGCCACAGATACCCATCGTCATTACAGTGCATTTTATCTCACCTTGAATGATTGTTCTCAAGAGGTCAAACTCCCGGGAATAATCACAAAATCCATATTGAACAACTCTGCCTTTCTTTTTTACTGATAGGGTCAGCTGACCCATGTAAGCTTCCAAAAATACCACTGAGTGAGGTCATTTTGGATTTATGCATCTCCTCACCCATCATCAGAAATCCGCTCTCAGGGGTAAACTTGGGGGAACCTCGCCTTGCATTTACCCTTATAGGACCCTTCCAATACCGCCACCACATGGCAGATACTGACACACAAGTGGGTTCCCAGATGGCGACAGAGAATCGCAGATCCAAGCAAGCCAATTTCACCTCCGATGAAATGCTGTAATGATATCGTGGAAAGTTCATACACTGAAGGTCTGGATTATCAGGATCCTCTCTTCCAGTTTTCTCGAAGTTACCGCAAGGCACCACAGGAAGGCACTGTGACATTTCCACAGGCACAGACAGATGTGCTGTAGCAACTGCTGTGTTATCGGAGGTGCGCTGGCTACCTCCAGGTGCAAGAGCCAACCGGGGATAGATCCCGGGAGCCCCGAGGACCTCTGACACTCAGGCTCACTTCCCATCTTCCTGACACGCCAGATGCCCACCGCAGTCCTCAGAGCCCCTCAGGGCACGTCCGACTCCTGATCTGCACAAATGGGAAGACGTGCCTTATTTCACCTCTGCCCGTGAATGTCTTTCTACTCCTGCATTCCCTGCGGACATTCCAGGCCTGCCTTCCTGCCCCCTCCCACCCCCTCCCATGGCCAGCCCACATGGATTCTCCTGTGGCTTCGGTGGTATTCCCTCGGTTGGCTAATCCTCCCAAAGTGGGAGGTGCAAGGTGGGTTCCATAAACGTTGATGTTTGTGCTTAAGAGTCGTGGCTTAAGTGAGGCAGAGGCCGCTCTACATTTACTCTCCTCTCATTGAAGCCCCAAGCCTTCTGTCACCTTAGAGGGAATTCCAAACATGCAAGACGCCATGGCTTCTAGATGCAAGTCTCCATTTTATGCGGCTGTTAATTGTTGTCCGCACCGCCAAGCCCTTCTCAAATCCACACCGACTAGTGGCATCTGCATCATTCTTTCCGTAAGGGGTTTTACAGAGAGAAATCCAAAGCAGGCACTAGTGGAGATGATCTCAGGGGCCAAGGACAATGAGGAAGACTCCCTGTGTTCAAATAAAAGTGACATCATGTGATTATCAATTAACGAAGGGGGGACTGAAAACCCACTCTGTCATCGTGTTGAAATGTCCTTAGCAGTTAAAATAGAGCTTCGCCTGTATTAATTCCAGGGGTCAAAGCCAACAGCTGCATTACCATAGAGGCAACTTTCATAGGATGTAGCCTTCCACAGATCCAAGTGTGATTCAGGAAAACAGAATTTGGGTTTTTGAGGATAACTAGACTCCGAATCAGATACTGTGTTTTTTTATATTTTAAAAAATGTTATTTTCTTGTGGGGACAAGCTGATTCTCACTTGGATGTAGAAAAAAAGCAGGAATGTGAAATCTGAAATGATGTTCAGGTTCTCGATGCTGTAAACCCAGGATAGTTGGTTGGAGCTGTTACCTTGGCATTGATCTTGGAGATGTCGTACGAAGAGGTCCTGCAATGTAAAACAACCTGACTTTCACTCTCCACTTGGGGAACAACAGTCCTATGAATTTCTTTTTCCTTTATGGCCATGTATAATACTTAATTCATTCTCAAAACACAGAGGTCATTCGATCAAATACAAAGTTAAAATATTGCCTCCCTATATAGTATAAAAATTCTAGGAGTAGAACAATTTTTCATAATTCATTCATGAGACCGACTTAGTATATATCATCGTGTGCTATTGTGTACGCACATGGAAACTGAGGTTTGAAAGGAATTCAGCCTTTCTAATTTGAAGAAAACTCAAGTCAGTCGTTCAATGAGGTATTTTACATACTGTATACTTTTCTAAATGCTAGAAATCCAGCATTCATTTTATTTATTTATTTCCAGATGTTTTTATTTTTGAGAGAGAGACAGAGAGACAGAGTGTGAGCAAGGGAAAGGCAGAGAGAGAAACAGAATCTGAAGCAGACTCCAGGCTCTGAGCTGTCAGCACAGAGCCTGATTGATGTGAGGCTCGAACTCACGAGCCACGAGATCATGACCTGAGCCGAAGTCGGACGCTTAACCACCTGAGCCACCCAGGCACCCCGTCAAGCATTTGTTTTAAATAAAGTATGTTTTAGAGTGAAGGTCAGTCATTCAGCCCAAATAAAAAGCAATCAGAAGCTAACAAATGTAGATAAAATTCAGGTTGATTTGAGGTAGCTTTCGTATGGATTCTGGTATGTTCTAAGTGGATGTAATAAATACGTGATTGAAGCAAAGTGTTAAATAGAGGCTTAGTAAAGAAAACAGTCGGGTCTGTGTCTTCATTATCTGGGTGTATTTCCAGCACAAAGCACAGATGTCATGTTTATTGTTTTTTGAATGAATGAATGATAGACATCAAATTATATGCATGAAACGGTTGAAATGGGAACAAAATTTGGGCACAAATGATGAGGCAGCTTGTGGTGGGTAAACACTGAGGATACGGGCTCCGTTCCTGGTCCTGCGATTAACTGATCAGATGATGTTGGAAAATGTCACAGTCTGAGAATCAGTTAAACACTCTGTAAAATGGGGTGTTTTACACCCCATTTTGTGTACCTTCTGCAGCCCTGGGCTATGCTTCGTGCTGTGACACCCCGGGATGGGTGGGTGGATACACACGGAAGAGTCGGAGCGGACACGGTGAGTCAGGAGCCTCTTTTTAGCTCAATTCTTCTCATTTTACCAAAAGTTAGAGCAAAAAGGGAATAGTCCGCTCCATTCAACTTTGAGATCCCCACTTCTCATGGGAGGGATTGAGGAAGCATTGATGGAGCACCGTGTGTATACTGTAGACAATGGAAACAGTCCCAGGGTTCAAGGGTAATGTGGTAGCAGATGCTCATTGTTCAGGCTACATTAACGAGGACGGACGACCCCGGTTTCATGGAGGTAAGAGTAGTTGTGATAAAGACACATCCTTTCCTTCATTCACCTGTCAATTCGCACAAGAGTTAACTCTCAGTCGGCCTGGCATCGTGCTGGGCACTGGAGAGAAGGGAGGGAAGGAGAGAAGAAGGAAGGGATAGACAAAGGGAGGGCGGGAGAGGGAGGAAGAGAAGGAAAGAAAGAGAGAAAGAGAGAGACAGAGGGAAGAAGGAGGGAGGGGGAGGAAAAGGAAGGAAGGAAGGAAAAGGAAACAGACAGCGGAAGGAAGGATGGGGGGTGGGTCTCATGGAGACGAGGGAAAGTAAAGAGTAGTTTCTGGTACCAACATCGAGAATTACTAGAGAGAGGAGCATGGACTGTGACAGGAATAGGTGCTGCAGGGGCCTGGCGCACCCTGGCGAGGTGGGGTGGGGGGCACGGAGAGCATCGCGAAAGATTTCTCAGGCCGCGAGGACCGAAGTGAACCCTGAGCCCGGTTTAGCTTGATGATGTTGTAAAATGACTTTGCAAAAAAAATATTCGTATAAATAGATCCATAAAATTAGGACATTTTCATTAAGAGCATCAAAATAGCTATACATATGCTGAACATACTCAAAGATTTAAAGAAAAATGTGAATGCAATGAGGAGAAAGAACTGAAAGATATATTCTGAACTGCTTTATATCACCCCAAAGGTCGTGAAGCCTTTGGTTTTGCTGCTGTCTGATGGTCACTTGTTAAAAATCAGACATTTCTGTTTTGTGGTCCATTTTTTTTTACTTCCTCTTTGGGTCAGGGCTGTCGTTTTTGGTTACTAAGGAAACATAACCCTCTTCTTCACCATCTTTGTAGCTGTTAATGTCCTCCATTGAAATATTTGGTTAGATATTATATATTTAATTTCTAAGTGTGATGGGAGTCCAGAAAGAAGGGTACCAAAATGAGAGTCCAAAAGTAATTGACGAATTGAAGACATCATGACTGAGAATTTTCCAAACTTTATGAAAACTACGGAAGCACGTGTCCAAAATGACAATTAGATCCAAAGTGGAAGACACATACAGAAAACTTACACTGGCACCTGTTATAATAAAAGTTCTGAAAACAACCAACAAAGAATGAATCTTAAAAGTAGCAAAAAATCACACATTGTGTGGTATGGAACCAATTTAAGAAACATTTCTTATCTGAAATCACACAGCCCAGAAGGCCATAGAATAATGCCTTTGGAGTGTTGAACAATTTTTAAGAAAAAAACAACTATTAACCTAGAATTGTATGTACAGTGAAAATGTTTTTTTTTAAAAATAAAGGCAAAAATGTGACTTTCCAGACAAACAAAGCCTGAGATTCTCCATCAGCGTTAGATTTGAACTATGCTAACGGCAGCTCTTCGGATGCATAGATCTGTATAAGAGAAGTAAGTGTTCTAGAAAGAGCAATTATGTGATTAAATAGAAGAAATATATTTTTCTCGTTCTTACGTTAAAGGGCAAATACGATCCATGTATTGTGAGATTTAAGATATGGGGTAGAAATCAAATATCTGATGAAGAATACCCCAAAGGATAAGAGGGGAGAAGAGGGAATGTTCTCTCGTTCGGAGATTGGTGACACTCCAGGGAGGTGGAGACAAGCTACGATGATCATTATGTGTTTTACGACACTTTCTTCTTTTGTTCAGAATCACGTTTGTGTTTTTTATTTTCAGGCAGACAAAGGGCATCGCGGGTCCATGTCAGCAACATTCTGCTGAACCAGGTGGTCATGCCCACACGACTGGGGTCCCCAGAAAGCAGGCGTGAAGATGGGGCTAGAATACAGGGGGCGAAAGTGGGGGAAATCCCTGTAAAGAACAGGGAGGTAAAAGCAGGTCTAGAGAGGAAGCTCCTTCCGCCGTGATACAGGTGTGGTCCCTGGGAAAGACGCTGGGGAGGAGGGAGTGTTTTGTAAGAAGAGCCTCCAACGCAATGCAAGTCTAAGAAACGTTCTTCCGGGTCAGTGATGGGTCTCAAGATACATCCTGTGATAAGAGTCCCCGGTGGGGAGGGAGGGAAGTGGTCCAGCACTAGGATCCTCATCATGCTCGTTTTTGGAGGAGGTGGGAGCTTGGGGGGAGGGTGGCCTCAGTGCAGAGGCAACGGGAAATCAGGTGGACCAGCCGCTGGGCAGAAGAGCCAAGCAGCGCATTTCCACGTCTGCCATAAGCACTCACTCTGGGATTCTATCTCCATGAAGCATCACAGGAGGAAAGTTAATCTTGTGTGAAAGAAGAGGTTCAGTTCATCATCGGTGTTGACGCTGGGGTAGCTGGAATGTAAGGACTGTGCAAGGGTGCCCACAAGGAGGCAAGGTCTCAGGAATTTGGAGCACTGTGCCTGGCGCCGTGGACAGTCACAGCCCGAAGACTGGTAGAAGGCCAGCATCACCGTTGGGCAGGTTGCGCACTACAAAACTACAGGGGGTGTCATTCGTGCCCTCATCATCACACAGTTCTACACTTGTCATGGTGACTTTCAGGAAGTAGTGGATTTTCTGACTCATACATAAAGGTGCCATGCTGGGAAATCAGGTGAGATATACATTTGATAATAAATATTATCAAAAATTATATATTTAATTTTAAGGTTTATTTACTTTTGAGAGAGATACAGAATGCAAGTGGGGGAGGGGCAGAGAGAGTGGGAGACACAGAATCTGAAACAGCCTCTAGGCTCTGAGCTGTCAGCACAGAGCCCGACGCGGGGCTCGAACCCACAGACTGCGAGATCATGACCTGAGCTGAAGTCGGATGCTTAACCGATAGAGCCACCTGGTGCCCTCAAAAATGTATATATATGTTAAAATAAATATTTTAAGGACAGGCGGTTTTGTGGTACTGAGCAGAAACATCTGGAAGAAATCTTTGGAAACAATGAACACTGGGGCCCTCTTGAAAGTGGATTTTGGAGAGGCTGATCAGTGGCAATTTTCATTTTAATATATTTATGCATAAGCTGTCTATTACCTTTATAAAGAAAAAGTTAAAATACCTAAAAGCTTTACAAGCACTTATTTAAGGGGAGCCTGGGTGATCCAGTCGGTTAAGCATCCAACTTCAGCTCAGGTTATGATCTCAGGGTTCATGGGCTCAAGCCCTGAGTCAGGCTCTGTGCTGACAGCTCAGAGCCTGGAGCCTGCTTCAGATTCTGTGTCTCCCTGTCTCTCCGCCCTTCCCCTGCTCACACTCTCTCTCTCTCTCAAAAATAAACAAATAAAAAATGAAAAGCACTTACTTAATTGGGTTTTATATTTGAAATGCACGCCCTAGACTAGAGCATTTCAAAGGTATGAAAGGATAGACGTTGCATCAGCCAGTTCCTAAAATAAAGATATGTGTTTGGCTTCTGCTGTGGCACCTTTCGAGGATCTCCAGATCTGGGCAGGTTCACCGTGACTCACCTCTGCAAAGCCAAGCTATGTGTTCTCCACTTAACGCGTAGAAATTTCTTGTCCCTCTGCACCGAGGAGATGCCAGCTCTTCTCCCTTTTCCTGTGTTCAAGTGATGATTTTGGCAAGGAGGGATCCCATCCATTTGCAGCGTTACGTAGGGATGTGCCACAGATTAAGTGGAAGGGTGACTCGTGATGGACACGACACAGTTTTCACATCCAAATCCCCTCATGCACCGGCTTTCATTAGCTGCAAAAAGGAAACCCCCCGTATATCAAACCCATACTCTGATTTCCCATTAGTATCTAGCAAGTGAAATTCAAGTTAAATGAAAAGTCACCAGGACTCCTACAAGGAAGTTTAGGCTGCATTCTGAAATTGATTCCCCAGATCCTTCCAGAACCCACCTTGGAAGAAAGATAATGGAAACAAATTGTTTTGAGCTCAATTTCAGAAATGTAATTAAGGACAGCCTTGGGCAGCTGTGGCTCTCCGCACACTGCACAAAGGCACATTCAAACCCAGTTTGGAATTGCTCGCCAAATCCGTGAAACCTTCTTTTTTTGTTCTCTAAAGAGTTGTTTGTTCAAATTCTTTGCCTTTACACAAAGGTTCCAAAGCTAACGAGGGAGGAAGGATGGATTTCGCTTTTGTTATACGTGGAACTTTTTGTACTTTGCAAAATGGTTTTGTTCTGTTCGGTACATATATTCCGAGAAATTGCTTCTTACTTCTCGCCAATAAACAGGAGCTCAGATAGAAATCCTTCCTCCATGAAGGAGGTGAAGGATCTTTAAAACTGTTTGCAGTTGGGAGGAAGAAGCTGTGGGCTACATTTTTCTTTCTACAAGAGAAATACAGACTGGAAAATGCCTTCATTAAATAGCTCGAATAGTTCTTGAAGGTAGCTATTGACCGTCTTCCACGTTGTCAATCTAGCCAGGCATGGCTGTGATGTCACCTTATCAAACCCGGACCACAATGCTGAGTTTATGATTAATTGCCTTTCGGCAGATGACGGGCCCCGAATCCATTATTCAGGCAATAACCACAGAGAACAAATTAATTACGGCATTATTGGCTTTCCGCTGGACTCTAAGGCAGCTCTGGGTGAGGGACATGGGGAAGGGGACACGGGTCCCCAGGTCTTGAGGCACAGAACGTTGGCGTGTTATCTGGGGAGAACGTGCATCTGTGGATTGCTCAGTCGATGGTGGCTTCTGGACACAGGGAGTGACAAGACTTCTTCAATTCTGTGAGTAAAACAAACGAGCTCATTCATTCAGTGAGCATTTGTGGAGAGCCAGGCCTGGGGATGGATTTTCTAGTTCATCAACTCCTGGAGAATAAAGACAAGAATGCATTCATCGCTCGGCTATGATTCGAGCCAGTTCCGTGGGGGCCGATGGGAGCGCGCCACGTCGCCCTCCAGGACCATCCTCGACGTGGGCTTCGAGTCCCAAATTCCATAGTTCACGCTGCTCCTTTTGGGGACGCGGGGGTCACAGAGTAGCCATGACGCTCACCTCCGTAAGATGTGCACACAGCAGGGGCACCCAGGGGGCTCGGTCAGTTGAGCGTCTGACTTCGGCCCAGGTCATGATCTCACGGTTCGTGAGTTCGGGCCCCATGTTGGGCTCTCTGCTGTCACCGCAGAGCCTGCTTCAGGTCCTCTGTCCTTCTCCCTCTGCCCGCCCCCCCCCCGGCTTGTGCTGTCCCCACAATAAACAAGATGTCTAAAGATGCGCACACAGCAGGGGTGAGAAGGAACGAATGCTCAGCCTCTGCGATGGAGAGGTGGCCCTGAACAGACCCAGTAGCAGCCTGACCCTGGGAGCCCCAAGGCTACACCAGAAACCAGGGCTGCATTTCATGAGTGGCGATGGCCACACGTCTGCCCTAGAGAGGGACGTGAAAGAGCAGGCCCTCCACTCCCTCACGGCCCACAAATTCCCGGCAGAGGCTGGGGTGACGGGGCAGGTGCCTCCTCTGTCTTCTGTCCCCACACGGGAGTGAGAAATGCCAGCCCCAGCGTCCAGGGCCACCCTGACAGTTGACGCTGCTCATCTCCAGACAGAGGGGGACAGTCTGGGCCCTGCATTTGATAAGGAACAGAATGGAGGATAAGCCTTTGGCCAGGTTCCACCCTGGGGTGTTCGGAATCGTTGTCTCCTTCCCATTTAAGCAACCAGATTGCCCAGCCCAGAGCAGGGTCAGTGGGGTGGCTGGAGGGGGAGGCTTCCTTGACTCTGACAGATCATCAAACAGTCGCAGGAAAGCTCGGGGAACTTTTTGCAGAGGAGGCAGCCCCCAAGGTGAGTCCTAAGACGTGAAGTAGGAAGAAAAGCGAGGGTGGTAAAGGCCGTGTAGGCAGACACAAAGGAGACTGCAAAATTCCAGAAGGTAGAGAAGGTTGGGCCGGCGCCTTCAGCGGGAGGAGGTGGGACTCGCGTCACAGGCAGCACAGCTGAGGGGCGCCAGGTGCCCGGGGGCTCGCCAGCGACCTGAAGTCTGCACGCTATGCGGGAACATGCAGGGCAGTGGATGGTTTAAAGATCGCGGCGGCGGCATGAGATTTGCACTTGAGAAGGAGCCCTGGACGGTGCGCGGTACAGGAGCTGCGGGTCGGGGAGGGGAAGGGGGAGGAGGTCTGCAGAGGAGGGGGTGGAGGGAAGCCGGCTGCACCGCAGTGACTAAGGACCTCACGGCATTCACGTCCGCTTCCAGAAGAGCATCAAAGAAAACGTTCAAGATGTAAGTACGGGCATCTGTCCCCGCGCTCAGGGACCGGGGGCGTGAGGCAAACTTCAGCCTCCCTCCCATGGGCCCCGCTCGCTGGGGCGATCGCTGAACGCACTTCGGTTGCTTTGCCCTGAGGAGGGGCCCATCGGCATGAGATGCGTCGGTCTGCATTGGTGCCAGCGATTCCTCACCGTCCCGGTGCTGGGAAAACCTCTTGCTGGTAATCTGGCCCATCCCCGTGGAATCAGCCGCGGCCACAGCTCAGGCTTCCCTCCTGCCTCTGCCCATCACGCTGGCCCGTCCTTTTCGGCCCCCGCTTCACGGCCAGGTGACTCTGTGCTTTCCCCTTTAAGCTACGATATTCCGATGATATTCATCTTCCCGTTTTGCCCCTTTGTGAATCTTCATCAGGACCAGGACCGACTGCCTGGGTTCGAATCCCAAATCTTCCGCCTTCCAGCCGGTGACCTGGCACATCACTTAGCCTCTCCGGGACTGACTGCAGGATCTTCAAATCGACACGACACTCCGCACAACTGTAAGGAGTTGACACATGGACGTGCCTGGAGAGATCCCTGGCACTCAGTGACCTCTCGGCAACACTCAGGACCAGAGCGTCTTAACAGCCACCGGCTGCCCGGCTCTGAGGACCCCTTACCCCACTCACAGCTGGGACCAGGGAGCAGACAGTGGGTACTCTCCTTGGGCACAAAGTGTAGGGGCAGGAGCCCAGGGGCTCAGTCCATGAAATATCCGACTCTTCATTTCAGCCCAGGTCACGATCCCAGGGTGTGGGATCGAACCCTGAGTCGGGCTCGGCACTGAGCGTGGAGTCTGCTTAAAATTCTCTTTCTCTCCTCTAACCCCCTTCCCCACTCTCCCTCTCTCTCTAAAGTAAAAAAGTAAATTAAATTAAATTAAATTAAAATGTAAGGGTGCCAAGGCACTCAGCAATCAAATTAAGTAACTCGGTAATTTAAATAATTGAATAATGATCATGCACTATACTAAGAAGTCAAAATGAATGCAAAAAAAAAAAGTCCATGATGAACAAAATGTAAAATAAAGACCGTTTGACGGAGCGAGGCTGAGCTGCACTGGCCAGAGTCAAAGGGACACCTGTGTGTCCCTAAATGTGTATGTTCATGTGTCCTCATAGTTAATGGTTTTAATGAATGTATTGCTGATGAGTTTGCTTCCATTAAAGCCAGGACAGTAAAATTATAATACATTATGCTTGGGGTATAAATAAAACATTTAGAAATAATGATATGAGTTTCAACACCCTGTCTTTTTAATCTGTCAAAATTTTTTCAACTAGTTTAATATTCTGGAAAAATCATAAAAATACATGAAAATATATACCTTATTTTTTTTTAAGTTTATTTAAAAGAGAGAGAGAGAGCATGAGTGGGGGGAGGGACAGAGAGAGAGGCAGAGAGGGAGAGGATCCCAACCAGGCTCCAAGCTGTCATCGTCGAACCTGACACAGGGCTCGAACTCAGGACCCATGAGATCGTGACATGAGCTGAAATTAAGAACCAGACATCCAACCAACTGAACCACCCAGGCACCCCAAAATATATACCCTTAAAAAATACACCTTTTCTTGTCGGGCTGGACAACGTTTTTGACACCCCCCCAGGTTGTAGCAAGTATCAGAACTTGGTCCCTTTTTATGCCTAAACAATGAATATTCTGTTGTCCTGGTGCGTCACACTTCTCCTGGATGGTGGACACTCAGATTGCTTCTACTCTTTGCCTATTGAGAATAGTGCTGCTATGGACGTGTGCGTCCATGCATTTACCCGAGTACTTGCTTATGATTCTATTTCGATGAAGTATCCAGAATAGATTCATCCTTGCAGACAGAGAGCAGACAGGCGATGACCAGGTCCCTTGGGGTGAAGGGATGAGAAGTAAGTGTGCCCTGGGTACAGGTTTCCTTTTGGGGCCATGAAAATATCTTGCCGCCAAATACAGGCAGTGGGTTGCACAACATTGTGAATGTGTTCAACGGCACCCAATTGTTCGCTTTAAAGAGGTTCACTGGGTCGCCTGGATGGCTCAGTCGGTCCGCCTTTGACTCAGGTCATGATCTCGCAGTCAATGGGTTTGAGCCCCGCGTCGGGCTCTGTGCTGACAGCTCAGAGCTTGGAGCTGCTTCAGATTCTGTGTCCCCTTCTCTCTCTGACCCTCCCCTGCTCATGTTCTCTCTCTCTCTGAAAAGTAAATAAACATTTAAAAAAAAATTTTTAAATGGTTACCTTTGTTCTGTGAATTTCACCTCGACAAGAAGTTACATTCAATCCCTCTGTGAGGGTGGACGGTCTCCTTGTGGGCTGAGACTCTGCCATGGCTGGTCCCGCTCTCGCTGGCCTCCTCCTGGGGTCTGTTCACCCAGCTCCCCACTTTGAGCTGGCAACAGCCTGAGACTTTCCGGGGTGCCCTGCACGCTCCCACCTCGGGCCCTCCCTCCCACCCTGAGCAGCTCTCTCCCTCCTGATTCCGCTCCCTCAGCTTCCAGAGGGCAGGACTGAGACCTGAATACAGAACATCTGCTTCCAGAACCCTCTTTTCTTTCCCAGAGGCTGGGAGCCACTCTGGACCCTGAGCTTCCAGCCGGTCACTGTTGGCTGGTCGACTGGACCACACTAAAATTGATCTCCGCTCATTGTTCACCCTAATTATTTCAACGCCTCCCAACTGCTGAAGGGAGATTTCTAGAATATAAATATGCTCCCGAGGGAGGAAATTATAAAAACTCACCCATGTGGTAGCCTCTGGTTAAAGCTCAGTCCTGTACCAGCTCCCAGAGGCCCCCCTGGCCTGGGCTCCACCGCAGCTCACGATCTCCAGCCCCCCGATCGCTGGACGTTCCTCCTTCAGCCCCGTTGCTCTGAATCCTGCCTTTCCGCCTGGAACACCCCTTACCCTCCACCTGCTTCATCCGCCCCTCCAGGCTCACTTCTCCCGACTCGGCAGGACTTGGGGCAGTAGCCACAGCCTCCTGTCCTAACCGATGGCCTTGGCGCCCGCCGCCAGGTCCCGTGCTCTTCGAGATGTCATCACAACAGTGGTGTGCCGGGCGCCGGGATGGCCCTCCCACGCCGCACCCATCCCCCACCCGGGACACCCCCTTAATCCACCTTCAAGGAAACACCTCCTCCCAGTTCCCGGTTGAGATGGTTTAGTGACGGCCGCCCCCACTGTAGACCCAGGGCTGGCCCCAGACTCTGGCCCAATGGATCAAGTTGTCCCGTGTCCCTGGCTATTGTCTGGCTCAGCCCAGGGGCGATGGATGAAACCAAGCCTGGCCGTGTGACCTCCGCTCGTAGAATCATTGGCACAAGGGGCTGTTTACCCTGGGAGTGCTACTGGTAAGGCACTACCCGTCGGGGGTCTATGGGGCCCACAGTGGAGACGATGTGCCTGAATGTGAGGCTAATCCAGGGGGCAGCAGAGGTGAGTAAGAGGCGAGGAAGCCACGTGATATAGTTTGGGCCAGTTTCCGAAGCCCTGCGAGTTCTCAGTAGTATGAGTCACCAGCCTCCATCTCCGTATCCCACGGCTCGGCCGTGGACCTGTCTGACCGCCCTCGTGAGCCCGACATTGAGCACGAGAAACGGTAGGTGATGTGAGCTCAGCCACTGCTGCCGAAGGACACCGGGCCACCCCCTCTCCACTCTCACGGAACCAGGCCTGTCCTTTCTGAGCGATCAGGACCCTGTGAATTTAAGTGGGCTAGCTTCTAAGTCCAAACTAGACATTTTGGGATCAGCCTCTCGGAGAGCAGGCCTGGCCGCCTCACTCCCTCCTGACCTACATCCCATCACCTGCATGGGGGCGGGTCTCAGTCGCCAGAAAAGATTTGGGATCTTCCACTTGGGGTCTGCCCCCCTCCCCCGTCCCCACCATCAAGGAATGACAAGGGAACTCACCCCGTGCATTTGCCTTAAAGAAAATGACGGTCGATCGGCGGCTAACGTCCACCATGGCAGGCCACCCAAGGCCCTGGAAAGACCATCCACGCTTCTGACACAAAGCTCGGGTTTGGTTTCAGTTGGTGAGTTTCACGCATCGCCAGGGCGACGGGGCAGCGGCTCCTAGACAGCCACACCCAAAGCATACTCCTCAGGACCGCATGTGTGATGCAGAGAAGACAAATTTATTGATCACCATGCTGTGGGTATTCTAGGCTTTGAGCATATAGTGCGCACATCCGAGCATTTTTAATTACAGTGCGGAAACTAGCAATTTCCTACTTCAATCACAAATTCCTAGGGATGGCGCGAAGGCTGTCAGTTTCCAGGGCAGCCATTGCCGCAGGACGGAGAGACCTGCTCCCCGTGAGGTGGCTGCCATGGCAACCGGTCTTCCCTGCAGCATCCTGCTTCCAGGCTGGAGGGGAGAGGTGCTCCCGCACAGAGCCCGCGTTTTCATCATGCCAGAAGGCCCAAGGAGCCTTCTTCCATTACAGGGGCCCCCTGACCTGTGCTGGTAACACCCCCTGCTGGCAGATGGGGAAATGGAGGCTGCAAGGCATAGGCACCGGGTCACATGGTTGGGAATAAAAGATAGGGGGGCATGTTATGAGATCATCTCACTGCAGCCCAGCCCTGGGTGAAACCTCTCCCTTTTAAAAAACGTTTATTTATTATTAGTTTGAGAGAGAGAGAGAGAGACAGAGAGAATCCCAAGCAGGCTCTGAGATGTCAGCACAGAGCCTGACTCGGGGCTGGAACTCACGAACCGTGAGATCATGACCTGAGCCAAAACCAAGATTCGGACACTTCACTGCCTGAGCCTCCCAGGTGCCCTGAGGCCCCTCCTTTTTAATTCTATTGTGGAGTTGCCCTTGGAATATCAGGGCATCTTCACTTTGGAAGAAGGTGGTACAAACTTTTACCCATAGAGGCATCATTTCCCTAATAAAAATCACGAATGGAAAAGCCAAACCCAGAAATTAAATGTATAGGGGCGCCTGGGTGGCTTGGTCGGTTAAGCGTCCGACTTTCGCTTAGGTCATGATCTCGCGGTTCTTGGGTTCGGGCCCCGCGTCGGGCTCTGTGCTGACAGCTCAGAGCCTGGAGCCTTTTTCGGTCTGTGACTCCCTCTGTCTCTGACCCTCCCCTGCTAACGCTGTCTCTCTCTCTCTCTCCTAGAAATAAATAAAACATTAAAAAAAAAAGAAATTAAATGTATCACCAGTAAATCTTTTACTTCCTCAGTTAACTAAATCTAATAGAGTCCTTTCAGAAAGTTCTGGTTTAAGATGCTGGTTTTCCCACATACATTAGAGACAAGGCTCTAAACAGTTTGTCCTGGACACTCCATATGCAGACTCTGAAGGGAGCTGTATGAGGTAATGTAAGTTTACCTCCATCTGGTTAACGTCAGGGAAAATTGTTGTTGTCTTCATTCGTGGGGCTTTTTTATCAGAAATTTGAGAGGCGAAATGCAGTTGTCACTATGTTTTTATTTTAATTACAGTTTCCAACTCCCAATAGAACAGTTCAGAGTCACCAAAATGTGAAAAGCCGAGAAGGTCTTATTTGTAAATCATGTCATGCTTGCATGGAAATTAACATTTCGATTTTGCAAAATAAAAAGAAGTCTCGAACATTTGGTATTGAGAGGGAGTTTTCACAGTGCTTGAGACCAAAGTGCATTTATTACAATTCTCTTTATGTCAAAGATAAGCTGCAACTTTAATAAAACGTGAATCAGCAAATGCTAAGATAAAAAAGCAGGCGTCCGAGCTGGAGACCTAGTGTGGATGCAGCTGGCACTGCATCCTCCCGAAATGTCCCCATTGGAAGCAGCGTAACTACGTGAAGTCTCTACTTTTATTGTTTGAAAAATGGCGATGGTGGTGGCCTCCTTGCAGGATGCTGTGAGCACTGCGGGACGTGATGGGCCTCGGGAGAGAAGGGCAGGTGCTGGGGACAGAAGTTCTCTCCTCCTATTTTGCTTATTGCTTTCAGCTTATTTGCCAGGAAATTGTAACAGGTGGGAGTTGAGTTACAGGCACAGGTAGCACCTGTTTGCACCAGATCCTGTTCTAAGTACTCTACGAATATTTAGACGTGTCTATGCCGTGGGGCTGGCTAGGGTGGCTTGGAGGTCTGTAAACGCTCTGGCTCACTGACCAGCCCGTCTCTAGGGGAACCCTCACTGGGTCCAGAAGGGAGAGCTGCCCTGAGTGAAATGAGCAATAAGAAGCCATACAGGAAGCAGGAAGGGGAATTAAGTCCCGGACGTCAGAGCCATGGACACACCTGACCTTGTTCTCCATGACCACGGATCCCCTGCGGGTTGGGCACTTCCAGACCAATGCCTGAAACGCCCTGTCGTGGCTCCCAAGATGCACACACGTGGAGGATGCATTTTAGATGTGGGTGTCGGTGGTGACGGTGGGAGGGACCCAACCTCGCTGGGGAGGGGCTGGAGCCGACCTTAGACAAGACAGCAAACAGGTAACCCCCCCTGGGCAGCCAGGCTGGGAAGGGCTCCGCCCAACCCCCACTGGTTCGTACAGGGCACCCACCCCCCTCCTGAGATGGAGACCAGGGAGCCCCCTATCTGCACCAGGCAGATGGAAATCCTGAGACCAGACAGAGGGGCCTGGAATTTCAGACCCAGAACATTTAGTCAAGTCTGAGAATGGGCATTAGCATAACACATTACGTGAATAACAGAAGTATTTTTTTTTAAGTTTTTTAAATGTTTTTATTATTTATTTTTGAGAGAGGGAGAGAAAGAGCGAGTGTGAGAGGGAGCAGGGCAGAGAGAGAGGGAGACACAGAATCCCGAGCAGGCTCCAGGCTCACAGAGTCCGATGCGGGGCTCAAACCCATGAACCCTGAGATCATGACCTGAGCCGAAGTTGGACACTGAGTCCAAAGTCGGACTGAGGCGCCCCCAGCAGCAGAAATATCCCCAAGGTTAAGTCCAGAATGAGCCCTGCACACCGCCAGAGCCTGACGGATGCTTCTACAGGGTTTGTTTTCCATCACTTACTGCGAATGTTTTTTTAAAAAGCCCAGAATGGTTGAAATAATTGTAGAGTGAACACCCATATATCCTCCACCAGGTTTCTACGACTGTTACTATCCTGTGTTTGCTTTTGAGTTTTGTTTTTATTTTAATCATTGGCTTTTTTTTCTAATTGTATGTGAGGGGGAAAGTATAATTCGCACATCAAATATATCGTTTCATGGATCTTTTGGCTTCGGACAAACCAAGAGTTAACATTAAAGTAAAGAAAGCAAATCAGTTGAGGTGAAAACATATTCAATGACGGCGCAGCTAGTACCTGCACACAGAGCAAAGCTCTAAGGCGGGTGAGAACGATCCGGTGAGCGAAGGGATCGCACCTAGAACCGAGTGTTTGCTCAAAGTTTTAACTTTTGCCTTTTTTTTCCCTATCAAAAGTCTGTGTAAAAACTACAATTGATGGTGCACGTCCCTATGGTGTATCTCAGAAAATGTTAACATGATTTATTTTTAGGTTCCTTTTCCCTGCCTTGACTTGAGCAGGTAAATTCCAGTAGGACCTGGAAGGGCCTGGCGCACAGAAAGGGGTGGAAAGCCGGTGCACCTGCGCACCGGGTCTCCGAACCCTCTGCCCTCTGGGGGCGGTGGGCAGGGACTCGGCACCCATCGGGCGTGCGCGGGGCTTCAGGAGTGCGGTGGGATGTGCGCCCGACTGGGCAGACGCGGCTCCGGGCATCGGCGCCTCCTTCCTGAGGGCTGGAGGTGGGGCTGTGAGAGGACCCGCGTCACAGGGGCCTGGGCGGTGCCCACACCCTGGGCTGCTGCTCGCCCCACTCGGGGGACCAGTGCGGCCGTTTTTCCCTGTACCTACTGTCTCGTGCCAACCGGGTGATCAGTCTGTATCCGCAAGACCATTGGCAAAGGGTTCTGTGGGGCACTGGGCGTGGGGCCAAATGATATTTTTACACCTGGATTATAATTATGATCCATTCGTGGCCAGAGGGAAGCCAAGTGCATCGTGAAGCTTCCCTCCTGGAGGTGGGTGCTCTGGGACCCAGAGGGAGGCGGCCCACAGCCCTTCATCCTGTTCCTTCATTCACCCGTTTACTGCCTGTCCCGAGCCAGTTGTTTCCTTAATTTTTTTTTTTTTTTTTTTGCCCAAGAACCACGGGAATATATTCTTCAACCAAACATTTTACAAAACATACCAAATGTTATAACATATGATACAAACGGGCCGATATCTTCTATTCTGTGCTATCTTGATGTTGTGAAATGTCACGGATCGCTTCGCGCTTCACCGTGTGGAAGTCACTGCACCGGACTCGAAGCCCCCAGGGGCGGGGCCAGGCCTGATGTGCACACAGCCACACCTCCGTTGTCTAGCTCCCTGCCTGCCGTGTAGCAGACCACACAAAAATGCTTGCTGCCTGCATGAATAAAATGCATGACTAGGCGCCTACTGTGTGCCTGGCCCTGGTCAGGCCCTGGGAATTCATTACACGACGAGCAGCAGAGACGTGTCCCGTTTCTCAGGGGGTTTAGCAGTCTGCTGACAAGACGAGAAGTAAGGAACAACGTATAAACAAGTATATAAAATACCATCACACAGTCAATCAGCAAACCGTGAATGACCAAAACAGCCAGTGATTGTGTGACTACAGAGATGGTGAAATCAGCACTTGATGCATTATACAAACTCCTGTCCGAAAAGTATCCTATAGGGGCCCTGGGTGGCTCTGTCGGTTTCGCGTAATTCCCCAGCCATTTTTTTGCATGCAGCTACCAAGTTCTCATACCTGCTGTCTGTAAGGCAACGCAGAGCAATAGTGCTAACCTGAGGAGCTGTCCACACAAAGAAATCAACAAGTATTTGTGGAATAAAGCATATGTTTCTAAAATAGAACTCTCTGGAACGCATTAACACGTATTTGGTCCTTTCACAATTCAAGCCCTAATGGCTTTTAGGTAAACTATCCCGTTTTTCTGAAATGAGACCTTCCACCCTGTGAAATAAGAAGGGACCCAGCATAGAAAGGAGTGCGTCATCCCCTCAAAGCTGGGGTCTGTCATAGCCCAGGGCAGCGAGTGTCCGAAGGGGACACAGCATCACTGAGTCCAGCCAGCCCAGGGGAAGGTGGGGAGAGGCAGGTGGCGCTCGGACGAGACGTGAATGACGTGGTGGCTGCTGGTGCCTTTCCAGTTACTCTGATCTTCTGGGCCACACGCTGGGGGGGTCTCTGCCTGGAACGGACGTGCACGGAGCGCCTCTCTCCCTCAAGGACCTCCCTTCTCACCGACAGCAGCTTCAAGCCTCCAGCCTTCACCAGGAGAGGGGCTGGGGCGTGACCAGGGGGACAGCGGCTCCTCCACGTGTGGCCTGCCGCACACCACCCTCAAAGCGTGGAGACTCTCCTGCCCTTGACCCTGGGAGCCCTCAGCCTGCCTCAGCAATGCCGACGTTAGCTCCAAACCCCCGGACTATCCCTAGGTCCTTCAGCCCCCACAGCGTCGGCCTCAGTCCCTTTCCCTTCTGTCCGACCCCCTCGTCTGAGAATCCTGGGGGAGACCCAAGCTAGCGCACCGGCTATCACGTCAGCGTTTGGTTTCCTCTCACCTTGACCCTGTTAACAAACGTGTTATTTCTTCCAAAATGGTATCGGAGAAGACTTTTCTTATTTCAAAGAGAACTATTTAGTTCACTCACTGCACTAACTTTTGCTCTGAAAACTTAATTATAGGACTGCTTACAATTTATGTTATTAAGGAATAGCATTGGAAGAGTCATTTCATCCACCAGATAAAGCAGTGAAGCAGGATTATTATACAATTATATAATATGTAATTATAGGAAAACAATGATATATATGTTACATATCATTATAGGAATTAGAGTAATTGCTCTCTCTACATATATTAGTAGAAATATCATAATTCGTTCTAGAAACATGCTTATAATCCAGAGTACTTGTATATCAAAGTAAATTTCCCAATAAGAAATAATGGAAACTCAGAGGATTCATTCTACAACACAAAAATATTCATATAAAATGATTATAATACTGTAATATAAAATAATAAGGAAAATATAATAAAACAAACAAATTAGCCTGCGTTTGCCTTTGAAAACCTTCGTGGCTGGGGTGAGGGAGACAAGAGAGGAGGGTTACTACGTAGGATGACTTTCATGATCACTAACAGAATCACTGCTGTCTGTTGGCTCAATGGAACCTTTCCCTGCATGGGGGCCACTGTATACACTCGCACGGATGTTGACTTTGTTAATGAACTCTTGTCATATTCTGTGGCGCCTGGATGGCTCAGTCGGTTGAGTGTCTGACTTCGGCTCAAGTCATGATCTCACAGTTCGTGGGTTCGAGCCCCACATCAGGCTCTGTACTGACAGCTCAGAGCCTGGAGCCGCCTTCAGATTCTGTGTCTCCCTCTCTCTCTGACCCTCCCCTGCTCGCGCTGTCTCTCTCTGAGTCTCAAAAATAAAAAAGTTTAAAAAAACATTAAAAAAAAACCTCTTGTCATATTCTGTATTTAATATAACCGGCAATGAGGCAGCAGAGGAAAGGGTCCGCACCTGCAGAAGCCTGACCAAGAAGGAAGCAAAGCCTTGCTAAGCTCACTCTTGTCTGGAAGAGCAAAGGACTGTCCACAGGTGCTTTGACGTGACAGAAAACACACCAGTGCCAGTTTGGGGCACCTTCCACCGTCCTGAAAAATCACTGATTTCTGCCAGACACCGCGGCCTGAGACATCTGAGCATATGGGAGACGGTCACCCACAATCCCGCAGAGAGAGAGAGAGAGAGAGAGAACCATTGGCTCAGTCGTGATCATGTCACGTAGCACATGTATTGTAAGACATTACTCATTTATCAAGTTAAAATTTATTAGAAATGTTTGCTTGTCTTGCGGGACACACACAGAACAAGTCCCTCCCAATATCAGGTTTCCCTGGATTACATTTTTCCCTGCACATGCGCATTAGCAGGCACTCCATGACAGGAAGGAGCACAGGGCAGAGTCTCGGTGCTGGAAAAGACCCACCCCCACCCCAGGTAGAAGAGGGCGGAGGACCCACCCAGGCGTCACCGTTCTGAGGTGCCAGAAGCTGGTGTCACTGATCGCATCCGCCCTGCACGCCTACCCCACACCACATGGAAGGCTCCAGGCGGGAAACGGAGGGCAGGTGACCGCCGCACAACCTGAAGGAGTGGGCTCCTGCGGGTGGTGAGCCTGCCGCCATGCATCACCCCGTCTACATGGCCTCCTCTGCATCTCCATCGCAAACATGATCTGTGCTGATTACAAGTCCCATGAAGGGCAGAAGGGATGCCTGTGAAGGTGTTGGGTGGGGGCATCCTTTGTCATGAAGAGCCCCTTTAACAAGCCCAGTATTCAAAGGGCAAGGTCTCATGGCGGGAAGGTGTGACATGGATGGGAACCAAGGCTTTTGCACACAGGTGCTCCACTTAAGAAGTGACGTAGCAGATCACGGATGGGTCTGGAGGGCGGAGGACCACCCTCAGTCTGAGCTCTTCGTGGCAAAGGCATAGAAACCAGACCAGCGAAGGAATTCATTTTGGGTTTGGGTTCCAAAATAGTATCCGCAGTAAAAGTGACTGTCTCTGTCCTCATCGTAGAAAAGCAATCACATGAATGCGCACGCATGCAGACACGTAATGAAAAGTCTACTCAGAATTGATTTATTTCACGAAGCAGGCATTCTTTCTATAGAGAGCTGACTTCAAAGTCTGAATCACAGAAAACTGTTGAAATATTTTAATCAGGAATGTTTGGCTCCCTGGGACGGAAGAGTGGAAGGGCCGTGAGTGTTCTCGGCTGGGAGCGGTCCTTCTAGCGGGAGATTTGGGCACAGCTCAAGTTCTCCAGGCGGGGCCGGCCCGCACCCCCCCGGGTCCTTGCTGTGTGCAGGCTCGCCCTCCAGATGTAGCAGCCGAGTAGGGCGATGAGGCAGGAGGGACCCAGAGGACAGAGGGCCCTGGGAAGTCCACGCTGAGGAGCTCAGGAGCCCTGGGGGCCTCATGCAACTCTGTTTCCAGGCAGGTGTCAGAAGCAAGTAAGTGGCTGGGCCCCTCCCCCCGCCCCCTCCCCCATTTTNCTCACACAAGCACCTCCCACCCCTGTGCTTCCTTCCTATCATGAGAGACTTCGCTGGAATAAGAAACAGCAAATCCACGTGCCACAAAGGTTCGGTGTCAACCAGCTGTCACTGTGGATGGCTCGGAGCTTCATTTGTGTCAAGAATGATGAAAAGCGGCTTCCTAAGCAATTTACAGTCCTGTGACTCCGGCACCCACAGATAGCGGTGTGGGTGGGGACCCTGAGCTGACGTGCCTGGGGCGGGGGTGGAGGTCTTACAATTTCATGAATAAGATCAGAAGTTCTTGTAACACGAAGTATGGTCCAAGGGGGCCGGGAAGCTGGAGATATGGCCCGGTCTCGCCCTTGGACTAGGGGAGAGGGAGGGGGTTTGGTCTATGCCACCCCCGCAGACCAGAGGCCCCCAGCTGGGGGTTCCGGGTCTCCCAGCCCGTGGTTAGTATGTTCCCCTTGTTCCAAAGAAGTGTCTTCCGTGCGGCAGGTGCGTTTCACGGCAGGGTTGCCTTGTTTCGTTAGCCGAGCGTGGCCCTATCTCACGTCAGAGGCAAGATCTGCCACACAGGGGCCTCACCCTGGAGAAAAGTTAGAACTGCCAGAATCGCCACGTGAAAGGCTTTCCTATAGGACCCGAGTCTCATCAAATGCTAACATTCCTTAGTGGTTTGCTCAAACAGGAACCGAAGATCAAAGAATTAATTGCTTAAGTTAATGAGGGGATAGCAGCTGTCTTTCATTCAACTTTAGACTGCTGGGGGGGGAGGGGGCGGAAGCAATAACATTTTTAAAACAGAAAATTAAATCTATAGACATAGATCGGAAAATGAAGAAATCCCTCTCTTCTGGTAATTATCACCATGGCTGTGTTTATCAGATGCTGATATAGGAAAGTACTTCCACTTAGAGTCAGAGCCACCCAGAAATTTCTTCCGTCTCCTTTGGCATCGGAGAATTCTGAGAATTTTCATACCCACCCTTTTGCCATGTTTAATAGGAGAGCTGCATTCAAGACCCTGGGTCGACTGAGTCAGAATAGAATCCCACATCCTGGAAAATGTCTGTTCGTTTGTTTACCCTTTTTGTTTTGTTTTGTTTTTAACCGGGTCTCAACCGTGCCTCCTACTTCACACTGTCCTTGGGTAGGGGGACCAGCCCAGCCCTCTGTCTTATCATAAGAGATAAGAGTCCCATTAACCCTGCCCCACCCAAGGCTGCTTTCTGATAGATTTCAGGAGAACCTTCCTCTGTTCACTGGGACAGAATGTAGTGATGGCGTTCGGGTTATTATTCACCCCAGGCCATGTTCTGGCTCCTTTCTATACTCAGGACTGTGGTCTGAAGAGCCCCCCAGACTCCTATCAGCTCCTGGAATTCATTTCTTCTTCCAGTTCCAACTGATGGGTCCTGGCTCATCTACCTAATCCTGTCCCCACCCAACCGGCGCAGAGGGACCCGCATGGGCCGTCTCCTGGGAATGACTCAAACCCTGACTTTTGGACACTATAAAAGTGTCTTCTTCTTTGCAGAGAGAAGACTTTGCATATTGTTTTCATTCTTTTCCATATTCTACTTATTAAAGTAAACACTGCAAAACTATATTTTTACTAAAGCCCTGAAGTCCAACTGGAGATTTTTAATATCCTATTTATAAATTGACTATTTTATAATGTTTTAAGAGGAAGGTTTAATGAGTTAGTAATTTAATTCCTTTAAATATTTCAAAATATGTTCATAAATTTAATGTATTTGGCTTCTTTTTACGCAATGTATATGCCTCATTAGTATGGAAAGCTCTCTTAAATACTTAAACAGCCCTAGTAAATCTAATAAATAAACTTACAGGGAACTTTCAAGTTCTCTTAAACAGTCCAATCTTGTTTATGCTTAGGTAAATTATGTTATACTTTTCAACTTAAAATTGCCAATCTAAAATTAAGGTCCAAATTCCCTCTTTTAGTTGGAATCACGAGGCTAATCTCTTATGTAATGTGACAAATTATCTTAAACATTAAAAACACTTTGAGTACAAAATAGTTCCCATTAATACTTAGGCTTAACACAAAAGTATTAGTAAACAGACTTGCATCCCTTTATCATCACTATTTTTTAATTATCAACCTTCCTGGATGTTACCATTGCCAGCAAATTGAGGTTACAGTCCCAAACAAATTGAGTTTTGTCATCTCATAATAATTAGGATTTTCTCCCCAGTGGGCTGAGATTGCTGTGGACAAAGTGTTTTGGCCAGAACGGGTGATCTGGAGCCTGTAAATACCTAGGTGTTTGCTTTTACCACCCTGATGGCCTTGTTCAGGATTTTTCTAGAACATTCATGAGAGTCAGGGTCTCCAGCTCCGCCCTCACAAACACAGGTCTTCTGTCAGTCCATGTGAGTTTGAATACTCCCTCCAGGTAGATTCACACCATGACTGAATTCAACTGATCTATTTATTACTCTATCTTGTTCTGAATTCTTGTCCTATTCATCCTGTTGGGCAGGGCCACTGCTCTCTCCAACACTGGGTTGTCTCCCACTCGGATGTTGCTGCTTCTCTCATCCTGCTCTCTGTCATCTGTCTTTAAATGTCAGAGGCAATCCCCAGCACACGTGTGCTTGAGGCCTCTTCCACCCACCCCCACCTCCCCTGGGACCAAGATGCTCTTAGGAAGAGTAGTGTTGAGTTTAATTTATTATTCCTTAATGGCGGCACCACCTCTTGGCGGGAAGGGTGTGCAAAGACTCGTGGACACAGTTTCCACGGGTCCAGTTGTGATCATCCTGAGTCATGTAGGGGTGCAGAATGAGTCACCCCAAGATGGGCCACTTTGAATGCAGATTATTTGGAACTGAAAACAATCAAGGCCCCAAAGACTCAGGAAGAAACATTGACCTTCCCTCCAACTACCTACAAGAATTTAGGCAGGGATCCTGCTCCAGGAAGAGAGCAATCGCCAATATGTTTGGTGTATAATATGAACTAGGTATGGTAGGCAGGGGGAACTTAGCAAAGTCTGTTAAGATTCCTCTCTGTGTCCCATGGCCCCTGGATGACTCGGCAAACACTTATTGACCACGTATGTAATCTTTTTCATCTTTCTGTGAACCACTTTCCTTTCCTTTGAAGACCCAGACCCCTATGTCTTCTCCTTAGTTCAGGATGACACATTTTCCCCATTTTGTGTGACTGTTGTGGGAACCTCTCATGTATGGGAATTCCTGTAGGCATGTAATGAAATTTGATTTTCTTTTGTTGATTTGTCTCATGTCAATTTAGTCCTTAGACTAGACTGAAGAATCTTGAAGGGCAGAGGAAAAATTTTCCCCCTTGACACTCCCAATGGCTTCTTCACCTTACTGTTTAACTCTAGTACAATCCAGTAAGTGCAACCAGAAATCGACATGGGTACAACAGGTGTACCCCATTACAGTCCGTTTCTGTGTGCAATTGTATGTCCTAGAAACATCGTCTATAGGGTTACTCTTTATTGCTCTCTATCCCCCTCTCCCTGGAATTCCCGCCCACCCCAGACCAAGCCCCTATCACTCATCCTTCACCTGAATCCATGTCTGAGGCCAGCTATACCTGGCTGAGGGCGGGCCCCTCCTTTGTGTTTCCATAGCACCCTGGGCATATGTTCTCCTGTCCCCACAGTGCTGTGGGATCATTATGTATCTGTGTGTCTCTGTTTCTCCCACCTTCATGAAAGGGCGGTATAGGATAGCACTGGACTGGGTCTTATTCACCTCTGAGCCCCCATCTCCCACCTGACATCCCACATGGTGTAGAATAAGCAGTTGATAAATCTGTATCTGTTTTGAAGAGAGATGATCGGGGTCTTAGATAAAACCACGCAAATCAAAATATCCCCCTTAATAGACTTCAAGAGAGCAGCACCCTTAACTGATATGGGGCTTAGGAGAAAAAGGTGTGTTCTTGAGTTAAAATCTCCCACAAATAGCTAGGCTTTAAGCAACTAGTATGTTCAGGTCAAAGAAGATACCAGCACAACAAAAAAGCAACCTTACATTGACTAAAAACAAAAGGGGAGGGATATATCACATACCACGGCAGCAGCACTTAGGATTCAGAACTGATTCAGCAGGACTAGATGAGGCTCTCTTTTCAGACGTGATTAGTTATTCACACCGAGTGATATTTATTCTCTAGCTGCCTAGACATTTAGAATCATATTTTTGACAAGTAGGAAAATGTGCTCCATGCTTTACTTCCAAACACACAAAAGATCAACTTGAAAGAAAGTATTTGTTTATATGACCCAAGGGGAACAGGGAACAGGAATGAGAAGGCTGTGGGGACAGAAATCCCATCTGGCTTAGAAAAGTTACCTGTTTCTTGGTGGCTTAAACAAAGCAAAGAAGGAAGAGGGAGAGAATATTGGAAGGAAAGGAGGGAAGGAAGGGGGGAGGGGAGAAGTGAAGGAAGGAAGGAAGGAAGGAAGGAAGGCAGGCAGGAAGGAAGAAGCTTGGGAAGAAAGCTTTGGATGATCTATTAAGGGGATATTTTAGTGCCTTCAGCAGAGAGTAAAGATAAAAGCAAGCAACGACCCTCCTGGGGACAGCAATTATATGGAACTCATTGTCTTTAATCGATGGCACTAAAATTAGAAATAGACCAGGAAGGGTTTAGACGTAGATAATAGTCGGGAAATTTAAATTACTTTAAATTAAATTAAAGGTATTTCGTAAGAGCTTCTTCCATATTTTGTGGGCCAGGGTGTTGTGCCCGAGAGCCTGTCGCAGCCTCTCCCTGGGCCCAGGCCTCGGCCCCTGCGTCATGTCCTCCGTGCGCGGAGCCGAGCTGTGTCCTCCCCAGGTCCCCGTCCCGGCTGACATCAGAATGGGATCTTGTTTGGAAACGGGGTCTTTGCAGATGTGCTTAGGAAAGCCGAGGTCACATTGGATTCTGGTGGGCCCGGATCCAGCGACCGGGTCCTTGTCAGAAGAGGAGAGAACAGAGACCCAGACCCAGACCCGGGGGGAGGAGGGCCACACGGCGATGGCGGCAGAGGCTGGAGGGACCGGGAACACAGGGCCACGAAAGGCTGGAAGAGCCACGGAGGACCGTCTCCAGATCCGTCAGAGGGAGCGTGGCTCGCCAGCATCTGGATCGGGACTTCCTGCCTCCAGAGCCGAGAGAGAGAGAGAGAGAGAGAGAAAGAGAGAGAGAGAGAGAGAGAGCACATCTCTGTTGCTTTCAGCCCCAGTGTGTGGTGGCCCCAGGAAGAGAATACAGTCAGATGGAGAAGTTTCTGGAGAACTAGCAAGATCATGTGAGGCCAGAACCTCGTATGTAAGTACTAACTGGTGTCCAAGGGCCCGGCCCCTGGACACCGGCTGGGAGGAGGAGAGCTCTGTCCCCTGGGAATGAGCTCCGAGTGGCCCCCTCTCTGCCTGGAAGAGCACCGTCCCCAGAGGGGCGCCTGGGCTCCCCGCGTCTCCAACCCCCTCCCAGAGGCCCTGCCCTCCGCGGCCAGGCCGCCCTTCTCCTCGCCCCCCTCCCTGACTGCCCTGAAGCCCGGAGGTGACCGAGAGTGGGGACAGCGACGTTGACAGGGACAGCGTGTCTCACGGAAGAGACGGTAACAGCAAGCAAAGAACAGAACAGGGAGAAGGTGCTGGGGGTGGGGGGTGGGGGGTCCTAGTGTGTCAGGGACACAGACGGTGTGAACTTGAGACCTTTGTTGTGTCTCTGATGTGGAGCCGGAAGTACAAACTCGAGGTGTCCGCGGGGCCGTGGTGCCTCCGAAGGGGCCAGGGAACGAGGAGTCCCTGATGGCTCTGCTGGCCCCTAGGGGTCCCCCAGCTTGTGCCAGCGTGAGTCCCGTCTTCATGGGGCTCCTGTGTCCACATCACCAGTCATCCTGGATGGACCGCCCCATGACCTCATCACAACCCAATCGTCTACCGTCACCCTGTTTCCAAATCGGGTCACTGTCAGAGGTAAAGGGGATTAGGACTTCAACACCTTTCTGGGAGGTTGTGGGGGGGGGTGCAGAGGACACGATTCAACCCATGACAGGCACCAAATTCTACTTCTTTCCAGCAAAGATGTTTCTCCAGTGATCTTGAACATACAGCTTCAGGACTTTACCTTTCAGTTCCTTAAATAAAGGATTATGCTAATTAAGAATTTGGAAGTTAGAACAGTCTGAAAACTCTAACTGCACCGAGTAAGAGGAGCTGATGGGGCTGAGTTGTTTCAAACCTTGGCTCCCACCCCTTACGATTCGCTTGGCCTCGGGCGACGCAATCAACCTCAGCCTCCCTCCCCCGGCTTGCAAAATGCAGATAAGGAGCCTGCCTCATGCATTTGTGGTGAAGATTCAATGGAATAATATGGTTAAGGACATCTGGGACACGGAAAAGCTCCACAAAGGACCCCTGCAGTGTGCAACATTATTAATAAAACATTCCTAATATTTTTGATCTTCTTAATAATAACAGAACTCCTGGGGCGCCTGGGTGGCTTAGTCGGTTGGGCGTCCGACTTTCGCTTAGGTCATGATCTCGCGGTTCGTGGGTTCGAGCCCCGCGTCGGGCTCTGTGCTGACTGCCAGCTCAGAGCCTGGAGCCTGTTTCAGAGTCTGTGACTCCCTCTCTCTCTGACCCTCCCCTGCTCACGCTGTCTCTCTTTCTCTCCTAGAAATAAATAAAAAAACATTAAAAAAAAAAAATAACAGAACTCCTATCCGGGAGGGCTGGTCCTTTGGGCTCCGAGATGAAGGCATTGATCGCCACCTGGTGGCAGCATCCTGTACCATGGATGCTCGGTCTCCCCAAGATAAACCAGCCTCAGCGTTGCGTTAGCTCCAATCATGAACTGAAAACCATAAAAAATAAAAATAAATGGGAGTCCATTAAGTGCCCAAGAGCCCACAGTGAAAGCATTCATTTCGTTCAGGGAAAGGCTGGACCGCTCAGGCTAAGTGTCCGAGCTCAGAAGACTTCAAGGAGAGAATTTGCCTTTTTCTTCCCTAAACCATTTCTCCAGATGCCCATGGGATGAGTTAGCCTCAGTCTGAATAAACTGCCTTGTTAAAAAATAAATTTTTAACGTTTATGTATTTTGGAAGGGGGAGGGGCAAGAGAGAAGGAGACAGAGGATCGGAAGCAGGCTCTGTGCTGACAGCAGAGAGCCCAAAGCAGGGCTCGAACCCACAAACCGTGAAATCATGAGCTGAGCCGAAGTCAATTGACTGAGCCACCCAGCCATTAAATTACCTTTTTTACCCCTTCTTACTTGTAAGGCTTGGAAATATGGTAAATGTTTAATAAATATTTGTTGAGTGAAATAATAAAGGGTTTACGATGACTATCAATGCCTTATATTTACATAGCTCTTGGTGTATGCCAGACCCATTCTAAGTAGATTAACCTTGTCTGTGGATTATCTCACTTGTCACAGGAGCTTTGTCATGAAACAGGGGACAGTGCCTGCTCAGAATATTCATAGGAGCATAGAAGCCGAGAATCGAGGCTGAAGAATGACTCACACATGGGCTTTCCATGTGCGCCTCTGACTTCCATAGATGCTTCATTATCGCACTGAGAAGGGGATTCCCCTTAAACAGTGACAGCTGGTAAGAATGGAAAACAATTTGTAAATACAATCCAGGAGCAAAGCTTATCAAGCATTCCAAACATTGACATCCTCAGGCGAATCAGAGACAGTAGGTAACGCTGCGTCCCTGGAAACAGCTGCCGGGAAGGGCATGAGCCCCGCGTTGACAGACCTTCTAATTTCCTGGGAGAACCCAAAAATCTGGCACTCAACCTTTTTTTTTTAATGTTTATTTATTTTTGAGAGAGAGAAAGAGAATGAGAAAGCGCGACCAGGGGAGGGGCAGAGAGAGGGAGACACAGGATCTGAAGCAGCTCCAGGCTCTGAGCTGTCAGCACAGAGCCCGACGCGGGGCTCGAACCCACGAACCGCGAGATCATGACCTGAGCCGAAGTCAGATGCTCAACTGACTGAGCCCCCCAGGCGCCCCTGGCAGGTACCCACACATCACTGTCCTCTTGAGCTTCCTGGCTTTGCTCGGCGTCCGAAGCGTCCAGAACACTTGGTGCTTACGGCGGCTTCTGTGAGGGCTGGATGCTTGACGGGACTGTGAGCGAAGCCCCCTCCTCACCCCTGCAAATGAGGTTTGCTCAAAGAGAAGGCACAAGAGGGAGCATGTCTGGGAACAGAAGATGAGGCAGGGCAGCGGGAAGAAAAGAGAAAAATAGATGAAGTCTCTGCTATTTTTAAGTAGAACATTCTTTTCTCCTCAGAAACCACGTGTTGAGTTGGGACAGAGGCAAATGCGTGCTGAAAATGGATTTTTATTGACAGTAAAGTACTTGTAAATGGGAATCTATTTTTGACTAGAGCTAAAAACAAAGTCCTGCTCTGGGGAAATAAGCCATGATTGGCGGCCTGCTCTGTTTATCTGCCGCACGCCATTGTCTTCGGCAGAACAAGAAGCGTGTTCGTGTTATTTATTTAATCGGGCAGTTCTCTCGCTCATTCCCTTCGCAAGATTCCAGATATAAATTTCGGCAGCGTCCTCTGAACGAGGAGCAAAATGCACATTCCTGGCTCCCGGGCTCTGTCCTGAGTTCACTCTGCAGGCCCCCCCTTTCGTGACCGTGTCCCGGAAGGCTTCACCATCATCGCTAATGGCTACAAATACCAGTTAAGCTCTTGCCCTGCGTGGGACACGGTGGGACAGTCCAGAGACGCAAAGCTCAGACCCTGAGTCTGTCAGTCTGGCTTCCACAGAAGGGCTCGCCTTTGTTGGGGCCCGGAGATGTTCCCCCGTTAGGTGGTACCTTCCTTGTTTGTCTGTGTTCTGAACAAGCTGAGACACGAGATTAAAGACGGACTGGAGGGGAAATACTGCCCTAACTACTGACGGAGCTCGGGGCGGGGAGGATCATGCAGGGCCGTCCCCACCCCCCAAACATGCCCGTGTCCTCCCCCCGAAGCCTGTGAGCCAGCTGGGCTTTAGGGTTCCCCAAGTGATGTAGGCGGAGGAGCTGACTATACTCAGGGGGCTTGTCTGGGTCACCCCGGCTGCGTCTACCAGGGTCTTCCAGTGAGGCGGATGGTGGGCCATCGGGTGGGAGGAAGGCACAGAGGTGTGCAGCTGCTGGCTTTGGGGATGGGGAGGCAGGAGGAGTGGGACGCACCCTTAGCTACTGGAGCAGGCACCCCGAATCCAGAGCTCGGTTCCCTGCCCCAAATCCCCAGCCCCACTGTCCCCGAGGTCGGTGCGGGTCCTTGTCCCCGGGGAGGACCTGGAATGTGTCCGGAGGTGTGGGATCAGTCACCCCACAGGACGGACCCCAGCCCTCAATGTGGACTTTCCCCAAGTGCGTGAAACTTCTAGAAGAGCCTCTTCCAGATCCGTTACCCCCTCCCCTCCCGCCCCTAATACTGGTTCTCTCTGGTTCTCTAACTCAGCACTGCCCAAACCAGAGAGAGAGCGAGCCAGCCACGCGTGAACAGTAAATGTTCTCAGGGCTACGTTTAAAACGGGGAAAATAACAAACAGGTGAAACTCATTTTAATAATATATTGTATTTCACCAAAGATACCCAAATTGCCACATAGACTCCATGCAAAATGAGGGATTTCAATCCTCATGAGGTATTTCGCTCTTTTTGCAGTAAGTTTCAGAAATCTGAGGGCCATGTGTACTTCCTACCAGCTGATCTCAGTTCAGCCCCGCGGTAATTCAAGTAGCCACGCGTGAAGCGAGGTGCCGTCCTGGACACCTGGGTCCTGTGAACACGGATCCCTCGATCTTCTGCTTTGCATGCTTGGTCTCTACCTCTTCACGGGAGACCTGCCTTATCTTCCCAGAGTAATGAGTATGAAGTTGGAGCCCTAGGAGTGTGAAACAGCATATCCCTAAAGTTTTCTTCAAATTACCTTAAATCTGACTCGAAGCCCCCATGATGCCAAAGTACCAGGATATTTACAATCCGCGTCATCAGGACTCTGAACCTGACCGCTCCTGAGCCCGCAAGGCCCTCCTCCCACGGCATAACCCAGAGAGATCTACTGTCTCGCAACACGGTCATTCAGGTCTGTGCTCCGGCAACCGGAGCACAAGCTAGATTTAGATTCCACCCCTTCCTTGAGCTGAGCACCCTTGTGCAGTGAACAACCTACACAACTGTGTGAGGAAGCCTTTGTCTGTGCAACCCTCAGTAAGTTACTGACCACTCTCTGTGCCTCAGTTTCCTCATCGGTAAGCCAGGAGTAATAACCTGAGCTACCTCATTGGGAGAGGGGATTTCCTGAGTGAGCTAAAAGGCATTAACACCCATGAAAACTGGTCCTGCACCAAAGTGAACCCAGAGCTAACAGGAGAGAGTCGGTTTGTGACCGACTCCCACCCTCTGCTCACGTTGGTCACGCTGAGTTTTTCCAGCACGGTGTCAGTGGTTTCCGCACCGGGAAAGCACTGGAAGGGACTCAGGGGTGGTCAGCTTAATGCGATCGTCAGCAGATGTTAGTGGCCACCCCTCTGTTGTGTGTGGCGTCTTCCCCCTGACGACAATGTCTCCATCACAAGCCCAGGGCTTTGGGTCCTTGCTGCCCGTTCACACCTGCAGAAAGGATCCACGACCCCCACTATCTGGAGCCAGCCCACCGGGCGCTGGAGCTCCCTGGAAGGTAGATCCGGGACCCCCGTTATCCGGAGCCAGGCCACCGGGCGCTGGCGCTCACTGGGAGGTAGATCTGGGACCCCCGTTATCCAGAGCCAGCCTGCCAGGTGCTGGGGCTCACTGGGAGGTAGGAAGCCGGTAGAACATCTCGCTGGCCCACTGGGAACTGCGACCAGACGACAATGAGGTCATTACTGAAGAATGGGCTGGACGCACAAGGTCATAGTCAATGCCACATGTAGCCATGAACAAACAGAACCGTTCTTCAAATGCTGTGTTGAAACCATGCAACTGAAATTAAAAGGTTAAAGACACAGGCGACTGCAGCCAGTGGTCATTAGGGAAACGGACCGGTGGTGCTCGGACCAGCGAGGCAGTTAGGCTTGACGGGGAACTCAAGGCCAGCTGCTGGGGGCACCCACACGCCCGGCTCTGCTGGTGGAGGAGGCAGCTCTTCTCCACCATCAAGCATTCCCGACCATACACAGTGGGGAAATTGAATGTTTCCTGCCAATCCGGGAAAACTCTGCCCGCAGAAGTGTAGACAAGAGTGAAATGGATTCAGGGGCTCCTGGGTGGCTCCGTCTGTTAAATGTCCGACTCTTGATTTCAGCTCGGGTCATGATCTCATGGTTTGTGAGATCAATCTCCATATCAGGCTCTGTGCTAACAATTGCAGAACCTGCTTGGGATTCTCTCTCTCCCTCTCTCTCTGTCCCTCCCCTGCTCACGCTCTCTCTCTTTTTCTCAAAATAAATAAACTTTAAAAAAGAATGAAGTGGTTTTATTATGGAATAAGCATTAAACCCGACTATGACATACGTCACTGACAATCCACAAAGAGACGTAAAGACAGGAAGGACATCTCTCACTTTTTGGGAGTCAGACGCACACGAGCCGTTACATACATGTTAACTGTCTTTGTCCAGAGGAAATGCACACCAGCCTGCGTCTTTGCAGAAAGGCGCCCAGGACGGACTCCCAGCAGAATGGGGAGTCAGACGGGCCACAGGCCACCTCCTTGACCTAATGGGAAGGAAAGCCTCCAAGGCCTCTGAGAAGGATATTCGTGGGACGAAACCTCAGCAAGAGGCTTCTTTAGAAGATTCACTTCTAAGTCTTTTTAAAGGATTTACATATGTCTGCAAAAGACAGGTGGATGATTTACAAACAAATTTTCTAAAGGAAATCCTGGCAGAAAGGGAGAGTTCCTTTTCCGTTTTGGCATCAGGGGAAGTTATTATTTTGTTTGTATTTACCGGCAGCTGCATCACACCCGGAATTGTTAGTGGGAAGGGATTCAGTGATGACTGAGGCACTGTGGGGGCCCTGACGAAAGATGAACTGGGGGCGCCTGGGTGGCTCAGTCAGTTGAGTGTCCGACTTTGGCTCAGGTCACGATCTCTCTGTTCCTGATTCTAAGCCCTGTATTGGGCTCTCTGCTGTGAGCACAGAGGCTGCTTTGGAGCCTCTGTCTCCCTCTCTCTCTCTCTGTCTCTGTCTGTGTCTCTCGCGCGTGCACGCGTGCGCGCACCATCACCAGATTGCCCATCTCTCTCTCTGCCCATACCCACCTCGTTCCCTCTCTCTTTATCTCAAAAATAAAATTAAAAAGAAAAGAAAAGATGCACCAGAATCAGCAGTCATCATGCCCCCCAGGCCGGGCACAGAGAGAGGGGGCATCTGTCTACAACCCATGGGTCCGCTGAAGGGCCTCTTCCTGGTTCTTTAATAACCCAGCACAGTGTAAACCTGGGAGCCCAACTCCAGTCACCAATGCGGCATTGGGGAGGGGGGGGTGGCCGGCGCTACAGGGGTCGTGGAGACGCACCCAGGACGGAGGACAGAAGTCACACCAGAGTGGGGGGCCCCGGACCAGGGGAGGGTGAAGGCCATGACCAACGTCTGCTCGCTCTCTCTGATGCAGACGCCCTCCCTCCTTCCCATCTCGTGCGCAGCGGCAGGGAAGGAGCCCTGAGGGTGCACCCGCACCCCTGGACTCCCTGCCTTGGGAGACCAAGGATTCCTTTGCAGCCGTGGTGGCCACAGGACCTACGGGAACACAGAGCTCTGCCGGGAGGCTTTGGGCAAAACCAGATAACAGGAACGTCTATTTTTGTCCTCACCCCTGGTCTTGTTTGTGACACAGTTATGGGGACACGCTGCCCCGTGCTTCTTCCACTCACACGTCCCCACGGGCAGCAGCCCCGGGATGAGGAACCCGCATGCAGGGCACAGGAGAGCAGCCAAGTGGGAGAAAAATTGGAAGGGATAAAACGAGTGGAATGGTCTTCTTTTATTTTTTCATTTTATTTAAATCCAAGTTAAGTAACATGTAGTGTAGTGGTTTTTTTAAGTTTATTTATATCGAGAGGGAGAGAGAGTGCGCAAGAGAGCAGGGGAGAGGCAGAGAGAGGGAGAGAATCCCAAGCAGGCTTCATGCTATCAGTGCAGAGCCAGACGCAGGGCTCGAACCCACAAACCATGAGATCGTGATCTGAGCTGAAATCAAGACTCAACGCTGAACCGACTGAGGCATCCAGGTGCCCCAGGGTGTAGCCTTGGTTTCAAGAGTAGAACTCAGTGACTCATCTCATACATATGACACCAGTGCTCGTCCCCACAAGTGCCCTCCTTAATGCCCCTCCCCCATCTAGCCCCTCCCCCCACCTCCCCCATCACCCTCAGTTTCTTTTCTGTATTTAAGAGTCTCTCATGGTTTGCCTTCATCTCCGTTTTTCTTATTTTTGCTTCCCTTCCCCTGTGTTCATCTGTTGTGTTTCTCAAATTCCACCTATGAGTGAAACTATCCGATACTTACCTTTTAACCAAATAATCCATGCTTATTGCCAAACCATTGGAAAATACCAAAAGAAAGGAAAACTAAAACAATTCACTCGCAATCTGGTGATGGTGCTTTGTTTCACGTCTAAAACCCTGCTTTGTTTCACGTCTGTGGCAGAACCAGGAAGCCCACCCAGGTTTCG
>NW_027533280.1:5043-11529 GCF_008692635.1 Crocuta crocuta | reverse complement strand
CTACCCCCTCCCACCTGCCCTCCACCTTCCAATTCCCAAACCAGAAAAATCATCAATTCCAAGTAATCGCAAATGCTGAGCTTCCCCAGCGCCCTCCCCGTGGCTGGCCGGCCACGCGCTGCGGTGTCCCTGGCGGTCACAGTCTGCGCCCCGGCAGCCGCGCCAGATGAATGAGCAGCGCCCCGAATGGGGCCGCCTCCGTTCGCTCCCACAGTCCTGCGCTTGCTTATCTCCAGTGTGAGGCACAATCTCTTTGGAGGATTGGCAGGCTGCGGGGACAGCCGTTTCATGCCAAGATAATCCAGCCACGGCGACAAGAGAAACTTCGGTAGCGCGGAAGGCATTGTGCGCCCCGAGCGTGGGTTCTGAATGGTAATTAACACGCAGGCAGAGGCCTTGGCAAGGCCTCGGGCCGCTAAGGGAGACTTTCCTTCCAGCCGCTGCAGCTGGTAATTAAGGGGCCTTGTCGGAAGGTGTAGATGTTTCCCGATGTGCTGGGAAGAGGCGATTGAAGAAAATAAATAAGGAGAGCAAAAGAATACTAAGAACTGCCTTGCAAACGCTGTCCACAGAGTTGAAAACGCATCGCTAAAATGGGGCCCATCCTCGGCTGGAGGCGCCGTTACAGAACCGTGGCCGAGGCTACTTCTGCGAGCTTGGGAGGCTTCCGCGCCAGCATTGTTGAGCTTGTAGGTACGCAAATCTGGGCTGAGTGGGAATGCAAGCTACTTACTTAGACCCACCGCTCATGCCCTCAGAAAGGAGAGATACAGGGCTGGCCGGGATGCTTCCAGAACCCCAGGGAGCGCTCTGTGACGGGAATTTACTGGGCGCTGGCAATCGCGGCTGCCAACACGTCACCCTCTCCAGAAAAACGTGGTCCTTCTGTGAAGCCTGCAATTAGCGCATTTATTCCAGGCGATGCGGCCCGTGTCCACACTGTGACTTCCACGCATGCTCGTTCAGCGGCGGAGACAACCCCGTGATCGCATTTCGAGGGCAGGTGACTTCAGCTGGGGTGTCAGCCAGGAGAGGCCAGCTTCCTGGAGGAGGCGCATCGCGGTGGCTAAGAGCTAGGGTTGTGTGCGGAACCACCTAGGCTCCAATCCTAGCGCGGTACCCTACTAACTGCACAAATGTGAACACGTTTACTCCTCTACCTCTGCTCTCTCTGCCCTACAACGGGGTTGACAAGTGAGACACTGAACTTTAAAACAGAGACGGGAAAGACCACAGATACCAACAGAGCTCCGCCCTCCCACAACCTCCCCGACAGACAGCCGGCCCAGGACCCACACCCCGCCTGCAGGGGATCAGCCCTCAGCGACCAGCTTCTCCATGTTTCAGCCTTACTTTCTGGCTTTCTGGTTGGTCCTTTTTTTTTTAACTTTTTTAATGTTTATTTTTTATTTTTGGGAGAGAGATAGAGGCAGAGTGCAAGAAGGGGAAGGGCAGAGAGAGGGAGACACAGAATTGGAAGCAGCTCCAGGCTCCGAGCTGTCAGCACAGAGCCCGATGCGGGGCTTGAACTCACGAACTGTGAGAGCTGAAGTCGGATGCTTAACAGACTGAGCCCCCAGGAGCCCCACATTCTGGTTGGTCCTTTCTCAAGATGCTGGCCAAACCGATCAGAGGGGATGCCTGTTTCACCCACCCACAGCCTCCCCTCTGGATCCGGGCACACCCGGAGACTCTCTTTCCCCCACAACGAAGTGTTCAACTTGCCTGCCTGCCTTCGAGTCTCTACAAAGTGCAAAGGATGGCCTCCCGGGCCCTTGGCAGAGAAAGCTCCCAGCAAACAGGCTGTTGGTCTCACTTGAAAAGCCCCCAGTTACCGCCCATGTAATAATAGTACTTAATGATCAGGCCGTTGTGAGCATTGGGTAGGTTACTAAAGGGTAGACAGCTGTGCCCAGGACTTTGCAAGTATCAGCTGCTTCTCCCAGCCTGGGGCCGCCCAAGCCCGAGAGCCTTTAACAATAGCCAGTTAAGAATTAGTCACCGCTGAGTTGTTCATTTTAGCCACTCTGACAGGTGTGAGGTGGCATCTCAGTGTGGCTTTGATTTGTATTTCCTGATGATGTGGGGAAATGGGCCCCCTCCTACACGGTGGGTGGGAATGTAAACTGGCGCAGCCCCTCTGGAAAACAGTGTGGACGGTCCTCAGGAAATTAACAATAGAACCATCCTAGGACCCAGCAACAGCACTGCTAGGAATTTACCCAAGGGACGCAGGAGTGCTGATGCACAGGGGCACATGGACCCCAATGTTCATAGCAGCACGTTCAACAATAGCCAAACCATGGAAAGAGGCTAAGTGTCCATCCACGGATGAATGGGTCAAGAAGAGGTGGTTTGGGGCGCCTGGGTGGCTTAGTCGGTTAAGCGTCCGACTTTCGCTTGGGTCACGATCTCCCAGTTCGTGGGTTCAAGCCCCGCATTGGGCTCTGTGCTGACTACCAGCTCGGAGCCTTGGAGCCAATTTCAAAGTCTGTGACTCCGTCTCTCTCTGACCCTCCCCTGCTCACGCTGTCTCTCTCTCTCTCTCCTAGAAATAATAAAAATATATATATTAAAAAAAAGAAGAGGTGGTTTATCTATACAACGTAATACTCCATGGCAATGAGAAAGAATGAAATCCTTCCATTTGCAGCAACGTGGATGGAACTGGGGGGTGTTATGCTGAGTGAAATAAGTAGTCAGAGAAAGGCAGATACCATATGTTTTCACTAGTATGCGGGTCTTGAGAAACTTAACAGAAGACCATGGGAGAAGGGAGAGGGAGGGAAGCAAACCATAAGAATGCTCTCTCCCTCTTAAATACAGAGAACAAACTGAGGGCTGATGGGGGCGGGGGGAGGGGAAGGGGGGGGACGGGCATGAAGGAGGGCACTTGTTGGGATGAGCACTGGGTGTTGTATGTTAGCCAATCTGACAATAAATTATATAAAAATATANTCCTACACGGTGGGTGGGAATGTAAACTGGCGCAGCCCCTCTGGAAAACAGTGTGGACGGTCCTCAGGAAATTAACAATAGAACCATCCTAGGACCCAGCAACAGCACTGCTAGGAATTTACCCAAGGGACGCAGGAGTGCTGATGCACAGGGGCACATGGACCCCAATGTTCATAGCAGCACGTTCAACAATAGCCAAACCATGGAAAGAGGCTAAGTGTCCATCCACGGATGAATGGGTCAAGAAGAGGTGGTTTGGGGCGCCTGGGTGGCTTAGTCGGTTAAGCGTCCGACTTTCGCTTGGGTCACGATCTCCCAGTTCGTGGGTTCAAGCCCCGCATTGGGCTCTGTGCTGACTACCAGCTCGGAGCCTTGGAGCCAATTTCAAAGTCTGTGACTCCGTCTCTCTCTGACCCTCCCCTGCTCACGCTGTCTCTCTCTCTCTCTCCTAGAAATAATAAAAATATATATATTAAAAAAAAGAAGAGGTGGTTTATCTATACAACGTAATACTCCATGGCAATGAGAAAGAATGAAATCCTTCCATTTGCAGCAACGTGGATGGAACTGGGGGGTGTTATGCTGAGTGAAATAAGTAGTCAGAGAAAGGCAGATACCATATGTTTTCACTAGTATGCGGGTCTTGAGAAACTTAACAGAAGACCATGGGAGAAGGGAGAGGGAGGGAAGCAAACCATAAGAATGCTCTCTCCCTCTTAAATACAGAGAACAAACTGAGGGCTGATGGGGGCGGGGGGAGGGGAAGGGGGGTGACGGGCATGAAGGAGGGCACTTGTTGGGATGAGCACTGGGTGTTGTATGTTAGCCAATCTGACAATAAATTATATAAAAATATAATTAGTGGGGCACCTGGGTGGCTCAGTCGGTTAAGCGTCCAACTTCGGCTCAGGTCATGATCTCACGGTTTGTGGGTTCGAGCCCCGCGTCGGGCTCAGTGCTGACAGCTCAGAGCCTGGAGCCTGCCTCGGATTCTGTGTCTCCCTCTCTCTCTCTCTGCCCCTCCCCTGCTCATGCTGTCTCTCTCTCTCTCTCAAAAATAAATATTTAAAAAATATATATAATTAGTCTCCATTGTATTCCTCTCCACCTCACATGCTCCGGAAGCCACGGGCGGACAATTCCGTTTCTGCTTGAAGGAGGGAAAGGGAAACACAAAACAAACCACAGGAAATGAGCACCTCCAAGTATCATTTCCGGCACCCACACGAGAATAGCTTGAAATTTCTACCCACTGCAGAGACGTCATCCCCCTCAGAGCCGGACTTGCCAGCACGGTTCCTCGTGGGGCCTCTGTTTTTTATTTACGAAAAGAGGGGAACCCGGCCCTGCTGGGGGGTGAGCGGAGGGATGAGCAGGATGGGGCGGGAGGGGGTGGGGCTTTGCTCCCTGTTTATCCGCCACCTTCCTCCGGAATCAGCCTCCCTCAGGATGCTGGCCCGCACGTACGAAAATAAGTTTCCCCAAATGGGTGTTTTGGCCCAAGAGATGATACACATTGTGCTGGTCTCCTCTGTGCAAATCGGGGATTGAGAAGTCGTGGCAAAGGAGCCCAGATGTCTGAGGCGCGTCTGTGGGCGCTTGCGAGAGGGGGAGGGGAGACGCGTCCTCAGCAAGGGGCTGGGGTTTGCATGTCAACGATGGTGCAGCAAATACAGGGCGTTTCTTCCTAATAAGAGCATCATCACCCGATCCTGAGTTTTTACTGATCTGCACGCCTTTCGGAATAGTCTGTCTGGTAACCCGGGTGAAAAGTGATGAGTTGAGTTCATTCCCGGGATGCCCTGAACACGCAAAAGAAGGAAGACTTCTTCCGTAGAGAATAAACCAAAAATCGGCTTCAAGGGGCTAAGGAGATTTTCTTGGACAATGTAGGTGCCCGGTCCGTTTTGGAGGAGGACCCTGTGGAATGCCGCGACCACGCAAGACCGAGGACAGTCACGCTCGGCCAGGACGGTCTGGTCACCTGCTGGGTCATCACTGACTCACATGCTCAGAAATGTTTCCAGGGGCATGGCATCTCTTAAAGGTATGGAACCACCTTTTTCGCTACTTCGTTGTTTCTTGGAACTGATAGAAAACGTGAGAAAGCAGTGGATGTGTTGTATAAAAAAATAAACGAAAACAAGTTAGCACCTGAACTCAAAGATCCTTCAATGCTGAGAGCAAATGCTTGGATACCACTGTCTGCGCTTTGGGACTTTATAAAATCTAAGGAAAAGTTAGATGCTACAGCCAACAACCCCAATGTATATACACCATATGTATACAAATGTGCAACAGTATAAAATATTCAATACGCAGCATCTGCAGGGAAGAGGAGGAGACGGGATTCCCCCCGCGCCCAGCAGGGCAAACCAGCCGCGTTCTCTGGACACATCCGAGCCTCATCAACGCCCAGGCCCCAGGGCACCCTGTGCTCCTCCTTCAGGATGTGAGCAGCGTCTCCAGCCAGAAAGCAGGTGCGTCTTGCCTTTCCCGGGAAGATGGCAAAGCAGCTCGGGGACACCAGCTTCTGTCCCGTCCCCAGCCCTCTTTGGTTCCGCAGAGCCAGGCCCTGGACGGCCACCCGGAGGTCACCTGGCTGGGCGTGGCCGGCCCTGCTCCGCCCTTCTCTCTGGGTCGGAAGCTCCTGCCCTCAGCCTGGGGGTGGGGATGGGCACCTGCAGCGACGTGTCACCATCAGTCAGGGGACACGTGTGACCAGGCAAATGGGGGGGTTCCCGGATCCTGTGGCCACAGGGACACAGACAGACGGAGGGGCCAGGCTTCACTAGTGACAAATGTCACTGCCACACGGTTTCTTCCTGAATTGAAGGAACCTATTTATGTGACTGATTCACCCGGCAGAGCCGAGGCTCACGGGTTCTCAGGGCCCCATGTTGTCTGGGGCTCAGGGACGCAGCAGTGACAGGGGCCGGGATGCATCTCCCCAGCTGGAGGTCCCTTTCCCCACACTCACAATTCTTTCTTTCTTTCTTTCTTTCTTTCTTTCTTTCTTTCTTTCTTTCTTTCTTTCTTTCTTCCTTCCTTCCTTCCTTCCTTCCTTCTTTCCTTCCTTCCTTCCTTCCTTCCTTCCGCAGGGAGGGTGCATGCATTGAGGCCAAGGGAGGGGAGAGAAAGAATCTTCCGTAGACTCCACGCCCAGCACGGAGCCCGATGCAGGGCTCACTCTCAGGACCATGACCTGAGCTGACATCATGAACTGAGCTGAAATCAAGAGTTGGACATGTAACCAACTGAGACAACCAGGTGCCCTGATAATTATTATTTTATTATTGAGTTTCTTTACCTTTGAGTTGGGAAATTGTCACCTATTTAAAAACTCCCAATGGAACGTCTGTACAAAATGTCATCGCCCTATAACCTCCCGGAGGCCGTGAGCAGAAGCACCGCGGGCATAGGGGGTGATGTGACAGGCGAAGGGAAGAACCAAGGCCCGGAGCTCACCGCGAGCCAGGACCACCCCCTGAGGGCGCCTCGGGCTGGTGGCTGCCGGGCAGGACAGCG
>NW_027533280.1:3078-3505 GCF_008692635.1 Crocuta crocuta | reverse complement strand
GATGGGGAGGTGTGGGGCCCGCGTGCGCTGACTCTCCGCCAGGCACGCGCAGCACGAGGTGTGCGGTGCACCGAGTGCGCGAAGGCCCCAGAAGGCGATACGTGTGCGTGAGACAAAACCACAGGGGAAGCATAACACGTAGGAGAAAACGCAGGAACAGTCTGCGGGAGACACACAACAGGCCGCTAGGCCGCGTGGGCCCCTCTCACGTGACATACGGAGGGAGACGTGTCAGAGCCGAGGAGGCTTTGTGGGCCTGGACGGGGCCCGTCCTAGGAGCGTGGGTCTGGCCAGACAGCGGTCCCAGCGGTGAGGACAGGGACGCCCAGAGAGCAGGTCACGGAGCCAGCAGGTGCGGCTGGGCGTTGACCCTCGGTGGGTGGGGGTCTGTACTGCCTGCGTCAGCCGGGCTGGGGGGGGGGGTACG
>NW_027533280.1:1314-3033 GCF_008692635.1 Crocuta crocuta | reverse complement strand
GAATGAGCCCATTTCCCCGGAGTTCTGAACGCACGGCCTCGGTTCTCAGGCACCTCTTTCCTCGGAGCCAACAGCCGGGGCTCCTTCTCAGCGTCGACATTCCCCGGAACCATCCAGAAGACGGCGTGCAGGGAGCCATCCTCAAGGGGGCCCGGCGAGCCCAGGGGAGTCTCATGCTGTGCGGGTGACGTGGAGGGACGGAGGGGGCGCGAGGTGACCCAGAGTCACCCGCTTGGCCCAAGTCAGCGTCTTCAGACTAATTTCTGTCATTAAATGTCAAGGTCCTTTAAGGACTCGGTCCGAGGGCATATGTCAGAGGGGGGTTACTTAACATCCTGAACATCCTTCTCCACGCGGGAGGCTCTGGAAAAGTCTCTCAGCGATTCTTAGTCGGGGCAGGCGGTTCAGGAACAAGGCTGAGGGAGGGAGGGCAGGGCCCAGCTGATGGACAGGGAGGCTCCGAATCCAGTGACCCCGAGTAGCATGTATCCCGGCAGCTGGCATTCGAAGCTGGATCTCGGTCGCAGCCCCCGGGTGTGCGTGCGCACGTGTGTGCACCTTCGTCTGTATCTGTGTGTGCTGCGGCCCAGAGTCCCTGCTGTGCGGGCGGCCCCGCGGGCCTGACTCAGAAAGGCTCTGGGAGCAGAGTACGGTGCTCCAGCCTCGTGCTTTATCCAGAACACACAGCAAAACGCAGGGGAGCACAGCAGGCACGGACGTCCGCAGGAATCTTATTCGCCGAGAGAGAGGGCAACACACACGCCCTCGACCTGATAAAGGACAAACAACCCGTGTTCTGGCCACACCGTGGGGTGTCTGTGGTTTGGGCAGGCGATAATCCACGGAAGGCACGAGCCCTGCGTACGTGCTTCCTCGAAGCATTTGTGAGCCTGTCGTCGTCTCTGTGTCTCCCGTGCTCCCGGCAGATTGTGAGCCTTCACTCCTTCAGCTGCTAGAAGTCCGATGTCCAAACTGCGGTGTGCCATGTGTGTTCTCTTTTTGGAAGCTTCTAGAACATTCTAGAGCATCTCTTTTTCTGAAATGTCACTACAGTATCTCTGAATGTGCGTCATTTTCTCCATTTTAAAACCAACTCCGGGTCTCAAGTGCTGGTGAGAACGTTTACCTTGGAACGGGTTGTTTCTCATCGTGCAGCCTCTTTCACTCTTTCCGGGACCGTCTCCTCCGTGTCTGGAACCCTCAGCGACGTGGGAGCTTCCAGACTCAGGCTCCACACGTGCCATCTGCCCTCGCCTCGTTCCAGCCATCGTGCTGTGGTCGTTCGGTGGTTTTCCTTCAGCTCCGGTCGTAGCGATTCCACAAACGTGAACGTCTGACGCTTTACGCGTCTGTGTTTCTGCCGCGCTGCTCCCACGTCCCAAGGCCTGTCTTGTCCTCCGACTCCTCATTTTCACTAAAACAACAGCTTCCGCTTCGTGGCTCAGGAGAAAATCTTCATGAGATTTGAGGGTTCCGGTGCCCCCGGCGTTTCCTTGAATCTCGGCCTTTCCTGGCGCGACGCCGCTGTCCACTCACGTCTCGGCTGTGGCGCCGAAGGCCGACCTGAGTCCCTGCAGGAAGGACGGCCCGGCGTCAGGGGGGACTGAGTGCGCCCCCCGGGCTGTCCCTGCAGGACGCCGCGCTCAGCGTCTGTCGTCTGGCCTGCTGGGGCCCCACGGGCTCTCCGCGTGGCACTAGGTCCCTCCCGCAGCGCAGGAC
>NW_027533280.1:0-946 GCF_008692635.1 Crocuta crocuta | reverse complement strand
CATTCCGGACACGGGACACGTGGGAACAAAGCCTCGCTCCACCCTTTCCTGGCTGTGTGACCCGGGATGATTTCCAACCCTCTCTGTGCCTAAGCGCTCATCTATTCAAGAGGCCTGAACTGAAGAACCTGCTCTCGGATTCTCTGAGGATGACGCGGAGACGGCGGGACACTGAGCCGTGTCCTTATCCTCCCGCGCCTCCGGGGACAGAGGGTCCTTCCTGAGCGTGGAATGACCGCTCCGTGCGCGTCCCCAGCCGCACACGGGTGGCCGACACCTCGTGACATCAGGCTGGGTTCGAGTTTGCGGCCTTTCCTCCTTTCCTCAGCCCCTTAGCCTGTCCCTCCAGCGACGGAGTTAGGGGAGCGGCCTCTCCCCTTCCACGGGCTGGCGTCCCCGGCTGGGGTCACACAACACTCCCGACGCGCGCTGGCCCCTGGGATCTCACAAGCGGGAGCGTCACTCCGCGCAGACGATGAGGGCGCCAGCCGTCCGGGGGGGCAGGGCCCGGTGAGACGCCCCCTCCGGCAGCGGGAGGGGAGGGACAGGGGCCCAGGGACCGCGGTCGAAAGGGCCTCCAGCGTCTCCTGCGTCAGAAGGACTCAGGCGCTTTGTTCCCCACGCGGCGCGTCCCGGGGGGCTTCGCGTCCTGCTCGTCATCTGGGTCCCGCCAGGCAGGGACCAGGGCGGAGGCGCTCGGGCCGCTGCACCGGGTAACAGGCCCTGGCGGTTTGAGGGGCTCCGGTTCTCCCCGCAGTGAGCCGGCTCCGGGGACCTTGGGGGGAGGGGGGGAGCTCGAGATTTGGCTGAAATTCAACCCTCCTGATGCAGTAAAGGTCAGAAAAGCATTCGGACGCCTTCGTGACAGTGGCTCTTGCCCGCCTCCCTCCGCCCCTGCTCACGGGTCCTTCCCTCCTGCATCCGTCACTGCAGCTGGTCGACCAGG
>NW_027533279.1:0-658 GCF_008692635.1 Crocuta crocuta | reverse complement strand
ATCCCCCTGACAAAATGTGAGTTTGGCAAGGTTGCAGGATTCCATAAAAATACAAAGATACAAGAACAACATATAAATATATTGTAGAAATTTTGAAATACTATTTTTAATCACAGAAGTATAATGAAATACACTTACAATGAAACTCAGAAACATTGTGCAGGATCTGGATGCTGAAAACTCTGCTGATTAAGGAAATCACAGAACATCTGAATAAATTGTAGAACATACTGAGTTCATAGATCACAAGACTCAAAGGTCTATAAGTAATAAAATCCAAACAAAATCCCCACAAGATATTTTATAGATATGGTTGAGTTTATACTAAAATGTAATGAATGATCAGGGACTGGCATAGCTAAAATATATGTAGAATAACATGGAAGAAACTCTCTGCTCCATGTTAAGACTTACCATCTAATAATCAAAACTGTGTAACATTAGTGGAAATAAAGATATCCAAATCAATGGAAGAGATAAGTAAACCCAGAATAGACTTTTATAAAAAATACAACTAATTTTTCATGGAAGTACAAAGATAACTCCGTAGAAGATGCATAACTTCTTTAAAAAAATCATTCTGGAATCACTCAATGTCTTCAGACAAAAAACAAATGTTGACTTAAATCTTATACACAGTATACCTCCAAATGGATTA
>NW_027533278.1:167615-170477 GCF_008692635.1 Crocuta crocuta | reverse complement strand
AGAGTTAATCAGGTCAGTGTTCTGGGAAAAAAAGAAAAAGAAAAAGAAAAAAGAAAAAAAAGAGAGAAAAAAAAAGGGAGGGCAGCTCTCTAGCAGGGATGGGCGTGGTGTGATCCAATGCTTCAGGTGAGAGTTCTGTGTTGGTGGTTGTGGGGAGGAGAGTGGCGGTGCTCCAGTCCCTTCTTGAACCAAGCGCTGCACCTCGCTTTTTTGGGTGTGTAAACTCCCCGTGCTGGGGGCGCAGCCACTGTGGGTTGCGCTCTTTAACCCAGGCCAGGCCTAGTTTCCATGTACCAGTCCGCGCACCCCACTGAAATTGCCGTAGACACAACCTTGCAGGCGAGCCCCTAGGGGCAATTCCAAGCCTCTTGCCTAGCCCTGGGGGTGGAGCCAGAATCGCTATTCCCTTCTCCTCCAGGTCGGGTTGGTGAGCAAGGACGGGGGTGTGTCTGGGGGGCGTGCAGGCCCACTGGAGAGAGGGAAACCAGGTCCCTCTGTGTCTCATCACCCAAAACACGAACTCGCAGGCAAATCTCCCAGTTTTAAGCCCTTCTCCTTCTCCCTAGAGGTCCAGCCAGCCAGGAGCACGGAGGTACACGCGCGCGGTTCCTCCAGGGATCCAGCCGTTCCAGGAGTACAAAGGAGCAGTGGCGTGCAGCCCCTCTGGGAGTTGGCGCACTGGGACCTGCCGCGTAGGGATTTGGCGCGCAGGGTCCTTCTGTGCCCCTAGCTGAGGTGTTTCTGTTTCCAAGCGACAGGGACCGTATCTTGAGTAGTTTTGGACTCTCTCTTTTCCCTCTCTCACTCCCCGCAGAAGGGGATAGCCCTGGTCCCTCGAGTTTCCGATCCCAGCCAGATTTTATCTTCCCCAATTCGCACTCACGTTAGGAGGCTTTCTCAGTGGATTCTGCGTCCTTTTTCTCCCAATCTCTTGGGTTCTGTAAGGTTTCCTATGGCTTCAGATCTTTTCCGTATGAGATATGGGGGTGAGTGCAATGCACGGAGCTCCCTACTTCTCCGCCATCTTGCCCCTGATTACTGCCTTTACTTTAAAGTCCAGTTTGTCTGATATATGTATGGCTACTCCAGCTTTCTTTTGACTTCCTGTAGCATGCTAAATATTTTCCATCCCCTTACTTTCAATCTGAAGGTGTCCTTAGGTCTAAAAGGAGTCTCTTGTAGACAGCAAATAGATGGATTTTGTCTTTTTATCCATTCTGCTACCCTATGTCTTTTGATTAGAGCATTTAGTCTATTTACACTCAGTGTTATTATTGAAAAATATGTGTTTAGAGTCATTGTGTTCTTTGTAGGGTTGATGCTTATAGTGGTGTCTCTGGTACTTCGCGTTCCTTGCAATATTTTCCTCATAGAGTACCCTCAGGATTTCTTGTAGGGCTGGTTTAGTGGTGATGAATTCTTTCATTTTTTTGTTTATTTGGGAAAACCTTTATCTCTCCTTCTATTCTGAATGACAGGTTTGCTGGATAGAGGATTCTTGGCTGCACATTTTTTTCCTGTTCATTACATTGAAGATTTCCTGCCATTCTTTTCTGGCCTGCCTAGTTTCAGTAGATAGGTCTGTCACCACTCTGATAGGTTTCCCTTTGTATGTTAGGGCGCTTTTCTCCCTAGCTGCTTTCAGAATTCTTTCTCCTTATATTTTTGCCAGTTTCACTAGGATATTTCGTGCAGAAGGTCGATTCAAGTTACGTCTGAGGGGAGTTCTCTGTGCCTCTTGGATTTCACTGTTTCCTTCCCCAGAGTGGGGACGTTCTCAGGTATAATTTGTTAAAGGACTCCTTCAGTGCCTGTCCCTCTCTCTTCCTCTTCTGGAATTCCTATGATACAGATATTGTTCTGTTTGATTGTATCACTCAGTTCTCGAACTCTCTTTTCACGTTCTTGTATCAGTTTATCTCTCTTTTTCTTGGCTTTTTCTTTTTGTGTAACTGTGTCTTCGAATTCACCTATTCTCCTCTCTGCCTCTCAATCCGTGCATTAGACGTCTCCATTTTATTATGCACCTCATTTATAGCATTGTTTAATTCATTGCAACTATTTTTAAACTCCATAGTCTTTGTTGCAATAGCTTCTGTGATGTATTCCATGCCTTTTTCAAGCCAGCGATTAATTTTGCGACTATTGTTCTAAATTCTTGGTCAGTTATGTTGCTTATATCTGTTTTGAGCAGTTCTTTAGCTGTCATATCTTCCTGGCATTTCTTTAGAGGAGCGTTCTTCCTTTTTGTCATTTTGGCTAGCTTTCTGTCTCTTGTTCGTTTTGAAAGGTTGTTATGTTCTCTGCACCTGTGAGTACCACTGTACCAAAGAAAGCTCATTGACTGTCCAGGGTCTTTCCATTCAGGAAATGTTCTTTGAATGGTGTCTCTTGGTCTCTCTTGTTGAGACTTTGGTTATTTTATTTCCCTTCTTGTAGTGGTATTTGGGACTCTTCACCATGTGTACTTTGGCTTGTTTCTTGAGGTAGCCCAGCTCTGCCTCTGCTGTGGTTCTGCTGCTTGGCTCTTGGATCCTGCATTTCATTGTCTCAAGTTTCTCACCATTAGCAGCAGACAGAGGCAGGGTCACCACTTATAAACATGGCAACAGGTGTGGTTCAGAATGACTGTGTACAGGTGACACATTACCCTGACCTCCTCCTTGGCTCAATTAATTTGCTAGATCCCTGGTTTATTTTAAAAAGCTGGAACTCAGGAANCCTACTTTTTTATTCCACCCCCTCATTTTATATTTCTGATGATATATCTTATGTACTTTTGTGTCTCTTTGCTAATTATTGTAGCCATCATTATTTTACTCCTTTTGTGTTTTAATCTTCATATTAGCTCTATAAGTGATT
>NW_027533278.1:165274-167582 GCF_008692635.1 Crocuta crocuta | reverse complement strand
ACTATAAATGATTAACTCACTACCTTTACTATATATTTACCTTTACAAATAAGATTTTTACTTTCATACATTTCTCGGTACTAATTAGTACCCTTTTATTCAGCTTCTTAAAAAATGTTTTTTATTTATTTTTGAGAGTCAGAGTGAGACAGTGTGAGCAGGGGACGGTCAGAGAGAGAGGGAGACACAGAATCTGAAACAGACTCCAGGCTCTGAGCTAACTGTCAGCACAGAATCCGATGCGGGGCTCAAACCCATGGACCCTGAGATCATGACCTGAGCCGAAGTCGGTCGCTCAACCAACTGAGCCACCCAGGCGCCCCTTTTTTCAGCTTAAAGAAGTCCCTTTCACCTTTCTTATAAAGCCAGTTTAGGGGTAATAACTCCTTTAGCTTTTATTTGTCTAGAAAACTCTTCCTCTCCTTCAATTCTCCATGATAACCATACCAGGTAGAATATTGTTGGTTGAAAGATTTTTCCTTTCAGCACTTTGAATATATCATACCACTCTCTTCTAGTCTGCGAAATTTCTGCTGAAAAATCTGCTGATAACCTTACTGGGGTTTCACCCTTGTGTGTGAAAGCTTTCTTTTTCTTGCTGCTTTTAAGATTTTCTATTTAACTTTTGATATTTTCATTATAATGTGTCTTGGTGTGGATCTTTTTGGGTTTATTTTATTTTAAACTCTCTGAGCTCTCTGTATCTGGATGTCTATTTCCTTCTCCAGGTTAGGGAGGTTTTCAGCCATTATTTGTTCAAATATGTTTTCTTCCCTTTTCTCACTCTCTTCTCCGTATGGAACCTATAATGTAAATGTTATTCTGTTTGGTGTTTCCCCATAAGTCCTTTACATAATCTTCACTTTCTAAAATTCTTCTTTTCACTGTTTTGTTTGGGTGAATTCCACTGCTCTGTTTTCCAGATCACTGATCCTTTCTTCTGCTTCATCAATCTACCACTGAACCCCTCTAGTGTACTTTTCAGTTCAGTTACTGTATTCTTCAGCTCTGTGACTTCTGTTTGGTACAGTCTTACACTTTCTATCTCTTTGTTAAAGTTCTCATTGTGTTTATCCATTATTCTCTCAAGTTTGGTGAACATATTTCTGACTCCATCTCAGTCAGCACCTTGTTTCAGGCTGATTAGAAGCCTGGTTTTAAAGAATGCAAATATATACAAGCATGTGGGACTGCAGTCATAATCCCTGCTGGCCTCCTGTCCTAGCAATCTGGAGGTTTCCCCTAGGCAACTGTTGCAAAAATCAGGGCTCTAAATAATGCATAAACTCCTTTCTGGAGGGTACCAGCAAACTGTAGAGTATCTCCTTAGCCTCTATATGTATGGGAAACCTGACACCTATCCCTCAGGTTGAAGCTCCAGACAAGTAAATAGGCTTTTTTCACAGGAAGATTTAGGGTGTGTCTCAGCCTGCTGCTTGGTAGTGGTAGCCTGTTAAGAACTGTGTCTCTGATTCTTTCAGTCCTATTGGCCTATAGATGCAGAGCCCCTGGCCATAAGATCCAGAGATCAAGGTTTTCTCCTGTGTGTACTGCACATGTCCAGTAGTTTTAGCAAGGCAGAGAAAGATTGAAGGACCAGGCCATGCCCACTGGCTTTAATGGAGCAGTGGAAAAGCACAGGGCTGGGACATGCCTACTGGCTTTAGTGAGACAGTATACCACTGGTATATTAATACTCAACAGGGTAATTATAGTTTTAATCAGTTTTAACAGTTTAACTGCTTCCATTTAATTGTAGATTAGATGGCATAATGACAACAACAGAGAGAGGTCAACTAGGGAAGTTGGCAGATAGCCTGGACAAAGCCCCAATATATGGTAGTTTCTTTTCATATTCATGTTGATTCAAGATCTGGACATCAGTTTTGCAGGACAAAAACTAGATTTGTTTGTTAGTTTGTTTTTTGATCAGTGTGTCTAGAGATGATCAGTTACTGAAAAACAAGAGTCACAAATAAGCATACTCATAAGAGACTGAATACAATCTCACTTGCCAGTTCAGGCGACCATGACAATATAACTACCAAGTGGACTAGTTACTCATATTCTCTGCTTCCCTATATCAAGATGTGTAAATTTAAAATTCTGAATCTTTCCAATGGGCCATACATGTATTAGATGCTAGGGATACAACAATGCATACCAAGCAGAACCTCCTCTCATGCCTCCAAGACTTGACAAAATGTTTTATCTGTAGAGGCCCACATAAAAAGCACTTTTAGGCTTTTCAGGTCATAGAATTTAGATCAGACCTACTAAATTGTGAGGTCATGTATCTATATACCAT